>NC_141007.1:18057612-18528485 GCF_052327205.1 Somniosus microcephalus
ATATCTTTATATATATATATATCTTTATATATATATATATTTATATATATATCTTTTATATATATATCTTTATATATATATATATTTATATATATATATATTTATATATATATATTTTATATATATATATTTATATATATATATCTTTATATATATATATCTTTATATATATATATCTTTATATATATACTATATATATATATATCTTATATATATATCTTATATATATATCTTTATATATATATCTTTATATTTATATATATCTTTATATATATATATATCTTTATATATATATATCTTTATATATATATATTTTTATATATATATCTTTATTTATATATATCTTTATATATATATATCTTTATATATATATTTATATATATATCTTTTATATATGTGTGTGTGATGTGTGTGTGTGTGTGATTATATTGTTTATTATATATAGTTATATATATGTTATTTTGTAGTTATGTGTGTGTGTGTATATATATGTTATGTGTAGTGTTTATTTTTATAGATATATTTATATATATATATGTGTTTATATGTGTTTGTGTATATATTGTGTGTAGAGTGTGTTTAGTGTGTATATATATTTATATATAGATTGTGTGTGTGTGAGGGTGTGTGTGTGAGGGTGGTGTGTGTGTGTGTGTGTGTGTTGTGTGTGATAGTGTGTGAGGGTGTGTTTGTGTGTGAGTGTGTGTGTGTGTGTGTGTGGTGTGTGTGGGGGTGTGTGTGAGGGGTGTGTGTGTGTGAGGGTGTGTGTGTGAGGGTGTGTGTGTGTGTGAGGGGTGTGTGTGTGAGGGTGTGTGTGTGTGAGGGTGTGTGTGTGAGGGTGTGTGTGTGGTGAGGGTGTGTGTGTGTGAGGGTGTGTGTGTGTGTGAGGGTGTGTGTGTGTGAGGGTGTGTGTGTGTGAGGGTGTGTGTGTGAGGGTGTGTGTGTGTGAGGTGTTGTGTGTGTGTGAGGGTGTGTGGTGGGTGTGTGTGTGTGAGGGGTGTGTGTGTGAGGGTGGTGTGTGTGAGGTGTGTGTGTGGTGAGGGGTGTGTGTGTGTGAGGGTGTGTGTGTGTGAGGGGTGTGTGTGTGAGGGGTGGTGTGTGTGTGAGGGTGTGTGTGTGTGAGGGTGTGTGTGGGTGAGTGTGTGGGTGTGTGTGGTGTGGGGTGTGTGTGGTGGGTGAGTGTGTGAGGGTGTGTGTGTGTGAGGGTGTGTGTGTGTGAGGGGTGTGTGTGTGTGAGGGGTGTGTGTGTGAGGGTGAGTGTGTGTGTGAGGGTGTGTGTGAGGGTGTGGTGTGTGAGGGTGTGTGTGTGTGAGGGGTGTGTGTGTGAGGGGTGAGTGTGTGTGTGAGGGTGTGTGGGGTGTGTGTGTGTGAGGTGTGTGTGTGGGGGTGTGTGTGTGAGGGGTGTGTGTGTGAGGGGTGAGTGTGTGTGTGAGGGGGTGTGTGTGTGAGGGTGTGTGTGTGTGAGGGTGTGTGTGTGTGAGGGTGTGTGTGTGTGAGGGTGTGTGTGTGTGTGAGGGTGGTGTGTGTGAGGGGGTGTGTGTGTGGGGTGTGTGTGTGTGAGGGTGTGTGTGTGTGTGAGGGTGGTGTGTGTGTGAGGGTGTGTGTGTGAGGGTGAGTGTGTGAGGGTGTGTGTGTGTGAGGGTGTGTGTGTGAGGGTGAGTGTGTGTGGGGTGTGTGTGTGTGAGGGTGTGTGTGTGTGAGGGTGTGTGTGTGTGTGGGGGTGTGTGTGAGGGGTGAGTGTGTGTGTGGGGTGTGTGTGTGTGGGGTGTGTGTGTGGGGTGGTGTGTGGGGGTGTGTGTGTGTGAGGGGTGTGTGTGTGAGGGTGTGTGTGTGTGAGGGTGTGTGTGTGTGAGGGTGTGTGTGTGTGTGAGGGTGTGTGTGTGTGAGGGGGTGTGTGTGGGGGTGGTGTGTGTGTGGGGTGTGTGGGGGTGTGTGTGTGAGGGTGTGTGTGTGTGGGGGTGTGTGTGTGAGGGTGTGTGTGTGAGGGGTGGTGTGTGTGTGAGGGGGTGTGTGTGTGGGGGTGTGTGTGTGAGGGTGTGTGTGTGTGGGTGTGTGTGTGTGAGGGTGTGTGTGTGTGGGGTGGTGTGTGTGTGAGGGTGTGTGTGTGGGGTGTGTGTGTGTGGGGGTGTGTGTGTGAGGGTGTGTGTGTGTGAGGGTGTGTGTGTGTGAGGGTGTGTGTGTGTGAGGGTGTGTGTGTGAGGGTGTGTGTGGGTGTGTGTGGGGTGTGTGTGTGTGAGGGTGGGTGTGTGTGTGAGGGTGTGTGTGTGAGGGTGTGTGTGTGAGGGTGTGTGTGTGAGGGTGTGTGTGTGAGGGTGTGTGTGTGAGGGTGTGTGTGTGTGAGGGTGTGTGTGTGTGAGGGTGTGTGTGTGTGAGGGTGTGTGTGGGGTGTGTGTGTGTGAGGGTGTGTGTGTGTGAGGGTGTGTGTGTGTGAGGGTGTGTGTGTGTGAGGGTGTGTGTGTGTGTGGGGTGTGTGTGTGTGAGGGTGTGTGTGTGTGAGGGTGTGTGTGTGTGTGAGGGTGTGTGTGTGTGAGGGTGTGTGTGTGAGGGTGTGTGTGTGAGGGTGTGTGTGTGAGGGTGTGTGTGTGTGAGGGTGTGTGTGTGTGTGAGGGTGTGTGTGTGTGAGGGTGTGTGTGTGTGAGGGTGTGTGTGTGTGTGAGGGGTGTGTGTGTGGGGTGTGGTGTGTGGGGTGTGTGTGTGTGTGAGGGTGTGTGTGTGTGAGGGTGTGTGTGTGTGAGGGTGTGTGTGTGTGTGAGGGTGTGTGTGTGTGAGGGTGTGTGTGTGAGGGTGTGTGTGTGTGTGGGGTGTGTGTGTGTGAGGGGTGTGTGTGTGTGAGGGTGTGTGTGTGTGTGAGGGTGTGTGTGTGAGGGTGTGTGTGTGTGAGGGTGTGTGTGTGTGTGAGGGTGTGTGTGTGAGGGTGGTGTGTGTGAGGGTGTGTGTGTGTGAGGGGGTGTGTGTGTGTGGGGTGTGGTGTGTGTGAGGGTGTGTGTGAGGGTGTGTGTGTGAGGGGGTGTGTGTGTGAGGGTGTGTGTGTGTGTGAGGGTGTGTGTGTGTGTGGGTGTGTGTGTGTGAGGGGGTGTGTGTGTGGGGTGTGTGTGTGTGAGGGTGTGTGTGTGTGAGGGTGTGTGTGTGAGGGTGTGTGTGTGTGAGGGTGTGTGTGTGTGAGGGTGTGTGTGTGGTGAGGGTGTGTGTGTGTGAGGGTGGTGTGTGTGTGGGGTGTGTGTGTGTGTGGGGGTGTGTGTGTGGGGTGTGTGTGTGTGAGGGTGTGTGTGTGTGGGGTGGTGTGTGTGTGAGGGTGTGTGTGTGTGTGAGGGTGTGTGTGTGAGGGTGAGTGTGTGTGAGGGTGTGTGTGTGTGTGAGGGTGTGTGTGTGTGAGGGTGTGTGTGTGTGTGAGGGTGTGTGTGTGTGTGAGGGTGTGTGTGTGTGAGGGTGTGTGTGTGTGAGGGTGAGTGTGTGTGTGAGGGTGTGTGTGTGTGTGAGGGGTGTGTGTGTGAGGGGGTGTGTGTGTGAGGGTGTGTGTGTGTGAGGGTGAGTGTGTGTGTGAGGGTGTGTGTGTGTGTGAGGGTGTGTGTGTGAGGTGGTGTGTGTGTGTGAGGGTGTGTGTGTGTGTGAGGGGGTGTGTGTGTGTGAGGGGGTGTGTGTGTGTGAGGGTGTGTGTGTGTGAGGGGGTGTGTGTGTGTGAGGGTGTGTGTGTGTGAGGGTGTGTGTGTGAGGGGGTGTGTGTGTGAGGGTGTGTGTGTGTGTGAGGGTGAGGGAGTGTGAGGGTGTGTGTGTGTGAGTGTGTGTGTGAGTGTGAGGGTGTGTGAGGGTGAGGGAGTGTGTGTGTGTGTTTACACTTTTCCAGTCACACAGCCGTGGAACCTGCACCGTTTGAAGATCGACCGAGAGTTGCAACAACAGGAAATCTATTTATTTACAATTCATGAATTTACATATTTACAAGTCATGTTGGAAAATTGATCAGTTTGATGCAAAGACGAGGAGGTGGAGGACGATCGGGGCCTGTGTGTTTAGGCTTCATTCTGACGGCGACAGCAGCAGTTCCGCAGGCAGCTGTTCCACCAGGTGAGCCTGCGGGCGGATCGGACACATTCTGACTGCTGGAGAAGTAAAGTTGAAAAGGCCGCTGCCTGTGCTCGGAGCTGCTCCTGGGGCTGTGGAGGAAGGACTGGCAATCCCTGGCGTAGGAAGTGATCCTGTTGGGGAAATCTTCAACCAACTGTTGTGAAAGGTCCCTTAGGAGATCCATGTAGATCCCGTTAGGCTCCCCTAGATAGTTCTTGATTAATGAGGAAGCCTCGACCAATCCAATGAGGGGGACAACCAGTTGCAGTGTTGAACTGCAAGACCTGGTCACCTCCTCACTCTTTCCGTCCAGGTGCAGCAACAAACGCACAAGGTTGGAATGGATCAGTCGGGTGAAGTTGGATCTGGAACCTCCGATTCCACATTTGGTCAACTTCCCCAACATGCTGATCGCTTCAGCCCGCACGAGATCACACTCGGCGTCAAAGAGTGGTTGAATGCTCGTGAGGATTTGCTTTACAAAGGGTTGGATGCCGCTCCCTCTCAATTTATTAATGTTCTTGGAGAGACATGACAGCACCTCAAATGTTAGCACTTCCTCTTGGTTCTCCTGGAGCAGACTCAGCATTGTGCCTATCACTTGATGAGACCAGTGATGGGCTCCAATTGTAATGCTGCCCAGGCCCCTGACACACAGCAACTGGGCAACTGGACAAGCATCACGCAAACACCTTAGCAATGTGTTGACCAGAGTGTCTGTGAGCTGCAGCTGTGAAACCAGTGGAGATTTTAATAGCTCTCCAAAGAAGGAAGCCACGGTCACTGCCTGACACTCTACACTGTCCCATCAAACACTCCCAGGGCAGGTACAGCACGGGTTAGATACAGAGTAAAGCTCCCTCTACACTGCCCCATCAAACACTCCCAGGGCAGGTACAGCATGGGTTAGATACAGAGTAAAGCTCACTCTACACTGTCTCATCAAACACTCCCAGGGCAGGTACAACGTGGGTTAGATACAGAGTAAAGCTCCCTCTACACTGTCCCATCAAACACTCTCAGGGCAGGTACAGCATGGGTTAAATACAGAGTAAAGCTCCCTCTACACTGTCCCATCAACACTCCCGGGGCAGGTACAGCACGGGTTAGATACAGAGGAAGAAAATGCTGAAAATGCCGTTCTGTTATCAGAAGCTTTGTCTTGCTGTCTGATGAGGTTTAATATAATGAGATTATGAGACATATTGGCCTAGAAATTCAGTGGTTTGCGCCAGCCGCTAGCGCCTTAGGAGGAGGAGATGTGGGGTGCTAAGTGGCTAGCGCCTGGGCGCAGCGCGATCTGCACCTCTCGCGAACTTCAGTTAAGATTTAGCGGCGGCACAAAGCCTTTGCGTGCACTCAGCTGCGCGTGCATATCCTGACGTCATTTCATGGTGCAACGCCCTTTGTGCGCCCCAAACCGGAAATTCAGTGGCGCCGGCCTATTGCGCACCTGGCGCCCCTAGCGACTGGTGGAGGGGAACGGTTCCCAGTCGCTGCGGGGCGCGGGGGGCGCTAATTAAAGGGCACTCCTCCTGCAGTATAAATGGCAGCCATTTTGCACCACTCCTTCTTTGTGAGAGACGGATCTTTGGAGAGAGACAAAGGTAGAGAGGTTTCTGGTTTGGCTCAACACTCGCACAGGTACTTGTGGCTTCAGGCCACAGCTTTGCACTTGTCTTTAACTTCAGAGCCATAGCATTGATTGGAAACATATAATGGGGGCTGCAATGGGTGGAAACGTTAGGCTTCTCCATTGCATTCAAAGGGCTCAGAGACGCCGTGAGAGAGTGCCAGTCATGGCCAGGCGGAGAAGGGGCAACAGGCGTCGGCAAAGGAGGCCTTACCCACCCAGGGTATACCGCCAGCAGTTCTCATATCTGAACATGTCTGAGGAGCAGTGTGTTCGGAGGCTGCAATTCAGAAGGGCGGTGGTCACTGAGATCTGCCACCTGCTTTGCGGAGATCTGCAGCCACAGCTGAGGAGCAGGACGTCTCTGTCAGTGGCAGCGAAGGTGATGGTGTCTCTCAATTTCTATGCCACTGGCTCCTTCCAATCCACTACTGGGGACATTTCCAACATCTCCCAGTTTGCGGTACATTGCTGCATCCGCCAGGTGACCAATGCCCTTTTCAGAAGGAGACGTCAGTTCATCTCCTTCTCCATGACCGTTGACAAGCAGCAACAGCATGCAATGGGCTTTGCAGCATTAGCGGGCTTCCCCATGGTGCAGGGCGCCATTGACTGCATGCATGTGGCTTTGTGGGCACCTCTAGAGAATGCCAAGGATTACCGCAACTGGAAGGGCTACCATTCGCTCAACGTGCAGTTGGTGTGTGACCACAGGCGGCTCATCCTAGCTGTCAATGCCCGCTTTCCAGGCAGCAGCCACGATGCCTTCATCCTGCGCCAGACTTCTGTGGCAGACATGTTCGAGGCCCAGCCTCACCCACGAGGATGGCTTCTCGGGGACAAAGGCTATCCTTTGTGCACCTGGCTGATGACCCCGCTCCGTGCGCCCAGCACCCCTGCTGAAGAGGGATACAATGAGAGCCATCAAGCAACCAGGAACCTCATTGAGCAAACAATCGGCGTCCTGAAGCAATGGTTCCGCTGTCTGGATCGTTCCGGAGGAGCCCTACAGTACTTGCCTGAGCGAGTCTCCCATTTCGTTGTCGTGTGCTGCATGCTGCACAACCTGGCTATCCGCAGGACTCAGCCACTGCCACCAGACATTGGAGGACCACCAGAGGAGGAGGAGGAGGAGGAGGAGGAGGAGGACCAGCACAGGAGGGAGGCAGAAAGTGCAAGGGCCGCCCATCGGTGGCTTATTGAACGTCGGTTCTAGGCCCCCTCTCCGGGAATGGCTTGTGCCAATGGCAGAAGATGAATGTAGCCGCTCCACAAGCCCTCAGCCGAGCAGGGCAACCAGGACTTCCAAAAGAAAGCATGGACAGTGCGATTTAAGAACATTTATTACTTTGATACCTCTGTGCCCTTCCCACATAACAAACTAATGGAGAGAAACCCCCCCCCAAAAACACAAATAGACCAGTCTCGGCCTTTACAAGTAAAACAAATAGACCAGTATCGGCCTTTACAAGTAAAACAAATACACCAGTATCGGCCTTTACAAGTAAAACAAAACATTTGGCCACACCTTCTACTTTTTCCCCTGCGAGGGTGATGCGTTTTGCATCCGTGACTGGCCCCTACCCGCCCTGCAGCTCCTCCTCAATGGGACCCCAGTGGCTGCAGCAAGGCTGGGGGAAGGCTGCTGAGGGCCAGATGGCGAGATGGCAGATGCCCTTGGGGGTCGGCCTGGACCAGCTCTGGGCCTGGAGGGGCCGGCTGCTGACTGCTCCAACTCTGCTTGGGCGGCAGCAGTCTGTCCAGCGGCTGGTGGCAGCTGCAATGGAGGAGTGACAGTTTTGGCTGCAGGAATGCTGCCAACCTGACAGATCACAGGTACTCCTTGGTCGGCTGATACATTGGCACTCGCACGGGCCAGCACTGCAGCATGCGCAGCAATCTGCTGAAGCACAGACTGCTGGGCTGCTGCGGCGCGGCGAGTGCCCTGGCGATGCCTGGCCGATCCAGCGAGGGTGGCAGCAGTTAGTGCCCGTGTGGCCCTGGTCTGTGTCTGCATGACACCAGCCAGTGAATGCACGGTACGACTGAGCACTTGGCTAGAAGCCGCCTGTGATGCAGCGAAGTCCTGCTGACTCCTAGCCTGTGCTGCCGCGAAGTCCTGCAGACTCCTGGCCTGTGCTGCACTGAATTGTTGCAGACTCCTGGCCTGTGCTGCCCCGAATTCCTGCACACTCCTTGACAGTGACTCTATGGAGTCAGGCATCCTTGCCACTGCAGCCATGAGCTCAGTGTGCCTGCGCTCAGCCTGGGCGCCCATTTCCGCTAGGATCCGCACCTCCTCTGCGCTCACCGTAGCAGGACTGGAGGCCGCACTCACCCTCCGGGGAGAAGGCCGCCGAGCTTCCCCACCCCTCCCGCGTTGCTGCAGCCCGCTGGTCCCCGGAGCTTCACTATCCTCCGAACCTTCCCCCCTGCTCCCCTCCAGGGAAGACGTGTCACCATCATGGCCATGGGCTGCCTCGGCTGAGGGTGTCCCTGATGGTCTGGCTTCCTCTTCCTCCTCCTCTATGTCTGACTCGGACACAGTGCCAGCTTGAGGGGCCGCCTCCTCACCTGGCGAGTCACCATCTGAAAGCAGGGAGGCACAAGAGTTGCTTTAGAGTGAGGACAGGGCGGCAGCGAGGGAGGCATGAGTGCTGCTATGCACTGCATTGGTCCGACAGTGGCAAAGGATGCTGTTCTGAGGCGCAAGTGGAAAGAGAGAGGTCAAAAAGGTGATGCCCTTACCATTGGGGCCCACAACAGGGTCGGCATCTCCACTGGCGACGGGGCCAATCAGCCGGCCTGACATAATGCGCTCCACACGCTGCTCCAGGTCGCAGAGCTGTTTGAGGTCAGGATGGCCTCCCCTGGTCTGACGCTGCTGCCTTCGGTTGTGCGCCAGCTTGCCCTGCAAGAGAAAGGACGGCCTCTAAGTACAGTGTGAAGCCCTGATCTTGTCTGCACTGCCTCCCATGGTGGAATAGCCCTGACAGTGTGAAGCCCTGATCTTGTCTGCACTGCTTCCCATGGTGGAATAGCCCTGACAGTGTGAAGCCCTGATCTTGTCTGCACTGCTTCCCATGGTGGACTAGCCCTGACAGTGTGAAGCCTTGATTTTGTCTGCACTGCCTCCCATGGTGGACTAGCCCTGACAGTGTGAAGCCCTGATCTTGTCTGCACTGCCTCCCATGGTGGAATAGCCCTGACAGTGTGTAAAGTCCTGAATGTGCAAGTGATTTTCATGACAGTCCCATAGCTGCTGGATGAGGGCTGGGCATTATGGCTTTCAGGTCCTTTTGCCCATAAACTGAGGTGCACATGCAGGGATGAGGAGGACACTGGAAAGGGTACTCACCCTGACAACCCGAGTGAGGTCGTTGAACTTTTTTCGGCATTGTACAGGAGTCCTGGCAACCACGCTGTTGGAGGTCACCCTGTTTGACACCTCCCTCCAGGCTTTCCGATAGGCGCTGGGCAGCGGCCTCCTGCCACCTTCAGGGAACAGAACATGGCGCCTGCGCTCCACTGCGCCAACCAGCACCCTCAGGTCACCCTCGCTGAAGCTCTGCGCTCTCTCCCTGGCCTTCTCCATTGTCCTGGGCGTTGAACAGATCAAGCAGCAGTGGTCAGGCCTTGCTTCAGGGCTGCAGTGTGCAGGGTGTGGCAGCCAAACAAATCCACCCTCCCCCTTTAAGAGCTGACCGGCGCCAGAGTGTCTGCCTTCAATCAGCAACTCGCCGCACCTGCGCTGCGCCCGCCCTCGGGGGTATCGCCCCGGACCGCCGGCTTAGCGCCTAATGATAGTCGTGCATCGCCTGTTTTGGCGCAGCAGCAACCTCTTGGGGCGATGCAACTGAATATCGGCGAAGGTGGCGCTAAGTTGCGCCGGGCGCAAACTTTAGCGGCCGCCCGGCTGTAGCGCCCCAAACGTGGCTATACTGAATTTCTAGGCCATTCTGTTTCTCGTTCAGAATTCCAGTACTTGTGGTTTTCTTTCACTCTTTCGATCGAGAGTAAAACTCCAATAGATGAGATCAACAGCCAGATTGAGTACCAGACCCCAGAGTGCGCCACTGTGAGATTTTTCATTGCCCACTCAGAGCGAGACTGCCAGTTTAATCACAGTTCAGCGTCCATTGGAAACCGTGCTGATTTCACTGAGAAACTTCACAACAGCAGAGAGTGGGGAGCCTTTCAACACAACAGTCGGTCTTGGATTGGAGCACAGGGCCTGGAGGTGAAGGGACATCGTGCTATCCCACTCAGTGTTTCTATCAAAGGTGCGCCTATGTGGACAGGGCTTGGTTTGGTTGTGAAGCCGTCCACAGTGGAATATCCTGCCGCCGCCCATTCTCGTGGGTCGAAAATTATGAAAGAGGGAATGAACCAATTTCTAAAACACCTTTCATGTCCCCAGGACGTCCCAAGGCACTTTACAACCAATGAATTACTTTTGAAATGTAGTCACTGTTGTAATGTGGGAAACGCAGCAGCCAATTTCTGCACAGCAAGCTCCTACAAACAGCAATGTAATACATGATGGGATAATCTGCCTTAGTGATGTTGGTTGAGGGATAAATATTGACCAGGACACAAGCGATAACTCTCCTGCTCTTCTTCGAAATAGTGCCACGGGATCTTTTACGTCCACCTGAGAGAGCAGACGGGGGCCCCGGTTTAAAATTCCATCCGAAAGACAGCACCCCCGACAGTGCAGCACTCCCTCAGCACTGGGAGTGTCAGGCTGGATTACGTGCTCAAATCTCTGGAATGGGACTTGAACCCACAACCTTCCACCTATGAGGCAAGAGTGCTGCCAATGAGCCACAGCTGACATAGCAGAGAAAGCTCCTTGATGGGTCGGTTGGTTTATCCTCTCAAGTCCTTGGTACGATTCCTGGCCTGTGTTGAGCTAGCTGAGTGTGGCTGGGGTCGGTTGCCACAGATGTGTTGGGGAACCCCCTGTGTTAAGGAGGGAACACCAGTCAGGCTTCCTGCTCCTGATCACTATCCAGTGACTCTGACTGGAAGAGTTCATGGGCTCGATTTTCCAAGCCCCGTGGAGGCGGGTTTGGAGGCGGGAGTGGTGGGAAAATTGCAGAATCGGGGGGCAGGAACCCATCCCGCCCCCAACCCGCCTCCGTGCCAATGTCCCAGGAGGCGGGTATCCGACCTGTGCTGGGAGCCGCCTCCCCGAGGCGGGAAGGGGATTAGTGCCAATTAACTGCCTGTTAACAGGTAGTTAACAGGCAGTTTTTTGCCTAATCCCTATTTTTAGCCCTGAAGTGTGGGCTGTCCGACGGCTCCGAACCACGCCAAGTTAGCGAGGCGGACCGTCGGTCTGCAGGGGTTGGAGGGGTCGAGATGTCTGTTGTGCAGGTGAGTGATGGGTGCATGTGTGCAGAGGTAAGTGTGTGAGGTAAGTGTAAAGTGTTTTAATAAGTTTTAGTTACCTTTACTTTCTCCTGCAGGCTTCCTTCCTTCAGTTCTCGGGAGTCCCTCAGCTCACCGGCACAGAAAGCAGAATGGCCGCTGAACTGTCAAAAGCTGCAGCCTCTGCTTTCTGGTCTGGAGAGATCTCTAACTGAGTCTGAGTAGAAGGACTCAAGTTAGAAGACAGATTGTCAGTGTTTGACAGCTTCACAGAGTTTGCATGTTTGGTCCCTCAAAGCCTCCTTGAAAAAGTGTAACATCCCCACCGACACCTGGGAATCCCTGGCCCAAGACTGCACAAAGTGGAGGAGAAGCATCCGGGAAGGCGCCGAACACCTCGAGTCTCTTTGCCGGGAGCAAGCAGAAGCCAAGCGCAGGCAGCGCAAGGAGCGCACGTCAACCCAATCACCCCACCCACCCGCCCCTTCAACCACCGTCTGCCCCACCTGTGACAGAGACTGTAGGTCCCACATTGGACTAATCAGCCACCTGCGAGCTCATTTTTAATGTGGAAGCAAGTCATCCTCGGTTCTGAGGGACTGCCTAAGAAGAAGAAGAAAGTCCCTCAAACTCCTGAAATCCGATGTTAATCCCCCTTCCACCCTGCGCCCGTCGAGAACGAGGGTTAAAATATCGGCAGCGTGCCACTCTGCACATGCACCCCGAGCCATTATAATAGGCGTGTTTCGGGCAGCCTGTGAGACCCTCACCCCAGGCAGACAAGGCCCTCCTTAAGATTCAATGGTTGGGGTTTGTTGGCATCATTCGGACCCCGACCACATTTTAACCGGTGGCGGCCACACCTGGGAATTCTGGAGTGGCCACCCCAACCGGAGGATCCTGAGCGCTCCTCCGGGCTCCACAGAATAGTCCTTAGGCCTCCCCTCCTTCCCGCGATGGACTTTGGGCCACCCCTTCCCAGCTTCACTTACGTTGCCGGGGTCCGTTACCTCCTGTCCCCCCGGCAACGGCCTCCTGCCACACTCGCCCGCTCCCGCCCTCCAGCCTCAGGCCATCGACGCCCGATTCGGGACGGGAGTCGGGCCTGGTCTACATAAATGAGGCCCGGGGAGTTACAAAGGGCTCGGGCCTCATGCGGGCCCCTACCCCTCCGGAGCCCACCGGCCCTGCACCATCACCACTCGGCTTGAGTTACTATCAGGGCTTGGTTGTGAAATTTTGTTTGACACAAAATGGACTTTTAAAAAAGGCGAGTGACTTATTCTGGGTGCTGCTGATCCGGAGCCAGAAACTTACAAGTGTTTTTGTAACCGTCACCAAACAATTGAGCTTTGTTTGACCCAGAGAGCTCGGTTTACTTAGCAACATTCAGGCATCGTGGCTGGGATTTTCCATTTCTTCGCTCCCGGCCCTTGATTTTCCATCCATTCCTGGCCTGTAACTTTAAAGGGAGATTCTGCCATCCCAGCCACTGTTACATCATTAATTAAATGATAGGACACATCTGTCCTTATAAAACACGGTGCAATGTTTAAAAGTGCAATTCACAGGATCTGGGCATCACTGGCACGGCCAGAGCTTGTTGTCCATCCCTAGAAAGGGGCGGCACACTACAGAGGGCATTTGAGAGTCGACCACGTGGGTGTGGGACTGGAGTCACGTGTAGGCCAGACCAGGTGAGGACGGCAGGTTTCCTTCCCTGGAGCGCACTGGCGAACCGGTTGGGCTTTTCCGACAATCCGACAGCTTCCCGGTCACGTTTACTGATACCAGCTTTTTTTTATTTCCAGGTTTTTAAAAAGCGAATTTAAATTCTCAAACTGCTGCGGTGAGATTTGGACTGACGTTCTTGGGATTAATAGTCCAGTAACACAACAAAACCAGCAGCAGCTTGCATTTATATAGTGCTGTTAACATATTAAAACGTCCCAAGACGCTTCACAGGAACATAAATCAGACAAAATTTTGAGACCGAGCCAAAGGAGGAGACATTAGGACAGGTGACCAAAACCTTGGTCAAAGAGGTGGGGTTTTGAGGAGGGTCTTAAAGGAGGGTCATCATCCACATGCCTGATACGAGACTCCCAATTCTAACGCTCTACTCGGAGCTCCGGCACGGCAAGAGAGCCCCAGGTGGGCAGAGGAAACGCTTCCAGGACACCCTCAAAGCCTCCTTGAAAAAGTGCAACATCCCCACCGACACCTGGGAATCCCTGGCCCAAGACCGCACAAAGTGGAGGAGAAGCATCCGGGAAGGCGCCAAACACCTCGAGTCTCTTCGCCGGGAGCAAGCGGAAGCCAAGTGCAAGGAGCGCAAGGAGCGCAAGTCAACCCAAGCACCCCACCCACCCGCCCCTTCAACCACCGTCTGCCCCACCTGTGACAGAGACTGTAGGTCCCGCATTGGACTCAGCAGTCACCTGAGAACTCATTATTAGTGTGGAAGCAAGTCATCCTCGGTTCCGAGGGAATGCCTGAGAAAGAGAGAAAGGAAGAAAGAGAGGTGGAGGTGGGATTGAATTCCAGAGCTTAGGGCCCAGACAGTTAGACTGTCGTCAATGCACAGGAAGCCTAGATCGTAGGGCTATAACTGCACGAGTGTTTTGAAATGCATTTCAACCCCCCGGGTGTCTGTAGTTCAAGGAATCGCTTCATCATTGGCACTGCACCTGTAATGCTTGATTCGCACTGCAGGTGGCAGCGTCCACCACAGATTCTGCTTCATACACGACACTGAGGAATGACCACAGCATCCGCTAGTGGGAATTACACAAAGCGATAGCAACGCCCAGAATTTGGGTTTTAAAGCAGTAAGAAATGAATCTTTCAAACCACGACTTCAGTCTCCTGTTATCTTGACCCCAAATCAGCAGCGATTCACCGCAGCAAAAAAAAAGTTGGACGGTTGTTCATCTGAAACTCTGCTGCCCCGTGTCCTAGCTCGCACCAAGTGCCGCTCACCCGTCACCCCTGTGCTCGCTGACCTACATTGGCTCCCAGTCTGGCAACACCCAAAAAGTTAAAAAATTCTCATTCTTGTGTTCAAATCCCTCCATGGCCTCGTCCCTCCCTATCTGTGTAACCTCCTCCAGCCCCCACAACCCACTGAGATCTCTGCGCTTCTCCAACCCTGGCCTCTGGTGCATCCCCGCTTTGCTTCGCCCCACCATTGGCGGCCGTGCCTTCAGCCGTCGAGGTCCTAAGCTCTGGAATTCCCTCCCTAAACACCTCCGCCTTTCCACCTCTCTCTCCTCCTTAAAACCTATATCTTGTTTTAATATCGCTACTATCAGCAAGAACAGATTATCTGGTCATTATCACACTTGCTGTTTGTGGGAGCTTGCTGTGCACAAATTAGCTGCTGCGTTTTACAACAGTTACAACAGTGACTACACTTCGAGAAATTACTTCATTGGCTGTGAAGCGTTTTGGGACGTCCTGAGGTTGTGAAGGGCGCTATATAAATGCAAGCTATTTCTTTCTTTAGTTTTCAATCTGGAGAGTTTCCTGGTCATCTGCAGCCATACGCACCTCCCCTTTAAGAAGTGCTGGCTGCATTCAAGTGGCGTCAGAGACGCCCGATTTCCCGTCCCACCCTAAACTGGGGTGAAGCCAATAAATAGCGCGTGTAGCGAGGGTTGCTCGCCTGTATATCATTATAATGAGGTCCCAGCACGAATTTCAGGTGGTGCCTGGGACCACGAGACCAGGTGCATTTATTGTGTTCAGTGCCCCCTGCCCACTGCACGCCCATGTACGGGCGCGATCGAACTTCAAGACCAGTGTTCTAGTCTATCATGTATAGAAACATGGAAACATAGAAGATAGGAGCAGGAGTAGGCCATTCAGCCCCTCGAGCATTCAATGAGATCATGGCTGATCATCCAAATTCAGTACCCTGTCCCTGCCTTCTCCCCATATCCCTTGATCCCTTTAGCCTTAAGAAATATCTCTAACTCCTTCTTGAATATATTTAATGAATTGGCCTCAACTGCCTTCTGTGGTAGAGAATTCCATAGGTTCACCACTCTCTGGGTGAAGAAATTCCTCCTCATCTCTGTCCTAAATAGCTTACCCCTTATCCTTAGACTGTGACTCCTGGTTCTGGACTCCCTGACCATCGGGAACAACCTTCCTGCATCTAGTCTGTTTAGTCCTGTTAGAATTTTAAGTTTCAATGAGATCCCCTCTCATTCTTCTAAACTCCAGCGAGTATAAGCCCAATCAACCCAATCTGTCCTCATACGTCATTCCTGCCATCTCAGGTATCAGTCTGGTGAATCTTCGCTGCACTCCCTCCATGGCAAGAACATCCTTCCTCAGATAAGGCGACCAAAACTGCACACAATACTCAAGGTGTGGTCTCACCAAGGCCCTGTACAACTGCAGCAAGACATCCTTGTTCCTGTACTCGAACCCTCTCGCAACGAAGGCCAACATACCATTTGGCTTCTTAACCGCCTGCTGCACCTGCATGCTTACCTTCAGCGACTGGTGCACAAGGACACCCAGGTCTCATTGCACTTCCCCTTCTCCCAATCTATTACTGTTCAGATAATAATCTGCCTTCCTGTTTTTGCCACCAAAGTGGATAACCTCGCATTTATCCACATTATACTGCATCTGCCATGCTTCTGCCCAATCACCCAACCTGTCCAAATCATCCTGGAGTTTCTCAGCATCCTCCTCACAGCACACACGCCCACCTAGCTTTGTGTCGTCTGCAAACTTGGAGATATTACATCTAGTTCCCTCGTCTAGATCATTAACATACATGGTATCTGACCATGTATCTTTATCTAGATCTGCATTTGCCTTCTCTTGCCTGGACCCTAAGCTCTGGAATTCCCTGCCTAAACCTCTCCGACTCGCTACCTCTCTTTCCTCCTTTAAGACACTCCTTAAAACCCACCTCTGTGACCAAGCTTTTGGTCACCTGCCCTAAGTTCTCCTTATGTGGCTCGGTGTCACTATTTTTTGTTTGATAACACTCCTGTGCAGCACCTTGGGACGATTTACTGCTTTAAAGGTGCTATATAAATACAATTTGTCGTGACATTTTAATATCTTCCTTCATCAACCGTGCCTCTGGCCATCTGCTGGGAGTCAAAATAATTTTTATTGCTATTTTAAGTATTGTTTAACATTGCACGACATATTTTCGGGTTAAGCAAATGGGCTAGCGGTGAAAATTAAATCTCACCTATGAAATTTTTGTTTCCTCATTTGCCCTCCCACTTAACTAATTTTGGGAAGGAATCTAGGAACCAAGCAATAAAATCTTTCAGTCCTGCTCAGCTTCTGGAAAATAAAACCAGCTCCTGGTTTCAGCTGCAAGGGTCTGAAGCTGACGGCTCGGCATGGCGTCGCCATCTTCAAACTTGCGGGTCTCCGGGGAAAAGCTAATCTGTGCCATCTGTTTGGAGGTGTTCAAGAATCCGGCAACGATTCCCTGCGGGCACAATTTCTGCCTGGAATGCATCGGCAGATTCTGGGACCAGCAGTTCAGTATCGGGGCCTACAGCTGCCCTCAGTGCAGGGAAAGCTTCATCCCAAGGCCCACGCTCCACAGAAACACCATCGTCTGCGAAATAGTGGAAGACTTCCTCAACTCGAGCGCCAAGGTCGGGGGGGCCAGGCCCCTGGCGGGCCCGGGCGATGCCTCGTGCGATTTCTGCACCGACGGCAAGTTGAGAGCAGCCAAGTCGTGCCTGGTCTGCCTGGCTTCTTACTGCGAGGACCACCTGAAGCCTCACCGGGAGAGCGCGGCCTTCCAGGACCACCCCCTGACCGATCCCGTCCAGGATATCAAGGAACGCAAGTGCAAGCTGCACAAGAAGCACCTGGAGCTCTTCTGCAGGACCGACAACACATTCATTTGCTGCGTCTGCACGACCAGCGAGCACCGCAAGCACGAGGCGGTCACGCTGGAGGAGGAGGTGCAGAGTAGAAAGGTAAAAGCTGACAAACTGTTAGACCTGTGCAAAGGTATTGATCAGCATTTTCCACATTCAGTGTAACACACGGATAGCGGGGACACATTCAGTGTGACACACGGATAGCGGGGACACATTCAGTGTGACACACGGATAGCGGGGACACATTCTGTGTGACACACGGATAGCGGGGTCACATTCAGTGCAACACATAGAAACATAGAAACATAGAAGATAGGAGCAGGGGTAGGCCATTCGGCCCCTCGAGCCTGCTCCGCCATTCAATGAGATCATGGCTGATCATCCAAATTCAGTACCCTGTCCCTGCTTTCTCCCCATATCCCTTGATCCCTTTAGCCTTAAGAAATATATCCAACACTTTCTTGAATATATTTAATGAATTGGCCTCAATTGCCTTCTTTGGCAGAGAATTCCACAGGTTCACCACTCTCTGGGTGCAGAAATTCCTCCTCATCTCTGTCCTAAATGGCTTACCCTTAGACTGTGACCCCTGGTTCTGGACTCCCCGACCATCGGGAACATCCTTCCAGCATCTAGTCTGTCTAGTCCTGTTAGAATTTTATAAGTTTCGATGAGATCCCCTCTCATTCTTCTAAACTCCAGCGAGCACAAGCCCAATCGACCCAATCTCTCCTCATACGTCATTCCTGCCATCCCAGGTATCAGCCTGGTGAATCTTCGCTGCACTCCTTCCATGGCAAGAACATCCTTCCTCAGATAAGGCGACCAAAACTGCACACAATACTCAAGGTGTGGCCTCACCAAGGCCCTGTACAACTGCAGCAAGACATCCTTGTTCCTGTACTCGAACCCTCTCGTTACGAAGGCCAACATACCATTTGCCTTCTTAACCGCCTGCTGCACCTGCATGCTTACTTTCAGCGACTGGTGCACAAGGACACCCAGGTCTCGTTGCACTTCCCCTTCTCCCAATCTATTGCCATTTAGACAATAATCTGCCTTCCTGTTTTTGACACCAAAGTGGATAACCTCGCATTTATCCACGTTATATTGCATCTGCTATGCTTCTGCCCAATCACCCAACCTGTCCAAATCATACTGGAGTTTCTCGGCATCCTCCTCACAGCACACACTTCCACCCAGCTTTGTGTCATCTGCAAACTTCGAGATATTACATCTAGTTCCCTCGTCTAGATCATTAATATATATTGTGAATAGCTGGAGTCAAAGGACCGATCCCTGCGGTACCCCACTATTCACTGCCTGCCACTCGGAAAAAGAGCCGTTTATTCCAACTCTTTGCTTTTTGTCTGCCAACCAGTTCTCTATCCAAGCCAATACCTTGCCCCCAATCCCATGTGCCTTAATTTTACACGCTAATCTCTTATGCGGGACCTTATCGAAAGCCTTTTGAAAATCCAAATACACCACATCCACTGGCTCTCCCTTATCTATTTTACCAGTTACATCCTCAAAAAATTCCAGTAGATTAGTCAAGCACGATTTACCTTTTGTAAATCCATGTTGACTTTGTCCGATCCTGTCACTTTTTTCCAAGTGCTCTGCTATTACATCCTTTATAATAATGGACTCTAGCATTTTCCCCAATACCGATGTCAGGCTTACCGGTCTGTAATTCCCCGTTTTATCTCTACCACCCTTTTTGAATAGTGGGGTAACATTAGCTACCCTCCAATCCATGGGTACCATTCCAGAGTCTATCGAATTTTGGAAGATGACCAGAAATGCATCTACTATTTCTAGGGCCACTTCCTTAAGTACCCTAGGATGTAGATTATCAGGCCCTGGGGATTTATCGGCCCTCAATCCCATCAATTTCCCTAACACCATTTCCCTACAAATACTGATTTCTATCAGTTTCTCCCTTTCATTAGACCCTATGTTCCCCGACATCTTTGGGAGGTTATTTGTGTCCTCCTTTGTGAAGACAGAACCAAAGTATGTATTTAATTGGTCAGCCATTTCTTTGTTCCCCATTATAAATTCCCCTGATTCTGACGGCAAGGGACCTACGCTTGACTTCACCAATCTTTTTCTCTTCACATATCTATAAAAGCTTTTACAGTCAGTTTTTATGTTCCCTGCAAGCTTACTCTCATACCCTATTTTCCCCCTCATAATTAATCCCTTTGTCCTCCTTTGTTGGATCCTAAACTGCTCCCAATCCTCAGGTTTACTGCTTTTTCTGGCCAATTTATATGTCCTCTCCTTGGATCTTATGCTATCCCTAATTTCCCTTGTTAGCCATCGTTGAGTCACCTTTTTTGTTTTATTTTTATGCCAAACTGGGATGAACAAATTCTGTAGTTCATCCATGCGATCTTTGAATGTTTTCCATTGCCCATCCACCGTCAACCCTTTGAGTGACATTCCCCAATCAATCCTACCCAACTCGCACCCCATACCATTGTAGTCTCCTTTATTTAAATTCAGGACCCTAGTCTCTGAGTCAACTATTTCACTCTCCATCTTAATGAAGAATTCTATCATATTATGATCGCTGCTCCCCAAGGGGCCTCACACAACAAGATTGCTAATTAATCCTTTCTCATTACATAATACCCAGTCTAAGATGGCCTGATCTCTAGTTGGTTCCTCGACATATTGGTCCAGGAAACTATCCCGTATACACTCCAGGAATTCCTCCTCCACAGTATTGTTACTAATTTGGTTAGCCCAATCTATATGTAGATTAAAGTCACCCATGATAACTGCTGTGCCCTTATTGCACGCTTCTCTAATTTCCCATTTACTGCCATCCCTGACCTCCGCATTACTGTTTGGGGGTCTATATACCACTCCTACTAACGTTTTCTGCCCCTTGGTATTTCTCAGTTCTACCCATACAGGTTCCACATCATCAGAGCTAATATCCTTCATTACAATTGTGTAAAGCCCCTCTTTAACCAGCAATGCTACCCCACCTCCTTTTCCTTTCTGCCTATCTTTCCTGAATATTGAATAGCCCTGGATGTTGAGTTCCCAGCCTTGGCCACCTTGGAGCCATGTTTCCGTAATCCCAATCATATCATATTCGTTTACCTCTATTTGCGCAGCTAATTCATCCACCTTATTACGAATGCTCCTTGCATTAAGACACAAAGCCTTCAGGCTTGTTTTTTTAACACTCTTAGATCTTTTAGAATTATTATTTACTGTGGCCATGTTTGATTTAAACCCTTGATTTCTCTGTCTGTCACTTTTGTTTTTCTCCTTCCTGTCTTTTGCTTTTATCCTTGTTTCCCTTTCCTCTGTTTCCCGGCTCAGGTTCCCAAACCCCTGCCATTTTAGTTTAAACCCTCCCCCAGAGCACTCGCAAACACTCCCCCTAGGACATCGGTCCTGGCCCTGCCCAGGTGCAAACCGTCCAGTTTGAACTGGTCCCACCTCCCCCAGAACCGGTTCCAATGTCCCAGGAATTTGAATCCCTCCCCCTGGCACCATTCATCTAGCCATGTATTCATCTGAAATATCTTTCTATTTCTACTCTGACTAGCACGTGGCACTGGTAGCAATCCTGAGATTACTACCTTTGAGGTCCTGTTTTTTAATTACCTCCTAACTCCCTATATTCAGCTTTTAGGACCTCATCCCGTTTTTTTACCTATATCGTTGGTACCTATATGCACCACGACAACTGGCTGTTCACCCTCCTCCTCCAGAATGCCCTGCAGCCACTCTGAGACATCCTTGACCCTTGCACCAGGGAGGCAACACACCATCCTGGAGTCTCGTTTGCGGCCGCTGAAACGCCTATCTATTCCCCTTACAATAGAATCCCCTATTACTATAGCTCTCCCCCTCTATTTCCTCCCGTCCTGTGCAGCAGAGCCACCCCTGGTGCCAGGAAGTTGGCTGCTGCTGCCTTCCCCTGGTAAGCCAGCCCCCCCATCAGTATCCAAAGCGGTATATCTGTTTGAGAGGGGGGTGGCCACAGGGGACCCCTGCACTACCTGCCTGCGCCTACTACTCTGCCTGTTGGTAACCCGTTCCCTTTCTGCCTGTGCCACCTTTATCTGCGGTGTGACCAACTGATTAAACGTGCTATTCACAACGTCCTCAGCATTGCGAATGGTCCAGTATGTATCCAATTGCTGCTCCAGCACCGCAATGCGGTCTGCCAGTAGCTGCAGCTGGACACACTTCTTGCACACGTAGTTGTCAGGGACACAGGAAGTGTCCCTGAGTTCCCACATAGCACAGGAGGAGCATACCACGGCACCGGGCTGTCCTGCCATGACTTACCCTTTAATTAATTGAAATTAAATTAAATCAAATCAATCCCACCAATTACACTACAGATAAATGATATATTTTAGGGCCATGGTTTACCACCACAGAGACCCTAGAAACTATAAACCACAGAGTTAGAGTTTAAAAAAGAAAGAAATACTCACCAACCAATCACTTACCTGCTTTCTGGTGACGTCACACTTCGATTACTTTTTACTTCTCTCCCTCTCTGAGATTGGAGATTGGTACGCTCTGAGGCCTACCTGGTCTCTGGGGGCCTTTTAAAGCCTCGCCGCTCGCGTTTCCCGCTGCTGCCGCTGTGAGGACTACCTGGTCTCTGGGGGCCTTTTAAAGCCTCGCTGCTCGCGTTTCCCGCCGCTGCCGCTGCGAGAACTACCTAGTCTCTGGGGGCCTTTTAAAGCCTCGCCGCTCGCATTTCCCGCCGCCGCCGCTGCCGCTGACACTGTGAGGCCTACCTGGTCTCTGGGGGCCTTTTAAAGCCTCGCCGCTCGCGTTTCCCACCGCCGCCGCTGCCATTGACGCTGAATAGCACACACGGATAGTGGGGTCACATTCAGTGTAACACAGATAGCGGGGTCACATTCAGCGTAACACACGGATAGCGGGGTCACATTCAGTGCAACACAGAGAGTGGGGTCACATTCAGTGTAACATGGATAGCGGGGTCACATTCAGTGTAACACAGGGATAGCGGGGTCACATTCAGTGTAACACACGGATAGTGGGGTCACATTCAGTGTAACACGGATAGCGGGGTCACATTCAGTGTCACACAGGAATGGCGGGGTCACATTCTGTGGAACACGGATAGTGGGGTCACATTCATTGTAACACGGGGATAGCGGGGTCACATTCAGTGTAACACGGATAGCGGGGTCACATTCATTGTAACACAGGGATAGCGGGGTCACATTCAGTGTAACACGGGGATGGCGGGGTCACATTCAGTGTAACACACAGATAACGGGGTCACATTCCGTGCAACACGGGGATGGCGGGGTCACATTCAGTGTAACACGGATAGCTGGGTTACATTCAGTGTAACACACAGATAGCGGGGTCACATTCAGTGTAACACAGATAGCGGGGTCACATTCAGTGTAACACACGGATAGTGGGGTCACATTCAGTGTAACATGGGGATAGTGGGGTCACATTCATTGTGACACACGGATAGTGGGGTCACATTCAGTGTAACACGGGGATAGTGGGGTCACATTCATTGTGACACACGGATAGCGGGGTTACATTCAGTGTAACACGGATAGCGGGGTCACATTCAGTGTAACACACGGATAGCGGGTCACATTCAGTGTAACACATGGATAGCGGGGTCACATTCAGTGTAACACGGATAGCGGGGTCACATTCAGTGTAACACATGGATAGCGGGGTCACATTCAGTGTAACACGGATAGCGGGGTCACATTCAGTGTAACACGGATAGTGGGGTCACATTCAGTGTAACACGGATAGTGGGGTCACATTCAGTGTGACACACGGATAGCGGAGTCACATTCAGTGTAACACGGATAGTGGGGTTACATTCAGTGTAACACGGATAGCGGGGTCTCATTCAGTGTAACACCCGGATAGCAGGATCACATTCAGTGTAACACACGGATAGCGGGGTCACATTCAGTGCAACACACGGATAGCGGGGTCACATTCAGTGTAACACACGAATAGCGGGGTCACATTCAGTGTAACACGGATAGCGGGGTCACATTCAGTGTAACACACGAATAGCGGGGTCACATTCAGTGTAACATGGGGATAGTGGGGTCACATTCATTGTGACACATGGATAGTGGGGTCACATTCAGTGTAACACGGGGATAGTGGGGTTACATTCAGTGCAACACACGGATGGCGGGGTCACATTTTGTGCAACACACGAATAGCGGGGTCACATTCAGTGTAACACGGATAGCGGGGTCACATTCAGTATAACACATGGATAGCGGGGTCACATTCAGTGTAACACGGATAGCGGGGTCACATTCAGTGTAACACGGATAGTGGGGTCACATTCAGTGTAACACGGATAGTGGGGTCACATTCAGTGTAACACGGATAGTGGGGTCACATTCATTGTGACACACGGATAGCGGGGTCACATTCAGTGTAACACCCGGATAGCAGGATCACATTCAGTGTAACACACGGATAGCGGGGTAACATTCAGTGTAACACATGGATAGCGGGGTTACATTCAGTGTAACACATGGATAGTGGGATCACATTCTGTGTAACATGGGGTAGCGGGGTCACATTCAGTGTAACACGGGGATGGCGGGGTCACAATCAGTGTAACACGGATAGTGGGGTCACAATCAGTGTAACACGGGGATGCCGGGGTCACATTCAGTGTAACACACAGATAGCGGGGTCACATTCCGTGCAACACGGGGATGGCGGGGTCACATTCAGTGTAACACGGATAGCTGGGTCACATTCAGTGTAACACACGGATAGCGGGGTCACATTCAGTGTAACACACGGATAGCAGGGTCACATTCAGAGTAACACGGATAGCGGGGTCACATTCAGTGTAACACACGGATAGCGGGGTTACATTCAGTGTAACAGACGAATAGCGGGGTCACATTCAGTGTAACACACGGATAGCGGGGTCACATTCAGAGTAACACGGGGATAGCGGGGTCACATTCAGAGTAACATGGATAGCGGGGTCACATTCAGTGTAACACGGGGATGGAGGGGTCACATTCTGTGCAACACACGGATAGCGGGGTCACATTCAGTGTAACACGGATAGCAGGGTCACATTCAGTGTAACACACGGATAGCGGGGTCACATTCAGAGTAACACGGATAGCGGGGTCACATTCAGTGTAACACGGGGATGGCGGGGTCACATTCAGTGTAATATGGGGATAGCGGGGTCACATTCAGTGTAACACGGATAGCGGGGTCACATTCAGTGTAACACACGGATAGCGGGGTCACATTCAGTGCAACACGGATAGCGGGGTCACATTCAGTGTAACACGGATAGCAGGTTCACATTCAGAGTAACACGGGGATAGTGGGGTCACATTCAGTGTAACACACGGATAGCGGGGTCACATTCAGTGTAACACGGGGATGGCGGGGTCACATTCTGTGCAACACACGGATAGCGGGGTCACATTCAGTGTAACACGGGGATGGCGGGGTCACATTCTGTGCAACACACGGATAGCAGGGTCACATTCAGTGTAACACACGGATAGCGGGGTCACATTCAGTGTAACACGGATAGCGGGATCACATTCAGTGTAACACGGATAGTGGGGTCACATTCAGTGTAACACACGGATAGCGGGTTCACATTCAGTGTAACACGGATAGCGGGGTCACATTCAGTGCAACACGGATAGCGGGGTCACATTCAGTGCAACACACGGATAGCGGGGTCACATTCAGTGCAACACAGATAGCGGGGTCACATTCAGTGCAACACACGGATAGCGGGGTCACATTCAGTGTAACACACGGATAGTGGGGTCACATCCCGTGTAACACAGATAGCGGGGTCACATCCCGTGTAACACAGATAGCGGGGTCACATTCAGAGTAACACGGATAGCGGGGTCACATCCCGTGAGCTCCTGATCTGGCCTGCTGAGTGTTTCCAGCATTTTCTGTTGTTATTTGAACCTTTGTAATAATTGGGTTATAATTCCTGATTAATGAATATAACTTTGATGGTGTATTCCTACTGCCTGGGGAAAGTTGTATGTATAATTCCCGAATGCTGAGCAGAGCTCTGCCCCCAGTCCCGCCCCTCTGCTCCCTGCTCTGACTGTCAGTGAACCAGGAATGATTTACTCCCATTCCGTGCTTGCCTTGATGGTATTTGGTCTCTCATTTCCCAGAAAGAGCTTCGCCTGACGGACCTTGAGATGGAGAAGCAGTTACAGGGGACCCTGCTTGAGATCGGAACAGTTCAGCAGAACATCAAGTCAATCACGGTGAGTTGGTCCGCAGCCTCCTTGGCAATGAGGCACTCGGGAATTGCCTGCGTTTCCCAATCCCGTTTCGGGATTGAGGGGGTGATCTTCCGCTCGAGTTCCTCGGCGCGACGGCCCATCGGGAGATTGCACAGACCACAGCCTGCGATTTTCTGGCCTTTGGGCGGGAAATCACGATCGCTTATATTGAGAGTGATGGGTTTTTGTTGGGTAAGGTATTGAGGGATGTGGAGCAATGGTGGGTAAATGGAGTTGAGGTACAGACCAGCCGTGATCCAATGGAATGGTGGAACAGGGCCTGAGGGGCTGAATGGCCTCCTCCTGTTCCTGCGTTCCCAGGAACAGGGCAAGGCAGCTGCACTCGAGAATCCCCTTCCTTTTCCAATCCCCCACCTTCTCCCTCCAGATATGCCATTGTGTCCGGAGCTCATTTACGCCGCCCAATTCAATGTAACCAACCTCAGGGCTCCATTACCCCATCTCACTTGACTTCCCTCCTTGCTCCTGATTAGCTCTGTTTTAGGGTTTTCGAAATTCTATTGAATGGGAGTGAGCGAGAGCAGGCGGTCTAACCGGACGGTGTTCTGTAGAGCAGCTGCTTAATGACGAGTGGAAGTGTTGCTGTGTGTGCTCCAGGGTGTGTTGGTGGAACACTGATAACAAATGAGGCCCAGTATTGGCTGTGGTGACAGAGCTAGTGTCGCCAACTCTGATTGGACATATTCCTGGATGTTTCACCACACGACCTCCGACCTCCAACCGCCCCACCTCGGACAGCCAATATTTTTATAATTGGTAAGCTAAAGTATTCAAAGAAAATGAAAGAAACACAGGATTTTTTTTAATGCCCCTGTGATTTTTCTCCCTAGTCGCTCCCAGCTGTGTTCGGGAGATTAATCTTCAATTCCTGGAGACTCCAGGCCAATCCTGGAGGGGTTGGCAACCCTTGGCAAGGCGGATCAATATTCAGGTCACTGATTTCTGCCCTGCCTGAAGGCAGCTGCTTTATTTTGAACGATAAAAGCCTCCATCTAGTTGCCAGTTTTTTTTGGAGTGGGACAACTTTTTCAGGCACGTGCCTCTCTGTGCTCCCTCTTGCCCTCTTTGTGCTCAGTCTTGCCCTCTCTCTGCTCACTCTTGCCCTCTCTCTGCTCACTCTTGCCCGCTCTCTGCTCACTCTTGCCCTCTCTCTGCTCACTCTTGCCCTCTCTCTGCTCACTCTTGCCCTCTCTCTGCTCACTCTTGTCCTCTCTGCACCAATCACCCTGCGAATTGCTTATCTGCTGAACCTCCATGAGACCCGGGAATTTGGAAAATACGAAGAGGCTTGGCACTGGGTGCTAGGAATGGGTGCTGGGTGGCACTGGGAGCGGGTGCTGGGTGGCACCGGGACCGGGTGCTGGGTGGCACTGGGAGCGGGTGCTGGTTGGTATCGGGAGCGGCTGCTGGGTGGCACCGGGAGCGGGTGTTGGGTGGCACCGGGAGTGGGTGCTGGGTGGCACCGGGAGCGGGTGCTGGGTGGCACCGGGAGTGGGTGCTGGGTGGCACTGGGAGTGGCTGCTGGGTGGCACTAGGAGCGGGTGCTGGGTGGTACCGGGAGTGGGTGCTGGGTGGCACTGGACAGGTTGGACGAGGGTTTAGAACACTTTCTTTATCTCCCACCACAGAGATCCTCGCAGAAAGCGGAATCGGAAATCACCAACAAGTTTTCTGCAATGACTGAAGCCATTGAAGAGGCCCTGAAAGTGGTGATTGGGCTGATCGGGAGGGAGCAGCGAGTGGCGCTGAACCAGGCCAAAAACATCAGGACCCAACTGGAGCAGAAATGCACTGAGCTCAGAGAGAAGAAACTCCAATTGGAAATCTTAGCCAATAAGAGTGATAATTTCAAATTCGTGCAGGTAAAATCATTATTCACCATTAGTTCAATGTACAATGTGACGGTTACATACTTAGTTCATTGGTGGGAACTTATAGTACATTTTTAAGAGGCTTTTACGGAATTTAACAACTTGACCTTTTTTTTGAGTTATAATGTAATGCACGTTACATGGTACGCACGGACATTTAGTGAGAATCGAAGGTTCAGTAACTCTTATCTCAAGCAGGCTGTCTAAGGCAATAGATATTCAAGAAGCTAATGAGAGTTGGATTGGATATGATGGGTTGGGGAGGCTTGGAGAGTTGGATTGTGTCAGAGAGACCTGGAGAGTCAGGACTGGCTGTGTCGGGGAGACCTGGAGAGTCAGGACAGGCTGTGCCGGGGAGACCTGGAGAGTCAGGACAGGCTGCATCAGGGAGACCTTGAGAGTCAGGACTGGCTGTGTCGGGGAGACCTGGAGAGTCAGGACAGGCTGTGTCGGGGAGACCTGGAGAGTCAGGACAGGCTGTGTCGGGGAGACCTTGAGAGTCAGGACAGGCTGTGTCGGGGAGGTTTGGCGCGTCAGGTGGAGTAAGTGAGGCCTGGGGAGTTAGGATCGGTCAGGTTGAGAAGGCCTGAAGAGCTGGGATGGTTGGGTCAGAGAGGCCTGGAGAGATGAGACAGGTTGGGGATGTCTGAAGAAAATCGGTCATGAGTGAGGAACCGAACATGCTAACGTGCACAAGATGCAATGCTTTATCCAGACAAATGAAAGGATCGGGTACAGCTGCTGAAATGTTTAGTTCAGTTTTTGTAGCGTTTACTCACGGCTGCTACTTCTGGAGCCCATTATACCAGCTTAGAGTCACTGCCAGTAACCAACACCCATTAGCGACTGTGGATTGCCTTAGTACAACTGACATGGAAGTCTGATTCTGATCCGGGGATATCTCACTCACCGAGAATGTCTGAAGATCAGGCCTTGATCTTGTCTTGGAGGTGCGGAGGGAGCGGGGGTGGGGGGCTGTTCTGCGGTTGAGAAACCTGGAAGAAAGGGTTTCCCTCAGACCCTGACGAATTTAACGGAAGGACCTGATTACCATTTTTTGTCTCCAGATTGGGAGGCCGGATGGCTGTCGGGTGGGTAGGCCTTCGGCACCAGTCGGAAGGGTCGGGGGGAGATCGGAAGGGCCGGGGGGAGATCGGAAGGGTCGGGGGGGAGATCGGAAGGGCCGGGGGGAGATCGGAAGAGTCGGGGGGGGTGATCGGAAGGGTCGGGGGGGAGATCGGAAGAGTCGGGGGGGTGATCGGAAGAGTCGGGGGGGGTGATCGGAAGAGTCGGGGGGGTGATCGGAAGGGCCGGGGGGAGATCGGAAGGGTCGGGGGGAGATCGGAAGGGTCGGGGGGGGTGATCGGAAGGGTCGGGGGGGAGATCGGAAGAGTCGGGGGGGAGATCGGAAGGGCCGGGGGGAGATCGGAAGGGTCGGGGGGAGATCGGAAGAGTCGGGGGGGAGATCGGAAGGGTCGGGGGGGTGATCGGAAGAGTCGGGGGGGAGATCGGAAGGGTCGGGGGGGTGATCGGAAGAGTCGGGGGGGAGATCGGAAGGGTCGGGGGGGTGATCGGAAGAGTCGGGGGGTGATCGGAAAGGTTGGGGGGGTGATCGGAAGGGTCGGGGCAGATTGGAAGGGTCGGTGGGGAGATCGGAAGGGTCGGGGGGGAGATCAGAAGGGTCGGGGGGGATCGGAAGGGTGGGGGGATGCTCATTATCAAGTTGACTGTTTGTGGGAGCTTGCTGTGCGCAAATTGGCTGCCGCGTTTCCTACGATACAACAGTGACCACACTTCAAAAGTATTTCATTGGTTCCAAAGGGCTTTGGGATGTCCTGAGGTTGTGAAAGGCGCTACATAAATGCAAAATGCTTGTATCTTTCTTACGGTTTTGTGTTTTCTCTCAGGAGTCCCTTTGTTTCAGCACAGCCTCTCAGATCCCCGATGTCCCTCAGTTAAAGTCCGATTTACAGTCCAAGCTCGCTCGTGCCAGTGAGGCTGCCACTGAACTTTCCACCCAGGTGAAGGAGTGTCTGCATCGAGCCGTGAAACGCAAACTGAAAAGTACAGAAACACGAGGTCAGTGAATTCCATAACAGGCCAGTTTGCGGACCAGGCTCGAGGGGCTGAATAGCCACCTCCCATTCCAAAGATCCTAGTGTCTCGAGACGTTGACACCGGCTTTGCATTCACGGGGTCAGAGGGTAGCTGCAAGGGAGGTTCATCAATCCAAAATCAAAACAACTTCCATTCCCCCCCCCTCCCCATCTCATCCCCTAACTGGAGACCACTCCAAGTGTTGCTCACTCTTTATGTACCAGCACGTGAACAATGAGGGAGTGGAAAAGATGCTCTGGTCCGGCCAACCTGTCCCACACATGCCTTGTGCCTCACAACACACACATTGGCGAAAAACCAGATAAAAACCCTGGCCCACTTGGGGAAAAAAATATCTGGGAAATTCCTCTCTGAGCCCCCCAAGCGATCGAAATTAGTCCAGGCGATCACTCTGGCCCCGGTAATTCGATGCCGTACCTACCTCTTGTGCAAGGTGATCGCCCCCCCTGCCAGAAACAGGTCCCGCTCGCGCTCGAAGGCGCTTTTCCTGACATCAACTATCCTCTCACCAGTTCTGGCGATGCCTCCTTGCTGTAGTATCCCAGCCTACCGCGATGTCGTGCTCTGGATTAACCTTATTCATCCCATCTAATATCTTGTACCCTTCTATAAACTCACCTCTGTTTCACCTCCTTTCAAGGCTAAAGAGTCCCAGTTTCTCCATTCTTTCCTCATCACTCAATCCTTTGACACCAAGAATCATCCTCTTGGATTGTCTCTCCTTTTCCTCAGTCACATCCTGCTTCTTGGAAACATTTAAGTGGATAGAGAATTTCCCCCTCCTCTCTCTCTCTCTCTCTCAATTAGCAGTACAGTTTGAAACTGAACTAAGATAGTAAAACAGAACTAATTTGTATTTAAATAAGTACTTTTAAAGTGTAGGCCTAGAAATTGAATGACGCTGAGCTTGTTTTACAGGCGGGTGGCAGGTGCGATTGCATCCTGAGCTGGAAGTGCGCCACCTGCCATTTTGGAATAGGCATCAAAGGAGGCGCCCAGGACCCGGAAGCAGGAGTTAATCAGGTTGCCAATTCTGATTGGATGTATTTCTGGAGGTGCCATCACATGACCTCCCGCCTCCAACCGCCCGGCCCCCCACGCTCCCGCCATCGGTCGCCCGACTCGGCCAGCCTCAGGGTGCCCCGCCTTCCCACGGCCAATTGGTGAACAGAATCTTCGTTACCTGATTAGATGATTCTTGACTTGTTGGTCAAACAGCCTTTACTCCCACGTCTGATATTTTTATAGAAACTGATGTGCCTCAATAATTCCGAGACTCGATGTTAGCGAAACAAAACAAGGCTTTTATTAACTTAGAAAGTAACACGTAAGAGAGAGAGGTATCTTCCTTCTGGAGACTGAGGCCAGACTGAGCTAGCTTACAAAAGGGGCCAGGTATGGGTGGAGCTCTACACACACAGCACATTCCAGCACATTCCAATAAACAATACAATGAGGACTGGGGGGAAGGGAAATGACACTGAAACCGACCACAGTCACAGGCAGTGATGAATGGAATATTTCATCACATTCACCCCTTCTATCGATTTAGTCTGTTCGGGGGTTTGATAGTCCTCTGTGACCGACGTTGCTGTTGTGGTGCCGCGGGTGTCGGCTGGGTGTCCCCGGTAGCCTCCTGGGTCTCTGCCGGGGGTGCCGCCAGGGTTGTTGAAGGGGTAGTTGGTGGGGGTGCCGTTGGTCGATGTTCTTCCGGGGGTGCTGAAAGAGTAGTGGGTGGGTAAGAGTTGCTGTGATCGTTGTTGCTGCTATTGCCGTGGTTGTTGTCGATGCCGGCTGGGGCGACGTCTTTTATGGACACGGTGTCCTCCCTTCCGTCGGCGTGCCGGACATATGCGTATTGGGGGTTGGCGTGGAGTAGGTGTACTGGCTCCACGAGAGGGTCCGTCTTGTGGCCCCTCACATGCCTTCGCACGAGTACCGGACCTGGGGTGGAGAGCCATGACGGCATGGATACGCCTGAGGTGGATTTCCAGGGAAAGACAAACATTCATTCATGAGGCGTGGCATTAGTGGCCGTACACAATAGCGACCGTATCGAATGGAGCACATCCGAAAGGACTTCCTGCCAGCGGGAGATAGGGAGGCCCTTGGTCCTTAGAGCTAGAGTGACTGCTTTCCATACTGTCCCGTTCTCTCGCTCCACTTGGCCGTTACCCCGGGGGTTGTAGCTGGTGGTACGGCTCGTGGCGATCCCCTTGGACAGCATGTACTGGCGTAGCCCTTCACTCATGAAGGACGCCCCCCTATCCGTATGGATGTAGCTCGGCATACCGAACAGGCAGAACAGGCTGTTGAGGCATTTAATGACCGTGGCGCTGGTCATGTCTGGGCAGGGGAAGGCGAATGGGAACCGGGAGTATTCGTCCACAATGTTCAGGAAGTAAACATTGCGGTCGACGGACGGGAGGGGGCCCTTGAAATCTAAGCTGAGCCGCTCAAAGGGCCGTGTAGCTTTGATTAAGTGGGCTCTATCTGGGCGGTAGAACCGAGGCTTGCACTCAGCGCAAGTGCGGCAGTTCCTGGTCAGAGACCGAACTTCCTCAATCGAGTAGGGTAAGTTACGGGACTTTATGAAGTGGAACAGCCGCGTGACCCCTGGGTGGCAGAGGTCGCTGTGGAGGGTCTGTAGCCGATCCCCGGTGGCGCTGGCACACATCCCTCGTGAGAGGGCGTCAGGGGATTCGTTAAGGGCCCCTGGCCGGTAAATGATGTCGTACTCGAAGGTGGAGAGCTCGATCCGCCACCTAAGAATCTTATCATTTTTAATCTTCCCCCTCTGTTTATTATTGAACATAAACGCTACCGACCGCTGGTCGGTAAGTAGGGTGAAGCGTTTGCCGGCTAGGTAGTGGCGCCAGTGGCGCACTGCCTCCACGATGGCTTGGGCCTCCTTTTCCACGGAGGAGTGTCTGATCTCGGGCCCTTGGAGGGTCCTCGAGAAGAAAGCTACGGGCCGCCCCGCCTGGTTGAGGGTGGCCGCCAAGGCGAAGTCAGACGCATCACTTTCCACTTGAAATGGAGTGTTCTCGTCCACTGCCTGTAGCGTGGCCCGCTCAATATCCTGCTTAATGCTTTTGAAGGCGGCGTGGGCCTCAGCAGAGAGCGGAAAAGAGGATGCTTTCAAGAGGGGGCGGGCTTTGTCGGAGTAGTTGGGGACCCATTGGGAATAATAAGAAAATAACCCCAGGCACCTTTTCAGGGCTTTGGGAGTGTTGGGCTGGGGCAGCTCCCGTAGGGGGCGCAATCGGTCGGGGTCTGGTCCGATTTCCCCATTCTCCACCACGCTGCCTAGTATGCAGAGGCGCGTGGTGTTGAAAACGCACTTGTCCTCGTTGTAGGTGAGGTTGAGTTTTTGTGCGGTTTCCAGGAACCTCTCGAGGTTCGAGTCGTGATCCTGCTGATTGTGGCCGCAGATGGTGACGTTGTCGAGGTAGGGGAAGGTTGCCTGCAAGTGGTGGTCATCGACCATGCGGTCCATCTCCCTCTGAAAAACCGAGACCCCATTCGTCACCCCAAAGGGGACTCTGAGGAATTGGTAGAGGCGCCCGTTCGCCTCGAAGGCGGTGTACGGGCGGTCCTCTGGTCTGATAGGGAGCTGGTGGTATGCTGACTTGAGGTCAATGGTGGAGAACACCCGGTATTGGGCAATTTGGTTCACCATTTCTGATATGCGGGGTAGCGGGTAGGCGTCTAGTTGGGTGTACCTGTTGATCGTTTGACTATAGTCGATCACCATCCGTTTCTTCTCGCTACCCCTTACCACTACCACTTGGGTGCGCCACGGGCTGTTGCTGTGTTCAATAATGCGCTCTTTCAGGAGCCTGTCTACCTCGGTCGCGATAAACCGCCTGTCCTCCCAGCTGTACCTCCTGCTTTTGGTCGCTATTGGCCGGCAGTTAGGGGTAAGGTTCGCGAATAGCGAAGGCGGCTTTACCTTCAGGGTAGCCAGACCGCACACTGTGAGGGGCGGCTGGGACCCACCGTACTTGAGCGTGATGCTTTGGTGGTTGCACTGGAAATCCAGGCCCAAGATCACGCTCGCACATAGGTTCTTCATGATTAATACTTTAAAATTATCGTATACAGTTCCGTTAACGCCCAATTGTACCGTGCAGTAACCCAGAATGGTCGATGTCTGGGTTTTATCAGCCATAGAGATGGTACCCTGAGCAGGGACCACCTTTAGGGAGAGTTGTTGTGCCAGTTCAGGGTGGATAAAACTCTCCGTGCTTCCACTGTCAATTAAACATTTAACCCGGCACCCGTTTACCTCGATGTCCACCATTGATTTGGATAGCGGGTGCGGCCTGGTCTGGTCCACTGTGACCGATGCCACTGTAGGGCCCTGATCGATACAAGATGGCATCCACGCTGTCTGCTCATAAGATGGCGGACCCCACGAGGTCGGGCAAGATGGCGTCCAAGATGGCCGCTCCCACGGCGCACACGCGGCGGTGGTGGGTTTTCCGGCGGTTGGTTTTCCGGCGGGGTTCCCTCTGCACACCTTCCCGAAGTGCCCCTTCTTACCGCACTTAAAGCAGGTGGTGCCTTTTGCCGGGCACAGGTTTCTGGTGTGTTTTGGCTGCCCGCAGAAGTAGCAGTTGGGTCCCTGACGCGTCGCGGCTGTCGTAGGGCTTCTGGGGGGAGAGCGGGGCCCCGCCGGTGTCGGGCTGCCGGGCAGGGAAGATGCCTTCCAAGATGGCGGTGCCCTCGGTGCACACGTGGCGGCGTGGACGGCGCGGGCTGAAGAGTAGGCGTCCGAGTTTCTCTGGGCCACATCCAGGGATTGCGCGGTGTCCGCAGCCTGTTTCAGGTCCAACCCCGTTTTTTCCAGCAGTCTTTGCCGGATGTAAGTGGAGCTGAGGCCTGTGATAAAGGCATCGCGAACAAGCTCGTCAGTGTACACTGCGGCTTTTACATCTTGGCACTTGCAGTCTTTGCCAAGCATTTTCAGGGTGCTTAGGAACTCCTCTACCGATTCCCCAGGTCGCTGTGCGCGAGTAGCGAGCAGATGCCTAGCATACACCTCATTCGTAGGCTGCTGGTAGTGCGCCTTTAAGATGTTGCAGGCGGCCAGGTACGTACCGGCGTCTTGGATGAGGGGGTAAACCCGGTGGCTTACCCAATTCCGCAGAATTCCGAGTCTCATCCTCGCAGCGTCCGTAGCGTCTTTGACGGCTGCGGAATTGTCCAGGAAGAATTCCATACACTCAAACCAGTGTCCGAAGCGTGCTGATGCGTCCGGAGCATGTTGATCCAAATCCAAACGTTCGGGTTTCAGGAGTTGATCCATAGTGTTGAAAAATAAGTTAATAAAATTGATGTGCCTCAATAATTCCGAGACTCGATGTTAGCGAAACAAAACAAGGCTTTTATTAACTTAGAAAGTAACACGTAAGAGAGAGAGGTATCTTCCTTCTGGAGACTGAGGCCAGACTGAGCTAGCTTACAAAAGGGGCCAGGTATGGGTGGAGCCCTACATACAGCACATTCCAGCACATTCCAATAAACAATACAATGAGGACTGGGGGGAAGGGAAATGACACTGAAACTGACCACAGTCACAGGCAGTGATGAATGGAATATTTCATCACAGAAACATAGAAAAATAGGAGCAGGAGTAGGCCATTCGGCCCTTCGAGCCTGCTCCGCCATTCAATATGATCATGGCTGATCCTCTATCTCAATACCATATTCCCGCTCTCTCCCCATACCCCTTGATGCCTTTTGTGTCTAGAAATCTATCTATCTCCTTCTTAAATATATTCAGTGACTTGGCCTCCACAGCCTTCTGTGGGAGAGAATTCCACAGGTTCACCACCCTCTGAGTGAAGAAATTTCTCCTCATCTCAGTCCTAAATGTCCTACCCCGTATCCTGAGACTGACCCCTCGTTCTAGACCCCCCAGCCAGAGGAAACATCCTCCCTGCACCCAGTCTGTCTAGCCCTGTCAGAATTTTATACGTTTCAATGAGATCCCCTCTCATTCTTCTAAACTCTTGTGAATACAGGCCTAGTCGACCCAATCTCTCCTCATACGACAGTCCTGCCATCCCAGGAATCAGTCTGGTGAACCTTCGCTGCACTCCCTCTATGGCAAGTATATCCTGCCTTAGGTAAGGAGACCAAAACTGCACACAGTCCTCCAGGTGTGGTCTCACCAAGGCCCTGTACAACTATAGTAAGACATAACAACAGGAAACGCTGGAAAAACTCAGCAGGCCAGGCAACATCCGTGGAAAAACAGAGTCAACGTTTGAGGTCAAAGACCCTTCGTCAGAACTGAGAAAAAAGCAGGAAATGAAACATTAAAAAGCAAGTTTGGGGGCTGGGAAATGGAGGAGGGGATGAAAGAACAAAAGGGAAGGTCTGTGGGAGGTGAAGAGATCCTTGCTCCTGTACTCAAATCCTCTTGCAATGAAGGCCAACATACCATTTGCCTTCCTAACTGCTTGCTGCACCTACGGATAAAACAAAAGTGTTCAAATAGAATTTTAAAAACTCTCAATTTTTATTGCCCCTGTGATTTTTCTCCCGGGATTGCTCGCAGCAGTGTGGTGGGGATTAGCCTTTAATTCCCGGAGACTCCAGGGCAATCCTGGAGGGGTGGAAACCTGAGACGTTAGGCTCTTTGCGTTTTTAAATGAGGGGCCCAACGCCTGCTTGACGCCTCCTTTACCAAATTGGGTCGCCTAGAACGCAGTGGGCACCGGGCCAGCTGCATTCAGGAAAGCGCGGTCTACATGCAGCCTAACCAGCAGTCCTTGAAGGGCCGCTGCAGCCGCCACCAAAAAGGTAATACAATAGCAAAATACTGCGGATGCTGGAAATCTGAAATAACAACAGAAAATGCTGGAAATACTCCGCAGGCCAGGCAACATCTGTGGAGAGAGAAACAGAGTTAACGTTTCAGGTCTGGGACCCTTCATACTGCAATGATATCAGCAAATAGTGATGATATTTGTCTGTGTTTGATTACTTATGCCTTACAGCATATTTGTCTGTGTTTTTGATTACTTGTGCCTGACCAGCAGAGGTCATGTGAGAGACAAGCAGTCCAGAGGAGTTTTACTTTCAGTTTCATTCTAGATGCATCACAGCATAGTGTGTTCTGTAAAAAGCTGTAGAAAGTCTTGAACAAGACTTTAGATTAAACAACATTCTCTTTCAGAAATGAGTCTTTATTGAACCCAAAAAGAAATCAAAACATGATGTCAGAAGTGGCTGAAAGAGAAAACATCTGAAGTTAGCAACTCGATGGGACAGTGAAAGGAATTGTGGCAAGTAAGCGAAATCAGCTCTCCACAGATTAGCAAGCCAGAAGAGAACATCGTTGCTTACCATTAGAGAATAGCTAACGAAGTGAAAAATGGAAGGTTTACACCCACCGGCGACGCTTCAATTGTCAGGTAATGTGGCTGAAAATTGGAGAAGGTTCAAACAACGTTTAGAGTTGTATTTAGCGTCAATCGGAGCTGACAAGAAAAGTAATAAACAGAAATCGTCACTGTTCTTACATGTCGTGGGTGATGCAGCGCTGGAGGTATATAATAATTTCATATTTGCCGATGATGGAGATAAAATGAAGCTAGATAAAATAATGGAACAGTTTGAGGCCTACTGCATACCTAAACACAACGTGACCTTTGAGAGGCACAAATTTTTCACATGTGTACAGAAAATCGGCGAGACTATTGATCAGTATGTGACTGAACTGAGAAACCGGAGCAAATCGTGTGAATTTGGGGGACTCACAGACTCGCTGATAAAAGACAGACTGGTGTGTGGTATTCGAGATAATGGTCTAAGGGAAAGACTGCTCAGAGAGCAAGATCTAGACCTGGGAAAAGCCATAGCACTGTGTAGGGTTACAGAGACTGTGAAGTTGCAGGCAAAGGAGCTGTTCAGTGACAGTAGCTGCAACGTGGATGCAGTGAGAAAGAACGGATACAAACCGTTTAACAAAGAGAGCGCCAATGTGAAAAAAGAGACGTGGCCAGCAAACGAAAATGAAAGAGACAATCGGAAGTCATGTAGTCAATGCGGTACACAGCATCCACCAAGAAAGTGTCCAGCATATGGTAAAACATGCAATAGATGCAACAAAAACAACCATTATGCCCGTTGCTGTAAGAACCAAGCGCAACAAAGCAAGGTCCATACAGTAGATGAAAGCGAGATAGAGGAATTCAATGTAGATGTTGTGTCTGAAAACAAAAAAGAAAGAGACTGGATGTTGACACTAAAAGTGAATGACATACACATTCCATTTAAATTGGATACTGGAGCACAAGTTAATGTGATATCAGAGACCGATTTTAAGAGAATTAGACCCAGACCAAAGTTACATGGAATACAAGTGAAAGTGACCGGATACTCAGGTACTGATATACCAGTGAAAGGAAGATGCATTGTCAAAGTAAAACACAAGGACAGAGAGCACACGCTAGCATTAATCGTGGTGCCAAAGGATGTGCAAGCCATACTAGGTTTAAAAGCCTGTGAGAGACTGAACCTGGTAAAGAGAGTCCTCGATGTGGAAAGCGAAGGAGAGACAGTCTATGATGAACTGAATGTTGCGTACACACCGGGTAAGCTGATGTATACAGCAGACACGTTGTCCAGAGCTGTTGACCCAGGAGAGCCCGCAAACACAGTGAAAAGACTGAAGTACAAGGCAAAAGACAGTGGAACTGACTTCTACCAGAGCATGCTTGTATACCGCACAACGCCGCTCGAGTGTGGTATGTCACCAGCCCAACTCCTGATGGGACGTCGGCTAAGGTCAAACCTACCCATCCCGGAGAACCTCCTGAAAACAAAAGAGGGAGAAAGTGAGGAAGTTCAAAGAGCAACAGAAAGAAAAGCAAAAGTACTACCATGACAGAGGAACACAAAACCTACCTGAACTCCACACTGGTGACCAAGTAAGGTTGAAAGACAAAACAAACACATGGACTCTGAAGGGAACTGTCCTGAGTGAAGTTCAACCAAGATCATACACCATTCAGACAGATGAGGGTGCTGTTCTGAGAAGAAATCGTCGAGATCTTCTCATGGGACCAGCCACAGCAGGTCAAGAGACTGATACTGGTGAACAACCTGATCACACAGCTGAGAACCAATCATCTGAGGCAACAACTCAGATTCAAGGACAATCAATCAGAAAATCCTCAAGACACGTGAAGCCTCCTGAGAGACTCATTGAGCAAATTTAAGGACTATTGTTAAAGAAGGAAGTAATGTTATCTTATTCTTTCTTCAAGTTCTAGTGTATTGACATATTTCATGTGAACACACAAAGCAAGGGTAAAAAACCTTGATCATGATAATGATAATGTAAGTTCATTAAATGTTGTTAGTTAAAAGTAAAATACTTTTGTTTTAAGAAAGGGAGATGTAATGATATCAGCAAATAGTGATGATATTTGTCTGTGTTTGATTACTTATGCCTTACAGCATATTTGTCTGTGTTTTTGATTACTTGTGCCTGACCAGCAGAGGTCATGTGAGAGACAAGCAGTCCAGAGGAGTTTTACTTTCAGTTTCGTTCTAGATGCATCACAGCATAGTGTGTTCTGTAAAAAGCTGTAGAAAGTCTTGAACAAGACTTTAGATTAAACAACATTCTCTTTCAGAAATGAGTCTTTATTGAACCCAAAAAGAAATCAAAACACATACTTACCTGAATCTGGAGCTGGGAAGGGTAGGAGTGCTCCTCCTGACTCCACACTAAAAACGTTGGCCACAGCCAGCCACCGCTCACCTCCATAGTCCCCTCCGCCTCTCCCAGTTGCTCCCCACCCTCCCTCTCCCGGTCACCTGAGACCTACCTGAGGGCTGCTGCCGGTGACATAGCAGCGCAAAATGCCATTGTCAGAGAGCTTCCTGAGGACACCCAGCAATATTGGCCAGGACACCGGGGAGAACTCCCCCGCTCTTCTTCCAATAATGCCGTGGAATCTTTTACGTCCACCTGAGAGGGCAGACGGGACCTCGGATTAACGTCTCATCTTAAAGACGGCCTCTCCGACAGTGCAGCACTCCCTTAGCACTGCACTGGGAGTGTCGGCCTAGTTAATGGGCTCAAGTCTCTGGAGTGGGACTTGAACCCACAGCCTTCTGACTCAGAGGTGAGAGAGAGAGCTGCCACTGAGCCACGGCTAACACCATACGATAATGAATAACATCCCAGAATACACAAATATACTCCACTCTTTTATCTCTTTTGTTGTGTGCAGGGAGTGAGAAAGCTGCTCGATCATCAGATGTGTCTCCACAAACCTCTCTGCTGCCCCCAGAACCTAAGGTTCGGAAGGATTTTGTACAGTGTGAGTAGATTTTTGCAATTTTGGTTGAATTGATCACACCCAGTGCTCGTATCCTTACTCCTTCAGGACGGTCAGCTGATGATGCAGATCCGGTAGATGGCAATCACACCGAAACTTTTCCCTTTTTAAGGGCCAAACAATCAGCTGCTGACTGTGAGCGACCTCCCGATCGAATTGAAAGTTGCCGGGTTTCCCACTCGATTTCTACCACTGAGAATAAAAGAAGTTGCATTTATAGCGCGCCTTTCACCACCTCCGGATGTCCCAAAACGCTTTGGGGCCAACAAAGTACTTTTGTGAAATGTAATCACTGTTGTCACGGTGGAAAATGTGGCACCCAATTTGCGCACAGCAAGCTCCCATAAATAGTCTGTTTTGGTGGTGTTGGCTATGTATGAAGCGTTGACCAAGACACTGGGAGAATTCCCATATTTGCCTTCGAATAAAGATCCTTTATGTCCACCTGACCGGGCTGGTAAGGCCAGGGTTCAACATCTCATCCCAAAAGGTGACAACATAGCACTCCTTCAGTACTGCATTGAAGCCTACATTATCTGTACAAGTACCTGGACTGGGACTTGAACCCACAGTGTTGCTGACTCACGGGTGGGAGCACTACCGATTGATCCCCGCTGACAGCTCGCAGTGAAGAGCTGAGGTCCCTGGAGACTTGGCCCTGCAGCAGGTTTTCAAGTTATTCCCAAACTCTGAATGTGACTGGGGGAAGCAGGGTGAGGAAGTGATCTTTGGGATGGACAAACAATCTGCGAATCAGGAAAGATTGGGAGGGCACAGAGTGCTTGTGTATGTTTTTATAAAAGAACGGATTTGGTTGAAAGGAAAAATGTTTCTGTGTTCAGTAAGAAAGGGAGTGAGACACTGAAAAAGAAGGGTAGAGAGACGCAAACAGACAGCGAGGTCTAGAAACGCAACCTGCAGCAGTTCCTGTGACCCGGACTTGAACATCAGGGGCAGGAGGTTCCTGTGCTGGTCGTGGGTCTGACCTTTCAGAGGACCAGCAGCCCGGCCACATCTGTAATAGCACAGCTGCGAGCCGTGGCTCAGCGGGCAGCACCCTCGCCTCTGAGTTAGAAGGTTGTGGGTTCAAGTTCCACTCCAGAGACTTGAGCACAAAATCTAGGCTGACACTCCCAGTGCAGTGCTGAGGGAGTGCTGCACTGTCGGAGGTGCTGTCTTTCAGATGAGACGTTAAACCGAGACCCCGTCTGCCCTATCAGGTGGACATAAACGATCCCATGGCACTATCTGAAGAAGAGCAGCGGAGTTTGTCCTGGCCAATATTTATCCCTCAACCAATATCACTAAAACAGATAATCTGGCAATTATCACATCGCTGCTTGTGGGAGCTTGCTCTGCACAAATTGGCTGCTGCATTTCCTACATCACAGCAGTCACTACACTTCAAACAGAATGTCCTTATTTGGCTGTGAAGCTCTTTGGGATGTTGTGAAAGGTACTATATAAATGCAAGTTCTTTGTTCTTTAATTGGCCTGGGTTTTTATCTGTTTTTTAGGAGCTCGCATGGTTTTGGGTGGGGTGGCGAGTATATACACAGGCATCGCAGTTGTGTGGGGCAGGCTGGACAGACCAGTAGGTCTTTTCCTGTGCATCATTGTTCGTACGTTTGTTGCACCCTTGTCTCTGATTTAGAGGTTATGGGTTTCAAGCCCCATCTCAGGACTTGAGCACATAATCTAGGCTGACACTCCAGCAGAGCACTGAGGGAGTGCTGCACTGTTGGAAGTGCCGTCCCTCAATGAGCCATTAGACTGCGGCCCTGTCTGCCTGCTCAGGTAGATGTTAAAAAAATCCCACGTCACTATTTGAGAAAGAGCAGGGAGTTCTCCTGGTGTCCTGGTCAACATTTGTCCTTCAGTTACCACCCAAAAAAGCAGATTGCCTGGTCATTCAGATCATTGCAGTTTGTGACATCTTGCTGTGTACAAAATGGCTGTCACACTTGCGTACATAACAACAGTGACTGCATGTTCAAAAAATAATTGATTGTACATGAAGTGGTCTGGGACACTTCTTTGAGCTGTGAGAAGGCTCGATATAAACACAGGTCTTCCTTTTGCCTGGTCCGAATGTCAATTAATTATTGGCATGAGAACGTTGATTGTTACAGACACTGTTTGGGACTCGGGCAGTAGCCAAGCCTCGGATTGAAATGAAAGAACTGGGGGACCCCAGCACAAAAAAACATAAGATGCTTTTTTTTATTGGTTGTTCTGCCGAGGGAGAGTGACCTCCGTGCGTTGCTGACCCCTTTTGCCTAAGGTCAAGTGCTGATCAATATGGATTCCATTTTGCGACGCAGAGACCCAGTCGCTGAATCAGGAGAAGTGCATTTACTTTTCTGAAACCGTTTCTTTTAATCGGACGGCACATTCACAGACACAACCGTTTCATTACAGAATTCTCTCCACCTTCTTTCACCTGAGTTTTTCACTCCTCCCCTACTTCCACATCCCAGCCCTTTGCAGCAAGATAACCACTGATTTACAGCGAGCAATGTCATGGGAAGTCTATCAATAATATATTAAAATCTTGGATCTGCACAAAACTCCTCTAATTTTTTTCCATGATATATTCCCGCGTCCACATTTATAATGGGAATTGCTTAAGTAAAACTTGTCGGGCTGTAATTACACTCTTCCCCCAAGTGGAAAAAAAAGTGAACCAATCATTTTACACATTTTGAAAAACTTACATCCACCATTTTTTTTTCTAAGGAATTGAAATTTCTAAAGTCCAAAGTAAGATTTTAAACACAATAAATTTATAGATTTAATTGTCATTTATGTCTTTACTTGGAGACCTCGGTCTCTCCCAAAAGCTTGGGCTTTCCATTGATAGTTTTGCCCAAAACCTTGACTCTTAGCTAAAGGCAGATCCTGCAGCCTGAGCACATGTGTGATTTCCTAGGATGCAGAAGTGGCAATTAGTCAGCTTCCAGTAATAGTTGGTTGATTTGTTTAGATTATTTGAAGAATAACTAGAGGACAAATTTCAAAAGTTGTAATCAGGGGAAGTTTACACAAACTAGATGATACATTTGAGTTGGTTTTCAACTAAACGTTAAACAAATGTTATTCAGTTTTTACTTCAGAAAGTGTATCAAGCTAAGAAAGAGAGAGGGGCAGCCAGACAGAAACAGATTCTTTCCTCATCTTAACTTGCATTCATTTTCTTTTCAAATGAATTTAATTTTGAAAGCTTCTCGGGCAACCAGAAAGATTCTTATCATCACTTGTGTTCTGTTGGTAGTTAGAAAATATATAGTTCCAGCTCAGAGACAGACACTGAAGCACATGTTTTGGAGTCAATCATAAAACACTGAATTCAGTATTTGCAGAGATCTCTTAGAAGCTTCCAAGCCAGTGTTACCAGACCCAGGAACAGCTCCCCACCCCAATTCTATCAGTCCTGCACCCTCTTTTACCCAGCAATGCTGAAATGCCCAACAAATAACTTGTGAACCAAACATTACATTTCACAACCCAGTTCTGCTGAAGCCCATTACCCTCTTCACCTTGGTGCTGGACCCCACCTCGGGGCTGTCGCAAGTCCAGGGTTCCTCACCAATGGCGCGGAAACCCACCCACCTGCTCCTGCGTACCGGTCAATACCAGAAATGCTGCACCATTTGCGGCACTGAATTAGCATAATCTGGGGGGAGGGGGGAGGAACTTGTGGCTGAGCCCATTTCCACTGGGCTTCCGCCCCCTTCGAAATTCCAACTTCTTCTGAAGGGATAATTACTAGTCCTAGGCTACCCCGGACCAGGCGTATTTCTCAGACTTTCACTTTCAACTAAAGTTTGAGGTAGCCAAATCCTAAAGACGCTTAATTGGGTCTAAAGGTCTGGACTGTCTCTCCCTAAAGGAAAGGAGCAACCTGAAAATGTTACTGTCCTCCAGATAGCACTTTTAATAAGTTTAGCTAGACTGTAACATTCAGAATATTGTGAGGGTCTGGTAAACTCCCCCAGAATTCTGCAACTCCTCACCAAAGAGTGTGCAGAGATTGAGTTTGTGAGTTTGATACAGAAGTCTTATGTGAGACAATTCTAAAAATATATAGATTTATTAAAGAACCGACATGCAGTTTACAGTTGGTGAGTCAATCGCAACATTAACAGTTCCAAAAAGAGAAAGCTTACAATTCTATTATCAGAGAACCTTACTCTCAAATCTTAACTTCACTACAGTTTTACAGTTCTTAAAGTTCTATTCAGGATATCCACCAAAATCAAATACCTTTGATCCCCGAGGTACAAAGAGTTGGAGACTTACAGAACCGCCTCTGAAGCCAAGAATCACTTTGCCCCTTTAAAGCGAGTCTACTATCCCATTTGAGAGTTCAATATTTATACCCTTTTCCAGTGGTATTTCCTTTAAGGTTTTCTGCTGATGTAAGCTAATTATCTCCAGTCATTTTTTTGCTGACCCCTGCAGTTCTTACATTCATCTCAGCTGGTAGCATTACAGAATTATGTCTCTTCTCTAGGTGTTCTAAGTTTACCATAAAAAACGGTGTAACGGCAGGTGTGTTTTACTTGATGTCATTTTTATGAGGGCAGATGTTTCTTACTTTTATGTGCTTCTTTACGAAGTGTAAATTAGAACACCTTATCCAGGGTGAACCATTGTTTCATTCTGAAAGGCTCAGCCTGCCGGCGCCTTTAACCTTCTGTTTCAATAAGGTTATTGATTCAGCGTCAGCAACTATCTTATCTCTATAGCCAGAATGCTTTCACAGCTTTTTCACAGTTCGGTTTCTAGATTTCCAGACCCAGTTTGTCATGTTTTAATGAGGCTAGAATTCTTTCACAGAATGGTGTCTTTTTCTGAATAGGTTATTTGGCTTATTCCTTCACACTTCCGCCCACCCTCCTCCATCGTTTATATCCATTCGCGGGATGTGGGCGTCGCTGGCAAGATGGACATTTATTGCCCATCCCTAGTTGCCTTGAGAAGGTGGTGGTGGGCCTTCTTCTTCTTGAACCGCTGTTGTAGCGGGTTTGATCCATTGAGTGTCTCACTGGGTCACTTCAGAGGGCAGTTATGAGTCAACCACGTCGGCATGGGACTGGAGTCACATATAGGCCAGACCGGGTGGGTAAGGACGGCAGTTTTTCTTCCCTGAAGGACACTAGTGAACTAGTTGGGCTTTTAATGACATTCCGACAGTTTCACAGTCACTTTTACTGATCCCAGCTTTTTATCTCCAGATTTCTTTTTTAAACTGTATTCAAATTCTCATGGTGGGATTTGTGGAAGTGGATTTTTTGAAGGGAGACTGACAGGATGCTGGGCTCCCCTGGAAATCCCAGCGGTTCCACCCAGTGTGCAGCCAGTGGCAGGTACATTGGCGTCAGGTGGCTGTAGGCCCCGCGTCCCCATCTCCCAACAGCATTTGATCTAAGAGAGGCCAACTACGGTTTGGCAGGCGGAGCAGCCAGAACCTTGATCGATGCACCATGAATGCTCAGGCCAAAACGACCTTTGCCCCCTCGGCAGCGGGTCAGGGGGTCATTTCAGAATCCCGCTGGCTCCATGGGGACACCGGTGAGAACTCCCCCCTGCTCTTCTTCGAAATCATGACCACGGGATCTTTCACGTCCACCTGGGAGAGCAGACGGCGCCTCAGTTTAACATCTCATCCGAAAGACGGCACCTCTGACAGTGCAGCGCTCCCTCAGCACTGCACTGGGAGTGTCAGCCTCGCTTTATGTGCTCAAGTCTCTGGAGTGGGACTTGAACCCACGACCTTCTGACTCAGAGGCGAGAGTGCTGCTGAGCCACATCTAAAAGCCACTTAGTTATGAGAATAATGGATAGTGTTGAGATTCACGTATCTCTGGTAAACAGGATCAAGTGCAAACCAATATGGTGGGTATATTGTGTTTAATCAGAGTTTAGGACAGAATATAACACACTAGTAATACAGCAAAAACATACGACCGTGACAAGCAGCTGATAGCAGACCCAGTCGGACAGACGGCTGGCATGCGTGAACAGTTCTCTGGCTTCTGGTCTCTCTCTCTTTCTCTCTCTAGGACCTTCGATGGTGAGCATGGGATCACTCTTAAAAGAGCGTTCGACCAGCTGTTCGGCTTTCCCTTCCGCAGTCTGTGTGCAAGCCCTTGGGGTGTCACTTTTTATTCTCTTTTTAGGGGTGGGCCTGAGGCCAAGTTATTGACAAGACCATTTAACCTATAGAGGTTCCTCCAAAACTTCATCAGCCAATGACAGCTTAAGTTCTTTGTCTTGGTGTTTGGATGAAAGCCCTCCCCAAAAGGAGGTCTCATTACTTCATCCTTGTTTTTACAAATTGAAGGTTCCTCCATTGGAATCCATCTTATCTCTTTTTATTCTCTCCCCCTTTTTCCCCAGCAAGTACAAGGCCCGGCCCTGTCTCTCTTAATCATGGCCCCAGCCAGAGCTGTCACACATTAACCAGTCGCTATCTCACCTTCATCTAGCAAATGGCCCATTGTAAGATGGATACCTTATCCTTCTCAAATTCCTTTCATTCTATGTCTTTTCCTAATTAACTTTCAATTATCTCCACAAGCAGTTCTGCTAAACAAACTCCAAATTCTATCTGTGGAGATTATAATATGGTTATTAGTAATAAATTAAAGATACATTAACAAAGTCAAAACCCTAACTTACAAACAACAGATAACTAGCCTGGCAGGACCATCCTATGGGCCCCCGTGTGGAATGTTTATGTTTCACCTAATCTAACTGATTAAAAAGACTGTCTCAAATTCTAATGCAAGCTTCCCAGGAAAACGAAACTTATTATTTAAAAGCCATATACATTTTTAGGCACCCCTAGTTTCTAACAGTAGAGCTATGGCATGCGCTTGCCAAAGCACCTGTAAAAACCACAGAATATTGTGCAATAAAAAACGAATGTGACTTATTCACAGTCCCTTCAAATGAGTGGCCCAATGTGATCTCCTACAGACATAAACAGCCTTGTTATTAAACACCGTGTCCTCTGGTGGACAACAGGTCTTCCAGTCATAGGTTAAAAATTTGGAGCCGAGATCCAAGATCGCCACCCATCAATGACCTCCTGCACGGACCCCACTGAAGTCTCCGGAGGCAGTGGAAGGGGATTTCATTAGCACGGGACAGTCGGCGATATGGGCGCTTTTCCAGCACCCGCCTACCAATGGTGGCTCGAACCTTCTGCCCCCTCACTGCCTCTTGGATGGGTGGGGGGGGGTGCTTTCCCAGGTTACCTCTCCTCCCCTTCTCCCAATCCCAGCCTTAGTCTCTGCGGCCTGCGTAAGGAGGGCCAAACATTAAATTTAAAATGTCAATTCTTTCTTCGGGTGTCCCGGGCTGCTTCCCACACTCGCACTTCTGGAGGCCTCAGCTGGCTTCCACCCAATACGGCGGGTCTTGACGGCACCAAAGGAGCAGCAACTCCCACGACAGGGAGTCCCTGTCGCTGGCTGCGGCCCTTCACCGCCGTCATTTGCCACCACCTCCAAGTTCCCCTCCAAGTCACACACCATCTTGACTTAATCGCCGATCCTTCATCGTCACTGGGTCAAAATCCTGGAACTCCCTCCCTAACAGCACTGTGGGAGTACCTTCACCACACGGACTGCAGCGGTTCAAGAAGGTGGCTCACCACCACCTTCTCAAGGGCAACTAGGGATGGGCAATAAATGCTAGCCTTACCAGCGACGCCCACATCCCATAAAAATGAATTAAAAAAAATTGAGGGGTGGAAGGTGGTTCCTCTTCTTTACACGGCGATAGGAAACTTCTGGAAACTCTGCTGTTGTACAGGGGAGTTCAGCCAGTCTCCGTCAGAGTTACAGCAAGACCAACCCCCCCATCCCCAGGGAATCTCGGCGTCATGCGCCTAGCACGTGCTTGCTGCTGTCTCACTTACTTCCTGTGTTACGGTTTTGTCACGCTTGGGTGTAACACCTAGGTATTACGTTAGACTGTAAGGTATGTATACTGACCATTATACTTACCTTTCAGTCCTCCCAGCTCTAGGTGGCGCTGCTGCTCCTCCAAGTCCCGTCTCCCAGGTCTGTTCCTCTAGGCGGCGCTGCAGGTAAGTTTACATTTTATATTTATTTTTATCTTCATGTTCCCTGCAGTTAAGTGTTTTTGTTGTGGAATGTAATTTAATGATTCCATTCTGTTTGAATTAACTTAGCTGTTGCTGACTCCACAGGCCGCAGGCCTAGTATTTCTCCAGCTGCTTTCTCTCTCCGGGCCTGGTGTAATGGGGTCTCTGGCTGTCTTGTCCCTGCCTGCTCAGGTTCCTGGGCACTGGAGATTACTCCCTCACCTGCCCTTTGGCCACTCTGTCCCAGTTGCTATGCTTTTTCTGCAATGGCTTCCTGGCACTAAGGGGATGGGACAGAGGGTAGGGGGATAGTGGATTTGAGGGAGGGGATGGGAAGGGAAGCTTTTGGCCTCTGGACACCCAACCTCAGTGGAAGGGAATAGGACATGGAGGCAGGGATGAAGGAGAGGGGAGATGATAGGGGAAGAAGGAGGAAGGGAGATATGGGGGTCAGGGGATAATGCGAAGGGGAATAGGTGAGGCAAGGTGATGGAAATTAAAGGATGATGAGAAGAGGAGGGGGAATCAAGAGGGATGGAGTGTGGGGAGAGGATGGGAAGGGAGCAGATTAAAACTACATTGCTCACGCACCTGAAGCAGAAAATGTGAGCCTGCAGCCTTCAGCAGTTTCCTTCCTTGCCAATGTCACGTCACGACACGCCACACCACGCCATGTCACGCCACATCACGCCATGTCACATCAAGCCACACCGCGCAATACCATGTCATGTCTCGCCACACCACGCAATGCCACATCACTCCATATCACACCACACAATGCCATGTCACATCACGTCACATCACGTCATTCACATGATGACACGCCACACCACACAATGCTATGTCACTCCACATCACATCACACCGTGCCATGTCATATCACATCACGCCATATCATGTCATGTCACGCCTAGTCACGACACGCAATGCAATGTCATGTCATGTGACAACACCACACACCAAGAAAGACAGAAGAAAACAAGAAAAAGAGAATGGAGCAGAAAAGAAGAGAAAGGGAGCTTGAAGCAGAAGAGGTGGCAGACAGAGAAGTAGCAACATGAAGATGACAGAGAGTGGCCACTGGCATGGACATCCTGTGTACAGAATCATGGCTGAGCCATAGTGATATCAATGACAGCGCTGCATCTATTGTGTCAGTCACACCAAGAATTCAAATGGCCTCAAATTTTCTAAGAAGCAGTTGAAAATCACCTCAGTCTCTGACGACATCGCTTTACAAAGTTCCCTCCTAATCTTTTTAGTGCAGTCCTCTCCCTCTCCCACTCCCCAGTACCTCCCCTTTAACGCCTGGCTTACCATGAGCAATATGATGAGAGACCCGCTGGCATATAGCTGTGACATATTGAAGTTTGGCACATAGTGTGCACTTCTTTTGCATGGAGAACTCCTACCCTGCCACACTTTTCCTGTCATGCTTTTTCTATAGCACATTTTCTGTTACATTATGAGTGAATTAAGCAAATGGGCAAAACTGTGGCAAATGGATTTCAATGTAGGCAAATGTGAGGTCATCCACTTTGGACTTTCTAAATGGTGAAAAGCTAAAAAAAACAGTGGCGGTCCAAAGAGACTTGGGGGTCCAGGTACATAGATCATTAAAATGTCATGAACAGGTACAGAAAATAATCAAAAAGGCTAATGGGATGCTGGCCTTTATATCTAGAGGACTAGAATACAAGGGGGTAAAAGTTATGCTGCAGCTGTACAAAGCCCTGGTTAGACCACACCTGGAGTACTGTGACCAGTTCTGGACTCCATACCTGAGGAAGGATAGATTGGCCTTGGAGGGAGTGCAGCGTAGGTTTACCAGAATGATACCTGGACTTTAAGGGTTAAGTTATGAGGAGAGATTAAACAAACTCGGGTTGTATTCCCTAGAATTTAGAAGGTTAAGGGGTGATCTGATCGAAGTTTTCAGGATATTAAGGTTGAACAGATAGGGTAGAGAGAAACTATTCCACTGGTTGGAGATTCTAGGACTAGGGGGCATAGCCTAAAAATTAGAGCCAGACCTTTCAGGAGTGAAAATAGGAAACACTTCTACACAGAAAGGGTGGTAGAAGTTTGGAACTCTCTTGCGCAAATGGCAATTGATGCTAGATCAATTGTTCATTTTAAATCAGAGATTGATGGCTTTTTGTTTACCAAAGGTATTAAGGGATATGGGCCAAAGGCATATGGACATGGAATTAGGTCACAGATCAGCCATGATCTCATTGAATGGCGGAAAAGGCTCGAGGGTCTGAATAGCCTCCTCCTGTTGCGATTTTGGCCCGGTTTCTTGCATTTACCTATGATTGGTTCATTTCCCCACCAAATGTACTAAATTATGCTAATCAATGTATAATTTATTCAAATTTCTTGCAGTTGCTTGGGTAGCTTATCATTTTACTCCAGCTCAAGCAATTTTCTCCAGGCTAATCGGGTGACAGGCAAATTTTTTCCACAAAACTCATAGAAGCTCACAGTGCAGACAGAAGCTATTCAGCCCCTTGTGTTCTTGCCAGCTCTCTGCTAGCATGATCCTTTGGGATGGACTCGGATACTAACTTACTTAAAGGGCTAAAGGCTAACCAAGTGAACCAATAAACTCGCTCAAGAGAGGTTTCTTAGGTCTGCCACTTTTTCTCAGTAACCAAAATTCTTTACATCTAATACAAGGCTTTAAAACAAAATAAAAAACATCAAAATATCACCTGGCCCACAATGACACGATTAAACTTGTAAAACCTGCTTCTGATTACCTTCATTAATATTTTATTACCCGAGGGTCTCAGATTCTCTGAAGTGCGTCGGCTTGAAGATGACATTTTGATTACTGACAGGGTGGGACCAAAGAGGAGATCTCCTTGTGGAGGCAGAGGGCGTAGCTGAGGTACTGAATGAGTACTTTGCATCTGTCTTCACTAGAGAAGGGGCTGCTGCCAATGTAGCAGTAAAGGAGGAGGCAGTAGAGAAATTGGATAGGATAAAAATAAATAAATAAAGAGGAGGAGTTGCAGCGCTCAAAGTAGAAAAGTCACTCGGTCCGGATGGGATAAGAACATAAGAAATAAGAGCAGGAGTAGGCCATATGGCCCCTCGAGCCTGCTCCGCCATTCAATAAGATCATGGCTGACCATCGACCTCAACTCCACTTTCCCGCCTGATCTCCATATCCCTTGATTCCCCTAGAGACCAAAAATCTATCGATCTCCGCCTTGAATATACTCAAAGACTCAGCATCCACAGCCCACTGGGGCAGAGAATTCCAAAGATTAGGAGTGAAGAAATTCCTCCTCATCTCAGTCTTAAATGGCCTACCCCTTATCCTGAGACTATGCCCCCTAGTTCGAGACACGTCAGCCGGGGGAAACAACCTCTCAGCATCTACCTTGTCAATCCCCTTCAGAATCTTGTATGTTTCAATTAGATCACTTCTCATTCTTCTAAACTCCAGAGAGTATAAGCCCATTCTACATAATCTTTCATCACAGGACAACCCTCTCATCCCAGGAATCAATCTAGTGAACCTTCGCTGCACCGCCTCCAAGGCAAGTATATCCTTCCTTAGATAAGGAGACCAAAACTGTGCCCAGTACTCCAGGTGTAGTCTCACCAAGGGATGCACCCCAGGTTGCTGAGGGAAGTAAGGGTGGAAATTGCAGAGGCTCTAGCCACAATCATCCAATCCTCCTTAGATAGGCGAGTGGTGACAGAGGGGCTGGAGGGTTACAAATGTTACACCCCTGTTCAAAAAAGGGGAGAGGTATAAACCCAGAAACTACAGGCCAGTCAGCCTAACGTCGGTGGTGAGGAACTTCTAAAGACCAAAATCCGGGACACAATTAATTGTCACTCACTTGGAAAGCTGGCACGGATTTCTTAAAGGCAAATCGTGTTTGACTAACTTGAGTTCTTTGATGAAGTAATGAGAGCGTTGATGAGGGTAGTGCGGTTGATGTTGTGTATATGGACTTTCAAAAGATGTTTGATAAAGTATCACATAATAAACTTGTTAGCAAAATTGAAGCCCATGGTATTTAAGTAGCAGTGTGGACATGAAATTGGCTAAGGGACAGAAAGCAGAGAGTAGTGGTGAACGGTTGTTTTTCAGACTGGAGGGAAGTATACAGTGGTAGCCCCCACGGGTCAGTATTAGGACCACTGCTCTTTTTGATATATATTAACGACCTGAACTTGGGTGTACAAGGTATAATTTCAAAGTTTGCAGATGACACGAAACTCGGTTATGTAATAACAGTGAGGAGGATAATAACAGACTTCAGGAGGACATAGACAGACTGGTGAAATGGGCAGACACACGGCAGATTAAATTTAAAGCAGACAAGTGTGAAGTGATGCATTTTGGAAGTAAGTATGAGGAGAGGCAATATAAACTAAATGGCATTGTGATGAAATATGCCATTCATCAGGCACTCTGTATTCTCTGTGTTTGATTGTGCCTGTGACTGTGACAAGCAGGGGAGTTTAGTTTCAGTTTCATTTCCTTACCTGTATTGTATTGTGTGTAGGGCTCCGCCCATACCTGGCCCCTACTTAAGCAGGCCCCAGCGTGTCTCACAGGCAGTACAGCAGATCTCTGGATGAGAGACACTTCTCCACTGTGTATTACTTTCTGAGTTAATAAAAGCCTTGCTTTGCTCCGTTAACGTTGAGTCTCGGATTCATTGAGGCACATCAATTTTATTAACTCAATTTTCAACACAATGGATCAACTCTTGAAACCCGAATGTTTGGATTTGGACCCGCATGCTTCGGACGCATCGGCACGATTCGGACACTGGTTTAAGTGTATGGAATTCTTCCTGGACAATTCCGCAGCCATCACAGACGCTACGGACGCTGAAAGTATGAAACTCGGAATCCTGCAGAATTGGGTAAGCCACCAGGTTTACCCCCTTATCCAAGACGCCGACACGTACCCGGCCGCCTGCGACATCCTAAAGGCGCATTACCAGCAGCCTACAAACGAGGTCTACGCTAGGCATCTGCTCGCTACTCGCACACAGCGACCTGGGGAATCACTAGATGAGTTCCTAGTCACCCTGAAAACGCTTGGCAAAGACTGCAAGTGCCAAGATGTAAAAGCCGCAGTGTACACTGACGAGCTTGTTCGTGATGCCTTTATCACAGGCCTCAGCTCCACTTACATCCGGCAGAGACTACTGGAAAAAACGGGATTGGACCTGAAACAGGCTGTGGACACAGCGCGATCCCTGGATGTGGCCCAGAGAAACTCGGATGCCTACTCTTCAGCCCGCGCCGCCCACGCCGCCACGTGTGCACCAAGGGCGCCACCATCTTGGAAGGCATCTTCCCCGCCCGGCAGCCCGACACCGTCGGGGCCCCGCTCTCCCCCCAGAAGCCCTACGACAGCCGCGACGCGTCGGGGCCCCAACTGCTACTTCTGCGGGCAGCCGAAGCACACCAGAAACCTGTGCCCGGCGAAAGGCACCACCTGCTTTAAGTGCGGTAAGAAGGGGCACTTCGGGAAGGTGTGCAGAGGGAACCCTGCTGGAAAACCTGCCACCGCCGCGTGTGCGCCGTGGGAGCGGCCATCTTGGACGCCATCTTGCCCGACCTCGTGGGGTCCGCCATCTTGTGAGCAGACAGCGTGGACGCCATCTTGTCTCGATCAGGGCCCTACAGTGGCATCGGTCACAGTGAACCAGACCAGACCGCACCCACTATCCAAATCAATGGTGGACATCGAGGTAAACGGGTGCGGGGTTAAATGTTTAATTGACAGTGGAAGCACGGAGAGTTTTATCCACCCTGAACGAGCGCAACAACTCTCTCTAACGGTGGTCCCTGCTCGGGGCACCATCTCTATGGCTGATAAAACCCAGACATCGACCATTATGGGTTACTGTGCGGTACAATTGTCCGTTAACGGAACTGTATACGATAATTTTAAATGACTAATCATGAAGAGTCTATGTGCGAGCGTGATCTTGGGCCTGGATTTCCAGTGCCACCACCAAAGCATCATGCTCAATTACGGTGGGTCCCAGCCGCCCCTCACAGTGTGCGGCCTGGCTACCCTGAAGGTAAAGCCGCCTTCGCTATTCGCAAACCTTACTCCCAACTGCCGGCCAATAGCGACCAAAAGCAGGAGGTACAGCTGGGAGGACAGGCGGTTTATCGTGACCGAGGTGGACAGGCTGCTGAGGGAGCGCGTTATTGAACGCAGCAACAGCCTGTGGCGTGCCCAAGTGGTGGTGGTGAGGGGTAGCGAGAAGAAATGGATGGTGAACGACTATAGCCAAATGATCAACATGTACACCCAACTAGACGCCTACCTGCTACCCCGCATATCAGAAATGGTGAACCAAATTGCCCAATACCGGGTGTTCTCCACCATCGACCTCAAGTCAGCGTACCACCAGCTCCCTATCAGACCAGAGGACCGCCCGTACACCGCCTTCGAGGCGAACGGACGCCTCTACCAATTCCTCAGAGTCCCCTTTGGGGTGACGAATGGGGTCTCGGTCTTCCAGAGGGAGATGGACCGCGATGACCACCACTTGCAGGCAACCTTCCCCTACCTCGACAACGTCACCATCTGCGGTCACAACCAGCAGGATCACGACTCGAACCTCGAGAGGTTCCTGAAAACCGCACAAAAACTCAACCTCACTTACAACGAGGACAAGTGCGTTTTCAACACCACGTGCCTCTGCATACTAGGCAGGGTGGTGGAGAATGGGGAAATCGGACCAGACCCCGACCGACTGCGCCCCCTACGGGAGCTGCCCCTGCCCAACACTCCCAAAGCCCTGAAAAGGTGCCTGGGGTTATTTTCTTATTATGCCCAATGGGTCCCCAACTACTCCGACAAAGCCCGCCCCCTCTTGAAAGCATCCTCCTTTCCACTCTCTGCTGAGGCCCACGCCGCCTTCAAAAGCATTAAGCGGGATATTGAGCGGGCCACGCTACAGGCAGTGGACGAGAACACTCCCTTTCAAGTGGAAAGTGACGCGTCTGACTTTGCCTTGGCGGCCACCCTCAACCAGGCGGGGCGGCCCGTAGCTTTCTTCTCGAGGACCCTCCAAGGGCCCGAGATCAGACACTCCTCCGTGGAAAAGGAGGCCCAAGCCATCGTGGAAGCAGTACGCCACTGGCGCCACTACCTAGCCGGCAAACACTTCACCCTACTTACCGACCAGCGGTCGGTAGCGTTTATGTTTAATAATAAACAGAAGGGGAAGATTAAAAATGATAAGATTCTCAGGTGGCGGATCGAGCTCTCCACCTTCGAGTATGACATCATTTACCGGCCAGGGGCCCTTAACGAATCCCCCGACGCCCTCTCACGAGGGATGTGTGCCAGCGCCACCGGGGATCGGCTACAGACCCTCCACAACGACCTCTGCCACCCAGGGGTCACACGGCTGTTCCACTTCATAAAGTCCCGCAACTTACCCTACTCGATTGAGGAAGTTCGGTCTCTGACCAGGAATTGCCGCACTTGCGCTGAGTGCAAGCCTCGGTTCTACCGCCCAGATAGAGCCCACTTAATCAAAGCTATACGGCCCTTTGAGCGGCTCAGCTTAGATTTCAAGGGCCCCCTCCCGTCAGTCGACCGCAATGTTTACTTCCTGAACATTGTGGACGAATACTCCCGTTTCCCATTCGCCTTCCCCTGCCCAGACATGACCAGCGCCACGGTCATTAAATGCCTCAACAGCCTGTTCTGCCTGTTCGGTATGCCGAGCTACATCCATACGGATAGGGGGGCGTCCTTCATGAGTGAAGAGCTACGCCAGTACATGCTGTCCAGGGGGATCGCCACGAGCCGTACCACCAGCTACAACCCCCAGGGTAACGGCCAGGTGGAGCGAGAGAACGGGACAGTATGGAAAGCAGTCACTCTAGCTCTAAGGACCAAGGGCCTCCCTATCTCCCAGTGGCAGGAAGTCCTCCCAGATGTGCTCCATTCGATACGGTCGCTATTGTGTACTGCCACTAATGCCACGCCTCATGAACGAATGTTTGTCTTTCCCCGGAAATCCACCTCAGGCGTATCCATGCCGTCATGGCTCTCCACCCCAGGTCCGGTATTTGTACGAAGGCATGTGAGGGGCCACAAGACGGACCCTCTCGTGGAGTCAGTGCACCTACTCCACGCCAACCCCCAATACGCGTATGTCCGGCACGCCGACGGAAGGGAGGACACCGTGTCCATAAAAGACGTCGCCCCAGCCGGTAACGACAACAACCACGACAACAACAGCAACAATGATCACAGCAACTCTTACCCACCCACTATCCTTTCATCACCCCCGGAAGAACATCGACCAACGGTGCCCCCACCAACTACCCCTTCAACAACCCTGGCGGCGCCACCGGCAGAGACCCAGGAGGCCACCGAGGACACCCAGCCGACACCCGCGGCACCACAACAGCTACGTCAGTCACAGAGGACTATCAAACCCCCGAACAGACTAAATCTGTAGAAGGGGTGAATGTGATGAAATATGCCATTCATCAGGCACTCTGTATTCTCTGTGTTTGATTGTGCCTGTGACTAGCAGGGGAGTTTAGTTTCAGTTTCATTTCCTTACCTGTATTGTATTGTGTGTAGGGCTCCGCCCATACCTGGCCCCTACTTAAGCAGACCCCAGCGTGTCTCACAGGCAGTACAGCAGATCTCTGGATGAGAGACACTTCTCCACTGTGTATTACTTTCTGAGTTAATAAAAGCCTTGCTTTGCTCCGTTAACGTTGAGTCTCGGATTCATTGAGGCACATCAGGTATAATTTTAGAGGGGGTGCAGGAACAGAGAGACCTGGGGGTGTATGTACACAAATCTTTGACAGTGGCAGGACAAGTTGAATACAAAAACAAAGAGGTTATGCTGAACCTTTACAAATCACTAGTTAGACCTCAGCTGGAGTATTGTGTCCAATTCTGGGCACCGCACTTTAGGAAGGATATCAAGGGCTTAGAGAGGGTGCAGAGGAGATTCACTAGTATGGTACCAGGGATGAGGGACTTCAGTTATGTGAAGAGATTAGAGAAGCTGGAGTTGTTCTTTTTAGAGCAGAGAAGGTTAAGGGGAGATTTAGTAGAGGTGTTCAAAATTTTGAGGGGTTTTGATAGGGCAGATAGGGAGAAACTGCTTCCACTGGTAGGAAGGTCAGTAACCAGAGGACACAGATTTAAGGTAATTGGTAAAAGAACCAGAGGGGAGATGAAGTGATTTTGTTTTAACGCAGCGAGCAGTGTAAGATCCCAGAGGGACCCTGGTTCTGAATGATTCGAGGTTGACCCGTGTCGGTGACAGTGATTTAACTTTAGTCAGCACAAGCAAGACTTAATACATTACAGTATTCGAGCAGCAGTTTACGGAGTATAATTTGAGACTTATATCACCCCGTTATGCTCTGGGTAGAAGTCACAACTGTGAGTAGGCTGCACCGTGTCTCTCGTCTGTCTCTCGGGTGTCCCCTGGATTCTTCCTGAAATCTTCTACACTTTGTGGTTGTTGAGGCCCCTTTCTTATACCCTTACTCTCATTCAAAACCTATGGAGGCTCATTGGACCAACCACTGGCTTACACCCAATTCCCCAAAATCCAATCACAAAGATGCCATGTCCAAAGCACCTTTGCTTACTCGGGTCCTGGTCTTATGACCCCCTTGCATCATCTGTTTTTGACCATCAAGACTCATATCTGGGTAGTTATGGCAACACAAAAGAACCTGTCTCCACACTGTAGAGATTTGGCGCCCTTGATGGCCCTGTGACAGGCCCACATTCCAGCTTCCTGACAGACATCAGAACATTTCACTCTGGTCGCAGCTACAACTGGCCTTCGTTCCCACAGCCAGCTCCACTCTATTCCTCATCCGTACTCTCGGCTAATAACCAACTTTCGTAAATTCACCCAACAGCTTCCCTATTCGACTGCAGCAGTCCTCATTTTCACCTCAGGCTGTTTGGGTTACAGCATACTCACAGTATTTAATTATAAACAAAAGAGTTACACGTCTAATATAATTCAGGTTACCACTGCATACAATTGATGATTACAGACTTCTACATTTAATTCTTAAACACGATTATAAATCCATTACTGATGATTATAACCTATTGATGATTATAAGATAATAAAACAAGTATTCTAAAAACCAACTAATTCATGATAATCTTACAACAGTTGTGATCTGGAACGCGCTGCCTGAAAGGGCGGTGGAAGCAGATTCAATAGTAACTTTCAAAAGGGAATTGGATAAATATTTGAAAAGGATAAATTTGCAGGGCTCTGGGGAAAGAGCAGGGGTGTGGGTCTAACTGGAGTGCTCTTTCAAAGAGCCGGCACAGGCACGATGGGACGAATGGCCTCCTTCTGTGCTATAAGATTCTATTCTATAATTGCCGTTCTTTTTAGTCAAATGAATTGAATTTTGAAAGGCTTCTCAGATAACTACAATTATTATCATTGGCTGTTAGAAAATGTAAACATTCTAATTAGCGACAGCTACACCAGAGATTGAGAGAGAGACCGAGAGCGTTTCTCATACTATTCATTCTTTAACACTACAGGAAACTTTGTGCTATCCGGAGGTGAGCTATCCGGCAATCTGGAGCCACCGGCAAAAATCAGCAGCCGTTTTTTATTCTTTTTGTTTGTTTTTTTTGCTTTGTTTGAACAGTCAAGCTGTGCAAGGTCTGTAGCTATAGCAACAGCTTCAGCTACAGAGCTTTAGGGCCACACCCGAGTGTTTAGAAGCTGTTGCTAAGCAACAGTGTTTGTTGTCAAATACGGAGATAAGAATCTCCGTATCTCTCAACATTAACTCTGGAGAGTACGGCAGTTTTGAGGCAACGGCAGCAGCTCGGTCCCGTGGGTGCCGGATAGCACAAAGTTTCCTGTATTTGCTGATTCTATTGCACATACGCTCAGCAAATACAATATTAGCATGAACTACACCCAACAAAACAGCTTCAGACTGACTGTCCCGGAACGTGGACTGTTGCTTCTGAGCCCGCCTGGGAGATCAATGATTGGAACAGCACTGTACCAGCAATAATACACAGACCAATATCTATCCCTCAACTAACATCACTAACACAGATTATCTGGTCATTTATCTCATTTCTGTTTGTGGCAGCTTGCTGTGCACAAATTGGCTGCCGTGTTTCCTACATTACCACAGTGACTACACTTCAAAAGTAGTGGCTTCAAAGCACTTTGGGACGTCCTGAGGCAGCCAACTTGCACAGAGCAAGATCCCACAAACAGCAATGTGATAACGATCAGATAATCGTTTTGTTTTAGTGATATTGGTCGAGGGATAAATATTGGCCCCAGGAACCCGGGGAGAACTCCCTCTGCTCTTGTACGAATTGTGCCTTGGGATCGTTAATGTCTACCTGAGAGGGCAGACGGGGGCCCTCAGTTTAATGTCTCCTCCGAAAGACGGCACCTCCGACAGTGCAGCACTCCCTCAGAGTGCCAGCCTAGACTAAGTGCTCGAGCCTCTGGAGTGGGACTTCAACTATAGCCTTCTGACTCAGGGGCGAGAGTGCTACCCACTGAGCCACTGCCCACACCTGGGTACAATGCATGCTAATTTATTGTTACAGTAAGAAAATAAAGTACAACGTTGGACCAAAATCCATCATCTTTCTGTCTCTTAGATGCCATGAAGCTGACTTTTGATTCAGACACAGCAAATGAATACCTTCGCTTGTCCAGTAGGGGTCAGAGAGTGGAGCACACCTATCCAAAGTCATGGCACTATCCGGATCACCCGCAGAGATTTGACAACTGCCGGCAAGTCATGTGTTTGGAGAGCTCGTACCAGGGGAGATGTTACTGGGAGGTCCAGCTTGTCGAGGGCCTGTGGGGCGTCTGGGCCGACGTGGGGGTTACGTACAAGATGGTGAAGCGGAAAGGCCGGGAATGCTCCTGTTACCTGGGGAGGAATGACGTGTCCTGGTGTTTGGGAATCACCCCTTCTAGCGGCCTGGTGAATGGATTGCAGCGTGTGCCTTACTCTGTGTCCACCTGGCACAATAAGGTAGCGTCTAAATTACCTGGCCAGGCATACAACCGGATCGGGATTTACCTGGATTATCCGGCTGGCACTTTGTCGTTTTACGGCGTGGCTGACACGATGAAGCTGCTATACAGGTTCCGAGCTGTCTTTAAAGAGCCGCTGTATCCTGTGTTTTGGATTGGCTCAGGCACATCGCTTTGTATTTGCCAGCTCAAGTAACCAGGGGCTGGCTGGCATTGTTAGAGCAAAGTTTATTTCTCACCTGTGTTTTTTTTATGCATGTGTTCTGAAGGCATCTGGGTCGCACCGGGTCAACTCTCCCAAATGGCCATTCTTCATGTGGGAGCCTGGAGAGTGAGTGCCATTCGGCTATTCCACCATAGATAGCGTCACAACCAAGCCTGATAACTGTCCTCACCTGACAACAACACACATTCAAGTACCAGAGGTCACTGGGCAGCTGTGAGGAGCAGGTACCCTGGCTGATATTTGCTCCTGGGGCATTGAGGTCAATTGTAACATCCCTACCACTGCCTTTGCTGAGATCAGATAGATCAGGCACAGACCAGGGAGTGATCCTTGGGCCCTGGTCTAGATGATTGCGTACTACACCACCTGATAGACCCTCACACAATGGGACTTGCCCATTGTATTTGAGACCTTTATTGCTAATAGTTTGAGCTGGATGTTCTGCAGCGAGTGACTCACCTCCTGACTCCCCAAAGCCTTTCCACCATCAACAAGGTACAAGTCAGGAGTGTGATGGAATACTCTCCACTTGCCTGGACGAGTGCAGCTACAACAGCACTCAAGAAGCTCAACACCATCCAGGATAAAGCAGCCTGCTTGTTCGGCATCCCATCCACCACCTTAAACATTCACTCCCTCCACCATTGGCACACTGTGGCTGCAGTGTGTACCAGCCACAGGATGCAATGCAGCAACTTGCCAAGGCTTCTCCGACAGCACCACCCAAACCACGACCTCCACCACCTAGAGTCATAGAGTCATAGAGTTATACAGAACAGAAAGAGGCCCTTCGGCCCATCGTGTCCACGCCGGCCATCAAGCCCTATCTAATCTAATCCCATTTTTCAGCACTTGGTCCGTAGCCTTGTATGCTATGGCGATTCAAGTGCTCATCTAAATGCTTCTTGAATGTTGTGAGGGTTCCTGCCTCTACCACCCTTTCAGGCAGTGAGTTCCAGATTCCAACCACCCTCTGGTGAAAAAGTTTTTCCTCAAATCCCCTCTAAACCTCCTGCCCCTTATCTTGAAACTATGCCCCCTGGTTATTGACCCCTCTACTAAGGGGAAAAGTTCATTTCTATCACCCTATCTATGCCCCTCATAATTTTGTACACCTCAATCAGGTCCCCCCTCAGCCTTCTCTGCTCTAAGGAAAACAACCCCAGCCTGTCCAGTCTCTCTTCATAGCTGAAGCGCTCCAGCCCAGGTAACATCCTGGTGAATCTCCTCTGCACCCTCTCCAATGCAATTACATCCTTCCAAAGTGTGGTGACCAGAACTGCACACAGCATTCCAGCTGTGGCCTAACTAGCGTTTTGTACAGCTCCATCATAACTTCCCTGCTCATATATTCTATGCCTCAGCTAATGAAGGCAAGTATCCCATATGCCTTTTTAACCACCTTATCTACCTGTCCTGCTGCCTTCAGGGGTCTATGTACATGCACACCAAAGTGCCTCTGATCCTCGGTCCTTCCTAGGGTCCTACCATTCATTGTGTATTCCCTTGCCTTGTTAGTCCTCCCAAAATGCATCACCTCACACTTTTCAGGGTTAAATTCCATTTGCCACTGTTCTGCCCATCTAACCAACCCGTCTATATCGTCCTGTAGCCTGAGGCTTCCCTCCTCACCATTTACCACTCCAGCAAGTTATGTGTCATCTGCGAACTTACTGATCATACCTCCTACATTCATATCTAAATCATTAATATACACTACAAACAGCAAAGGACCCAGCATCGATCCCTGCGGCACACCACTGGACACAGGCTTCCAGTCACAAAAACAACCTTCAACCATCACCCTCTGCCTCCTGCCACTAAGCCAGGACCAACAGGTGCATGGGAACACCATCGCCTCCAAGTTCCCCTCCAAGTCACCCACCATCTTAACTTGGAAGTATATCGGCCGTTCCTTCATCGTCGCTGGGTCAAAATCCTGGAACTCTCTCCCTAACAGCACTGTGGGGGTACCTTCACCACACGGACTGCAGCGGTTCAAGAAAGCGGCTCACCACCACCTCCTCAAGGGCAACGAGGGATGGGCAATAAATACCTGCCTTGCCAGTTATGCCCACAGCCCGAGAATGATTCAAACCCAGCCGCCGTAGTGAGAGCTGGACCCAGTGCGGGACTCGGTTCCTCGTTTTGTACCCATGCCCAGATGCCCCCTTATTTCCATGTGTGGTTATTGTATTCACGGGGGTCCACACTGCCGATCGAAGGTGTGGTTGCGATGTGGCCCACACCCACACACGTGGAAATGCTACAAGGTCTCAGGTCATTCCACCACCGGCATCATTGCACCAATTTTCCAGACGTGCACTCCTGGCAGTGGTGGTCTCGCCATTCTGCCGACATTTATCGGAAGACGGCCGGCGCGCTTCCCAGGATTGTCCGTGCACCCAGGCATGCGGTGGGGGTGGGGGGGGGGGGTGGGGGGAGCATGCCTGCGATTGCTCGATTCACAATCCTGGTGGACAGGGCCTCGAGCCCAGACCGTGCGTTTGTAAAACGGGCCCCTAACGCAAGATGCTGCCGAACGCTGGAAGTGTCATTTCTGCAGCCAAATTGCCTTGAATGCTCCCGTGTTGCACATTTTATTCTCTTCCCGCTGCTATATCGTGTATATCACATATTTTAACGCTTGCTTCCAGCTCCTCTAACAGTTGTTAGTTGGATGTTTGCACCGGAGGCGCGACAAGTACCTGCTGTTTTATTAAAGACATATGATGGCATTCATTAAAATAAACCTTTCTCTTTCTACGTTCCAGTTATTTAGGAACCGTGTTATCAACGGATAATAATGTTTATATAAAGCAAACTGTTACTACTTCACTACAATTGAATAAGATTTAGATCAATAAAGGCTAGGTATACGATCACTTTATGGGGTGGCGTGGTCCTGAAACTCTATACGGAATGACTGGTCCTGACATAGCTCCAAATGCTGGCCCTGATTTTAACTCCAGGCAGGTTTTGTGCCGGTGAGGGGCGGAATGCTCACCCGTTGTAGCAGAAAACAGGAAAGGGTTATTTTAACTCCCAGGGCCTGTTAATAGGACGCCAGTGAAACTCCTGCCTGGGACGGGTGGGAAGTGCGTGGGAAGCAGCTGCTGGCCTGAGGTAAATATGGCTGCCCGCTGGCTTGTAGGTGGGTGTGGGCAAGACTGTTCCGGGAGGGAGCCCGGGGCAGGAGGGGCACATGTTGTATTAGAGGGAGAGAAAAACACGGCATGGCATCCTCCAGTCTTTCATCGAAAAGACTTTGTTGCCGTAAACAAGTGAGAGAACGTGTTCGCCAGATGACCAAGGAATAAGAACATAAGCAATAGGGGCAGGAGTCAGCCAGTTGGCCCCTCGAGCCTGCTCTGCCATTCAATAAGATCATGGCTGATCTTCTACCTCATCTCCACTTTCCCCATATCCCTTGATTCCCTTAACATTCAAAAATCTATCGATCTCTGACTTGAATATACTCAACGACTGAGCCTCCACAGCCCTCTGGGGTAGAGAATTCCAAAGATTCACTTCCCTCTGAGTGAAGAAATTTCTCCTCATTTCAGTTCTAAATGGCCGACCCCTTATTCTGAGACTGTGACCCCTGGTTCTAGACTCCCCAACCAGGGGAAACATCCTCCCTGCATCTACCCTGTCAAACCCTGTAAGAATTTTGTATGTTTCAACGAGATCACCTCCCATTCTTCTAAACTCTAGAGAATATAGGCCTAGTCTACTCAATCTCTCCTCATAGGACAACCCCTCCATCCCAGGAACCAGTCTGGTGAACCTTCATTGCACTCCCTCTATGGCAAGTATACCATTCCTTAGGTAAGGAGACAAAACTCGGTGGCATAGTGGTTAGCACTGTTGCCTCACAGCGCCAGGGACCCGGGTTCGAATCCGGCCTCGGGCGACTGTCTGTGTGGAGTTTGCGCATTCTCCCCGTGTTTGCGTGGGTTTTCTCCGGGTGCTCCGGTTTCCTCCCACAGTCCAAAGATGTGCGGGTTAGGTTGATTGGCTATGATAAAAAAATTGACCCTTAGTGTTAGGGGGATTAAATACGTGGGGTTACGGGGATAGGGTGGGATATGTGTTGGTGCAGGGGTTACGGGGATCGGGTGGGATATGTGTCGGTGCAGGCTCGATGGGCTGAAATGGCCTCTATCTGCACTGTGGGGTTTCTGTGATTCTGTGAAAACTGTACACAATACTCCAGGATAAAAACAGAAAACGCTGGAAAAACTCAGCAGGTCAGGCAGCATCCGTGGAGATAGAGACAGAGTTAACGTTTCAGATCGAAGACCTTTCGTCAGAACTGGAAAAAACCCTGAAACATTGACTCTGTTTCTCTCTCCACAGATGTTGCCTGGCCTGCTGAGTTTTTCCAGCATTTTCTGTTGTTATTTAGGATTTCCAGCAGCCACAGTATTTTGCAATCGTATCACAATACTCCAGGTGTAGTTTTACCAGGGCCCTATATAATTGCAGGAAGACGTCTTTACTCTTATACTCAAATCCTTGTGTAATAAAGGCCAAAATGGTGGGACTCGGAGGAGGTGGAAGGTGGACGGTTCGAATGGAGATGAGGATGGGTAGAGTCACCTCCTCTCACAATATGGAGAGATTAAATTGTGACCCGAGCATTTTATTAGTGAACCTCTCACTGAGTTCTGGGCTCACAGTCCAAGTCAAGAAGTGACCTCTGCCTCTCAGCATTGGAAAGACCAGAACAGAGTAGGAAGGAATAGTTAAAGGTTGTTAAATTCCTGGGTCACGTTCAGAAGTTGTGTCTTATTTTGCTCAAAGCGTCGGTTAGTCACAAAAGCTCTGTTGTTCTGCTAAAACAAGTGACGAGAAGCGACTATGTGAATCAACGTGTTCTACGTATGAGCGTTCGGTTTATAACACAGTGCAGCGGGTGTGAAAGGTTGTGAGAAACAGAAAGGTTATTCATTTTTTGGGCTAAAACAAGACCAGCCTGAATTGCAATGATTTAGGAATATAGGAACAGGAGGAGGACATTCAGCCCCTCGAGCCCTGCTCCACCAGTCAGTGAGATCACGGCTGATCTGTATCTCGACTCCATTTACCCGCATTAGCTCCCGATCCCTCAATACCCTGACCCAACAAAAATCTATCGATCTCAGTCTTGAAAGCTCCAAATGACCCCCAGCATCCACAGCCTTTTGGGGGAGAGAGTTCCAGATTTCCACTGCCCTTTGTGTGAAGAAGTGCTTCCTGATTTCCCTCCTGAATGGCCTGGCTCTAAATTTAAGATTATGTCCCCTCGTTCTTGATTCCCCCATCAGAGGAAATAGTTTCTTTGTACCTACCCTGTCGAATCCTTTAAAAATTTTAAAGAACTTGATCAGATCACCCCTCAATCTTCTAAACAAGTCCAGTTTATGCAACTTGGTTCCCAGACGTTTCTCGGTTAGTTCCATCTATTTAAAGGGTGATAGATGCCTTGGAAATGATTCAAATCCATGAACGACCGCAAAGGACAGCGTGACTCACAGTTCAAACCCACACTTTTCCAACACCTTCCAATGTTTGACGTCTAAAGCAAGATGCTTTGTCTACGCGATGCGTGGGCGTGAAGGGATGCAATGTATCAAACTGCTTTGGCAAGTGGCAATCTTTCTGTGTTTGAACTTAAACCTTGTGATTCAAGTCAGTACACCTGCTGCACGCTAAATAGGTCAGTCTAGACCAGTCACTCTGTAAATGCTACCAAGCCATTAGAGTGCTTAATAGTAGACGGCAGAACTAAACTATGATTAGTGCAAATGTGAAATAAATAAACAGAAAATGCTAGACAGGAGCAGCATGATCAGTCAGCATCTGAAAGAAATAACATTTCTACAGCACCTTTCACAACCTCAGGACGTCTCAAAGCGCTTTACAGCCAATGAAGTACTTTTGAAGGGTAGTCACTGTTGGAATGTAGGAAACACGGCAGCCAATTTGCGCACAGCAAGGTCCCACAAACAGCAATGAGATAAATGACCAGGTAAGCTGTTTTAGTGATGTTGGTTGAGGGATAAATATTGGCCAGGACACCGGGGAGAACTTCCCCTGCCCTTCTTCAAAATAGTGCCATGGGATCTTTTAAATCCACCTGCGAGGGCAGAGAGACCTCGCTTTTAACATCTCACCCTAAAGACGGCACCTCCAACAGTGCAGCACTCCCACAGCACTGCACTAGAGTGTCAGCCAAGATTTTGTGATCAAGTCTCTGGAGTGGGACTTGAACCCACAACTCTTCGACTCAGAGACAAGAGTGCGACCACTGAGCCAGGGCTGACATGGAAAGGTAGGTCAGATGTGCTCCTCCAGGACATGAAAGAGAAAGGTTGGTCAACGTTTCAGGTGGGACCCTACATCAGAACCGGCAGAGGCTGACTGGAGGAACACCTTCATAGCGTTGAGCTTGAAGCTGGGTCAACGAGCATGTCCTGGGGTCTTGAGATTACTGCCTGTCTGTCATTAGATTTTTGTACTTGTTGACTTACCAGCGCATTAGCCATGATTTCAATGCGCTGGTGCAGCCTGAGAGGGCAGAAGCAGGTGGCAAACTGTCCAACTCCCCGCAAACCTCCCCCGCCCAACTCCCCCCACAGCATGAGGGAGATTTTAACTCTCGGGCCTCACTTCATTGATTTAAATCATACTTGCAACTGATCCCGGCGGGAATGGCAACATGGCCGGCGAGTGGGAGCGGGATATCGGGCAGCAGGAACTCAAGGGAACCGTCCCTGGCATAAGGTGACTGTGTAAGGGGTGTGGAGGAGGGGTGGGTGGTATTGAGGAGATTGCAGTCGGTGGAGGGGAAGGGAAGTTCGGGCTGGGCAGGCCTAAGGTTTCTTTGTGAGGCGCAGAGGAGCAGCCCCCGGCCCACAAGACATCGTCGAACCCCGACATTTAAGTGTTAATGAGGCCCCTGCCTGCTTGCGATGGGCAGTCCCAGCACTGCTGAAAACTCCACGGTTAAAATGGCGGCCAGGAATGTGACGGGAACACAATGTTAATCACCCGAATGGCATTTTAACTACCTAGGGTTAGGGTTAAAATTGGGTGAATTTTTCTGCATGATATTAAAATATTTTCTTTGGGCAGTTGATGCTCTCTTTCAGAAGCTCGGATACTGGGGTCCCTGGGGGTCTCACCATATTCAGGTAGCCCCCCTCCCCAAAATAAAGAGGGGAGACTGTTAAGACAGCCTATTTTTATATACGTAGGATTAGGATTTTGTTTAATCTCATAGGATTAAGGTTTATGTTTTCTTTTCACTTATAAATAGCTTGTAGAGTTGTACTGTAGCTAGAAATAATAAAACGGTCAATTTGCTCATTCCCAGAATGCTTCAGGGTATGGATGACATTTAGCAATAAAAATCTTTGTCAGCCAGGAATGCTGAATAAGGGGGTCAGTGGTCTTTCAGATAAGAGGGTAGCCTATATCACAAACAAACAAGACAATGATCTACAGACTCGTTAGGAAACTGAATAACAGTGCGAAAGCTGAAAAACAACTCCTATCACACCATACTGAATCGTCAAGGTTACAAGGGATGGTTGTGCATGACTAGAGCTCTATAAAGATCTTAGGCTTTCCTTCACAATTCGTAGAGAGAGCCAACAACTAAATAATCAATGATGGTTACATCACTACCCAGAGCAAAAGCGGGTAGTATTGATTATTTCTCTGTAGGACTATTGCCTAAGGCATTGAATGTGTCAAGACTTGGTCGAACTCAATAAAAATTATTTGTAACCAGAAAATGGTGTCACATCTAAGATCCTTACAAGACCAAAGGGGGCGGTCAAGGGGACAGATGCACTAATTCACAAAGAGGCAGCTAGGTTTTAGATTGTTGGAGTGAGGTGAAAAGTTATACATGGGCTACCTCAGTCAGGCAAAGGTAGTGGAACAAACACAGGAGCCCACAAAAATCTTCGGAACCCAAACAGCAAGGTGCAGGAGGGAGGGCTTTAGTTTCCTGGATCACTGGGCCTGCTTCTGGGGAAGGTGGGACTTGTACAAGTCGGACGGGTTGCACCTGAACCAGAGCGGGACAAATATCCTTGCGGGGAGGTTTGCTAGCACTGTTTGGGGGGGTTTAAACTAAAATGGCAGGGGGTTGGGAACCTGAGCAGGGAGACAGAGGAAAGGGAAACAGGGATAAAAGCAAAAGATAGGAAGGAGAAAAACAAAAGTGGCAGTCAGAGAAATCAACAGTTTAAATCAAACGTGGCCACAGTAAATAATAATTCGAATAGGTCTAAGAGCGTTAAAAAAACAAGCCTGAAGGCTTTGTGTCTTAATGCGAGGAGCATTTGTAATAAGGTGGATGAATTGGCTACGCAAATAGAGGTAAACGAATATGATTTGGTTGGGATTACGGAAACGTGGCTCAAGAATGGCCAAGACTGGGAACTCAACATCCAGGGGTATTCGATATTCAGGAAAGATAGGCAAAAAGGAAAGGGAGGTGGGGTAGCATTACTGGTTAAAGAAGGGATTAATACAATTGTAATGAAGGATATTAGCTCTGATGATGTGGAATCTGTATGGGTAGAATTGAGAAATACTAAGGGGAAAAAAGCATTAGTGGGAGTGGTATATAGACCTCCAAACAGTAAGGCGGAGGTTGGGGATGGCATTAAAAGGGAAATTAAAGAAGCGTGCAATAAGGGCACAGCAGTCATCATGGGTGACTTTAATCTACATATAGATTGGGCCAACCAAATTAGTAACAACACTGTGGAGGAGGAATTCCTGCAGTGTGTACGGGATGGTTTCCTGGACCAATATGTCGAGGAACCAACCAGAGATCAGGCCATCTTAGACTGGGTATTATGTAACAAGAAAGGATTAATTAGCAATTTTGTTGTACGAGGCCCCTTGGGTCTGAGCGATCATAATATGATCGAATTCTTCATTAAGATGGAGAATGAAGTAGTTGACTCAGAGACTAGGGTCCTCAATTTAAATAAAGGAAACTACGATGGTCTGAGGAGCGAGTTGGGTAGGATTGATTGGGGAATGGCACGCAAAGGGTTGACGGTGGATAGGCAATGGCAAACATTCAAAGGCCGAATGGATGAGCTACAGAATTTGTTCATCCCAGTTTGGCATAAAAATAAAACAAATAAGGTGACTCAGCCGTGGCTAACAAGGGAAATTAGGGATAGCATAAGATCCAAGGAGATGACATATAAATTGGCCAGAAAAAGCAATAATCCTGAGGATTGGGAGCAGTTTAGGATTCAACAAAGGAGGACAAAGGGATTAATTAAGAAAGGGAAAATAGAATATGAGAGTAAGCTAGCAGGTGACATAAAAACTGACTGTAAAAGCTTTTGTAGATATGTGAAGAGAAAAAGATTGGTGAAGTCAAGCGTAGGTCCCTTACAGTCAGAATCAGGGGAATTTATAATGGGAAACAAAGAAATGGCAGACCAACTAAATTCATACTTTGGTTCTGTCTTCACAAAGGAGGACACAAATAACCTCCCAGAGATGCCGGGGAACATAGGGCCTGATGAAAGGGTGGAACTGAAAGAAATCAGTAATTGTAGGGAAATGGTGTTAGGAAAATTGATGGGACTGAAGGCCGATAAATCCCCAGGGCCTGATAATCTACATCCCAGGGTACTTAAGGAAGTGGCCCTAGAAATAGTAGATGCATTGCTGGTCATCTTCCAGAACTTGATAGACTCTGGAACAGTACCCATGGATTGGAGGGTAGCTAATGTTACCCCACTATTCAAAAAAGGTGGTAGAGAAAAAGCGGGGAATTATAGACCGGTAAGCCTGACATCGGTAGTGGGGAAAATGCTAGAATCTATTATAAAAGATGTAATAGCAGAGCACTTGGTAAGCAGTGACAGGATCGGACAAAGTCAACATGGATTTACAAAAGGTAAATCATGCTTGACTAATCTACTGGAATTATTTGAGGATGTAACTGGTAAAATAGATAAGGGAGAACCAGTGGATGTGGTGTATTTGGACTTTCAGAAGGCTTTCGATAAGGTCCCACATAAGAGATTAGCGTGCAAAATTAAGGCACATGGGATTGGGGGCAAGGTATTGACTTGGATAGAGAACTGGTTGGCGGACAGAAAGCAAAGAGTTGGAATAAACGGGTCGTTTTCTGAGTGGCAGGCAGTGACTAGTGGGGTACCACAAGGATCGGTCCTAGGACCCCAGCTGTTCACAATATATATTAATGATCTGGACGAGGGAATTGGATGTAATACCTCCAAATTTGCAGACGACACAAAGCTGGGTGGTAGGGTAAGCTGTGAGGAGGATGTCGTGGAACTCCAGTACGATTTGGACAGATTGGGTGATTGGGCAGAAACATGGCAAATGCACTATAATGTGGATAAATGTGAGGTTATCCACTTTGGTGGCAAAAACAGGAAAGCAGATTATTATTTGAATGGCAATAGATTGGGAGAAGGGGAAGTGCAAAGAGACCTGGGTGTCCTTGTGCACCAGTCGCTGAAGGTAAGCATGCAGGTGCAGCAGGCAGTTAAGAAGGCAAATGGTATGTTGGCCTTCGTAGCAAGAGGGTTCGAGTACAGGAACAAGGATGTCTTGCTACAGTTGTACAGGGCCTTGGTGAGACCGCACCTTGAGTATTGTGTGCAGTTTTGGTCGCCTTACCTGAGGAAGGACGTTCTTGCCATGGAAGGAGTGCAGCGAAGATTCACCAGGCTGATACCTGGGATGGCAGGAATGACGTATGAGGAGAGATTGTGTTGATTGGGATTATACTCACTGGAGTTTGGAAGATTGAGAGGGGATCTCATCGATACCTATAAAATTCTGTCAGGCCTGGACAGACTAGATGCAGGAAGGATGTTTATGATGGCCGGGGAGTCCAGAACCAGGGGTCATAGTCTAAGGATAAGGGGTAAGCCATTTAGGACTGAAATGAGGAGGAATTTCTTCACCCAGAGAGTGGTGAACCTGTGGAATTCTCTGCCACAGAGGGCGGTGGAGGCCAGTTCATTAAATATATTCAAAAAAGAGTTGGATATATTTCTTAAGGCTAAAGGGATCAAGGGATATGGGGAGAAGGCAGGGACAGGGAATTTGGATGATCAGCCAGGATCTCATTGAATGGCGGAGCAGGCTCGAAGGGCCGAATGGCCTGCTCCTACTCCTATCTTCTATGCTTCTATGTTTCTATGTAAACTCAGCTCCCAAAGAGCGAGGAGGCAAGAAACAGTCAACAATCCTGAACTGGAGCACTCAGCAACTTGACGCATTCGGGCAGACAGAATGGGGTTGGGAATAGAGAGTGTTCAGGCCCCATGACGATAATGGTCAAGATCCTGTACATGAAATGATTCAACAGTGTAAGGTCCAGCAGTCACCATGGGGCAAAGCCATAGGGGGAGGAATTGGGTACCTTTGTGCCTATTGGTATATAAATACATATATATGTATAAATACCTTTGGCTCTAGACACTTACCGCCCGGGCGCAGCGAGAATATCGCCTCCCGCTAAATTCGGCAGGAGGTTTGCCGCGGCGGTATGGCGTTGCGCCCCGATCTGCTTCGCCCGGAGATCGTGACGTAATCGCCGCTCGCATCGCCCCGGTTGCGCCCTGGACCCGAACTTCGGTTCCGTGCCCTGCAGCATCGCCGGGTGACCACACTGACAGCTGCAGGAGGCGTTCATCGGGAGGCCGGGTGCTATGGCGGGGGGGCGATACTTAAAGGCGAGGTGGCCGCGCGGTAGGGAAAAAAAATAACCAAACGCTCGTTTTCAGTTTTTTTTTTCCATTTTTCCCCGATGATTGATCAACCCGGCACTCTGCACAGCAGGCTGATCGGGCCGGATCGCGGCTGCCGTCGGGGACCGGGTAAGTTTTGCCCTTAGAGCCTGCAGCGACGGCCCTTCCCTGTAAGGGAGGGAAGGAGCCTCCCAACGCGGCAGCGCTGCCCGGCCCAGTGTGGAGCGCTGCTCACCTCCCACCCCGCCTGCTGCCTCTTACGCTCCAGGAAGGAAGCAGAGGGCTTGATTTAACGCTTGATCCACTTCCTTCCTGGAACGCAAAACTGAATTTTTTTAAAGTTGAGAAAGAGCAGTGCCCGGCGCTAATTTTTTCAACTTTTAAAAGTTAGCGGCCAAACGGGGCTACAATGAATTTCTCCCCCATAGACTTCACTGAATGCAGAGACACCGAGGTGCACTTTAAAACAGGATGGAAAATCGAGATGGAAATTCATCCCGCCCCCACCCACACTGCTTCAAACCACAGACTGAAACAGTTTGAGGTTCTTAACCTAAAGTTATCACAGTAGAACAGTAAAATCACTGCAACACCATCCTGACTTGGATATATATCACTGAGAGAGTCCAGTATTGCATCTTGACCGAACAGTAATGAATAGAGGAGACGGAATGTACCTTTCACTATTTACTGAGTAAATGGGTGGACATTACAGCACAATGGCCCAGAACTTGGTGTCGGGGGCTTGCCGCGCGTGCAAGCCCCCGATCTGCACTCACCCTGCGCGCTGACATCTGAAGCCCGGGCCTGCTTGCATTTCCTGTCACAGGCCCGGTTCAGATGTCAGCGCGCAGTGTTTACCTGATCCAGCGGCGTAGTTAGTGCGATGTGCCGGCTGGGATCAGGTGAGCACTGTACAACCAATCAGGGGAGGGGAAGGTTCATTCATGAGTTTGAGAGTAAGAACTGTCAAACTCATGAAAACTATGGGGGCCCAAAACACTATTTAAACTTTCAATAAAAATTTAAAAAACATCCCAATCATTAAATTAAGTATAAATAAGTTAAAAAAAATAATTTAAACAATAATTTTTTTTTTGAAAAAAATAAATTTTTAATAAAAAGCGTCTAAAACTAAACTTACCTTATTGCAGATTCTTTAAAATAATAAACCTGTGGGAAAAAATATTCTAAATTGCACTAAAACACCACTTACCTGTAAAAATAAATACTTACGTGTGCTTTTTACAAGCGTAAAGACCGGAGGCCTTTACACATGCGCAAATCCCCCAAAACAGAGGAAATCCAAGACGCACGCGCTGCCCCCTACAGCGCACGCGCTAGCCTCTTCACCTCTTGGGTTAGAGGAGAGGAAATGCCGGTTTTCAGCGCATGCGCTGTGCATGCTGAAAACCGGCATTTCCTCCGGCCAGACGCGTGAGTACCCCTTCCGTACTCACGCGTTTGGGGAGGAATTACTGCCCCATTGTCTTTCAGTTTCGGGTTCTGCCATGCAGACAAAGTAAAACGGAGCCCCCCAGCACCCCCTTCAGGTAACACCCGGGAACTGGGCCAAACTTAATTGAAGCAAAACTCAAAACACAACACTCCTTTCCCCCAGATAAAACCCCTTAGTCCTCCAGGCGTCTGGGACGGAATCTAACCCGACTTGAGCGCCGCTGGACAGGCATAGTCGGGGTGCCACTGCTAGCCGCAGGAAAACCTTCCTCTGTGGTTGATGACTCCGTGACACCTTCTGTCGATGTGGCTTCTGTCGCTGTTGCAGGAAGCAGGCCGTCACTGCCTGGCAGAGGTGGCGAAGACAATGGCCTAGCCTGTGACGTCTCTGTTACTCTCACTGGAGTACGACCCCGTAGCTGGTCTACGTGGTGTCTGTGTAGCTGGCCATCAGGTGTACGGACACTGTACGACAGGGGACCCGTGGCCTGCTCCACCACGGCAGGCATCCATTTGTCTCCTCCTGCATAGCAACGGGCAAACACAGTCTCTGACGTCTCGAACTGCCTGGCGGTGCCCTGGTGCTTCTTAGCCAGCTCTTCTTGCTTGGTGTGCATCTCATCCCTGTAGTCCGGGTGTAGCCGGTCCAGTGCAGTTGCCAGCCGGCGACCCATCAGCATCTCGGCAGGACTCTTCCCCGTTGCTGAGTTTGGTGTGGTATGCTGTGATAACAGGAACCTGGCCAATCTGGTTTGCCAGTCCCCCACCGATATCCTCACCAGTGTCTCTTTTGTGGTTTGCACCATCCTCTCTGCCTGCCCATTAGAGGAAGGGTGATAGGGCGCTGTGGTCACGTGGCGGATCCAATTTCTGCCTGCAAAAGCCTTGAACTCTGCTGACGTGAAGGCTGCTCCATTGTCCGAAACCAGCACGTCGGGGACCCCATGTGTGGCAAACAGCAAACGCAACGCGTTGATCACTGCACTGGATGTCATGGAGCTCATGATAGCCACCTCCAGCCATTTCGAATGCGAATCCACCACTATCAAAAAGACCTTCCCCTGAAATGGCCCTGCAAAGTCAATGTGGAGTCTTGACCATTTATGAGTGGTCCACTCCCGGGGGTGAAGGGGAGCTTTGGATGGGCTATGGCGAGTCTGCTGACATGTCTCACAGCTCTTTACTACCTCCTCCACGTCTCAGTCCAACCCCGGCCACCAGACGTAGCTTCTCGCCAATGCCTTCATGTGCACAATCCCAGGGTGTGAGTCATGCAGCATTTTCAGCACCTCCTCTCTTGCAGCGGCAGGAACCACCACACGGCTTCCCCAGAGCACGCAGTTCTTGTGTGCAGACATTTCATGGCACTTCTGAACGAAGGGCTTGAAATGCTCCTCCTGGACCTCAGAGGGCCAGCCATGCAGCAGCCAGCGTAGCACCCGTGATAAGACTGGATCTTTCTGTGTGAGGCTGCCAATCCGCTGGGCATGGAGTGGGGCCTCCGGAACCTCCTCCAGTAGCAGCACCTCCAGGGGTGGCGGCGTCTCAGCCATCGGCCGGTTCAAAGGCAAGCGACTCAGAGCATCAGCATTAGCCAGCATCTTCCCAGGCCTGTAGCAAAGTTCATAACTGTAGGCCCCCAACACCAGACTCCACCGAAGCATACGCGGTGATATGATCTGGGGCATGGGCTTGGAGTGATGCAGGAGCCCCAAGAGTGGCTTGTGGTCTGTGTAGATGACGAACTGCCTCCCTAACAGGTACTGGCTGAACTTCTTTACCCCAAATATGATGGCTAGGGCCTCCTTGTCAATCTGAGCGTAATTACGTTCTGTTGTTGAGAGTGTTCTTGAGGCAAAACTGATAGGTGCTTCCCGGCCATCTGGCTCTTTGTGACCCAACAGAGCTCCCAGCCCGTATGGTGAGGCATCACACACCAACACCAATGGCTTGTTTTCATCATAGTGTGCCAGAACCTTATCTGCTTGTAGCAGTTCCTTTGCCTGTCTGTAGGCTGTTTCATGAGCTGAGGTCCAGTTCCACACTATTGCTTAGTCTAACAGCCTGTGCAGTGGCTCTAAGATTGTGGCTTTGCCCTTGAGAAAACAACTGTAGAAGTTTAACAGTCCGAGGAATGCCTGCAGTTCGGTCTTGTTCTTGGGGGTGGGAGCACTCCTGATAGCCTCCACCTTCTCCGTAGTCGGATGCACACCGTCTTTGTCCACTCGGAATCCCAAGAACTCCACCCCATTGGCAGCGAACACACATTTCTCCTTCTGAAGGCGTAATCCTACCTCATCCAGCCAGCGTAGTACTTCCTGCAGCCGCTCATCATGGGCTTCCTGTGTCTTGCCTGTAATCAGTATGTCATCCAAGTAAGGCTGAACTCCCGGAACACCAGCCAACAGGGTGTCCATGAACCTCTGAAAGATTGCCACAGCCGTAGACACCCCAAACTGCAGCCTTGTGGCTCGGAAAAGTCCTCTGTGGGTGTTGATTGTCAACAGCTCGGCTGACTCTTCATCCAGGACCAGTTGCTGGTATGCTTGCTTGAGATCCAGCTTGGTGAACAGAGTGCCTCCAGCCAGTGTTGAAAACAGCTCTGTAACTGTTGGTAAGGGATACACATCTGGTAACACAGCAGTATTAACCGTACATCTGTAATCTCCACAGATTCGCAGGCCCCCATCCTTCTTTGCAATGGGCACGATAGGGGTGGCCCAACGGGAGTTCTTCACTGGCAAGAGAACCCCTTGGTTCACCAGCTTATCCAGGACCTCATCCACCTTCTTGCGCAACGCAAAAGGAACTGGTCGTGCCTTGAAGAACTTAGGCGCTACCCCTGGGTCCACTTCAATTGAGACTGGCGGTCCCCGACAGGCCCCGAAATCACCAAAAACCTCTTCATAGTTCTCCAACATAGGCATTATGGGCTGTCACTGTACCGTGTGTACTCCTGTCACTTCAATACCGAGGGGCTCAAACCAATCTCTGCCCAGCAGGCTTATGCCCTGCCCTGCCACCACATAAAGTGGAAGTGTGTCCTTGACTGCCTGATACTTAACTGCCTAATCATACCCAGCACCTGGAGTTGAGCTTGGGACCACTGCCGTAGCACACCACTGACCTGAGCCATCGCCGGGGGTTCACTTGGCCACAGCCTATTGTAAGTCTCTTCACTTATCAACGAACACGCTGAGCCTGAATCCACCTCCATGCAGAGTGGTGCCTGTGGTGATTATTTCCTATGTTTAATAAGAAGTATTGTGATTGGTGAATGGGGTGGTTGTTCTCTGTGTTAGTAAGAAGTATTGTAATTGGTTGTTTGTTTCTACCTTGAGATATATGCTGTAAACTCATTGGTAGTGGATGTCAGGTGATTTGTGGTGGCCATCTTAAATTCAGTTCTCTCCAGTCATGGTTGGAGACTGGTGTTGAAAGATGTGCTACTGGATTTTTAAAGTTAATAAAGCCTAGATTAGAAAGGCAAATCTATTCTTTATTTCAATTTATTAACTTTTTATCAAAATGGTAACATGCCAACTCAATCCTCCACCTCATTATTTTATCATTTTTGATCTTTCCAAAATGTTTAACATCAAACATAAAGGACACAGATTTTTGATCGGTTACCAACGTGAAATGTCGCCCCGATAAATAATGTCTCCATTTACGCAGTGCTTCTACTATTGCATATGCCTCTTTTTCTATTGAAGAATGTCTTTTTTCACTATTGTTCAAGGTACGTGAGAAAAAGGCCACAGGTCTTCCATTCTGGTTCAGAGTAGCCCCAATTGCAAAATCAGAAGCATCTATCTCAAGGTAGAAAGAAACAACCAATTACAATACTTCTTACTAACACAGAACAACCACCCCATTCACCAATCACAATACTTCTTATTAAACATAGGAAATAATCACCACATTCACCCCTCCTTTTAAAACATGCTCCAACCTAAAACAACCTTTACAATTTATAATCAATTTATTAACTTTTTATCAGAATGGAGCGATATCTTCAACCAGAACGATTCAAGGCTGACCCTAATTCTGCAGGAGTGGATGATAAATGGAAACATTGGTATTGTACATTTACAAACTTTTTGGGTGTGTTGGAACAAGAGTCTCTGAATAAACTGAATATGCTGATCAACTACATTGCTCCGGATGTGTATAAGTATATTTTGGACTGTAAAACTTACGAATTGGCTATTTCTACATTGGAGAAGATTTTTGTTAAACCAATGAATGAGGTATTTGCACGTTATCTTCTATCTGCCCATAGGCAGCAGGTGGGAGAATCTTTGGATACGTATTTACAAGCACTTCGGCACCTTCGTGCTAACTGTAATTATAAAGCCGTGACGGCCGAAGAATATAAGGAAGAATCGGTATGGGATGCTTTTATTAATGGACTACTGTCTAGATCAATTCGTCAGCGGTTGTTAGAAAATAAGACTTTGGACCTCAAGAGTGCTTTTGAGCAAGCTTCTACATTGGATATGGCTCAGAGAAGTTCGGATTCTTATGCTCTTTCTAATCGACCTGCGACTGTGGTTTCGGCAGTTCCAGACGAAAAAGAATTAGGTGGACTTAATGGGAGTGGTTTACTAGATTCTGAAACAGTTTCTACTTCGGCGGCTGTTGCCTCTAGGATTCAGAAGTGTTATTTTTGTGGGAACGTCCGGCATCCTCGTTTGAAGTGTCCTGCCCGGGAGGCTGTGTGTAGTAAATGTGGAAAGAGAGGTCATTATGCACGTGTTTGTAAATCATTAGGTTCAATTACCTCCTCTTCTGCGACTATTCAACCTGTAGAGAGGGCGTTTATTGCATCAATTTCTGCTGCATTTGCTCATGGGCTAAACAAAGCTATAGTTATGGCCCAAGTTAATGGGTTAGAAGTGAAGGCTCTCATAGATACGGGCAGTACCGAGAGTTTTATAAGTCTTCAGTTTGCGAAGGAAAAGTGTTTGAAAATCTTGCCTGTTACTTATCAGGTGTGTATGGCTCAGACGACCCTTACTTCACAAGTAGCTGGTTGTTGCCTTGTGAAAATGATTCTTCTAGGTAATACGTATACTGATATACGCCTATCTGTTTTGCCTAATCTTTGTGCGGATATTTTGATTGGTCATGATGTGCTTAAATTACACGAGTCTCTCAGTCTTTCATTTGGAGGGACTAAGCCACCCTTATCCATTTGTGGATTAACTTCTTTATCCATTTCTCCATTATCACTTTTTTCCAATTTGATGCCGGATTGTAAGCCAATTGCTACCAAGTCAAGAAGGTATAGCAGTCAGGATAGAGAATTTATTAATTCTGAAGTCCAACGTCTTTTATTGGAAGGAATCATTGAACCTAGTTGTTCGCCTTGGCGGGCTCAGGTAGTTGTCACCACTAACGAGAGACATAAGAAACGAATGGTGATAGACTACTCTCAAACTATTAATAGGTATACTCAATTAGATGCGTACCCTTTGCCTAAGATTGATGAGCTTATCAACAAAGTATCTCAGTATAAGTTTTTTAGCACTATTGATTTAAAGAGTGCTTATCATCAGATTCCTATTGTTAAGAGGGATCAACCATATACAGCCTTTGAGGCTGGTGGAAAGCTCTATCAGTTTTGCCGAATACCATTTGGTGTTACTAATGGTGTTGCTTGTTTTCAACGGGCAATGGATGCTTTTATAAGTGATAACTCTCTCTCTGACACCTTTTCATATTTAGATGATATCACGGTGTGTGGTAAATCAAGGGTGGAGCATGATTCTAATTTAGAAAGATTCCTTCAAGCTGCGGAAAAAGTTGGTTTAACTTTTAATAAAGAGAAGTGTATCTGTTTGACTACTGAGGTAAATCTACTGGGGTATATTATCTCGGGAAATAAGATTAAACCAGATCCAGAACGTTTGCGACCATTGATCGATTTACCTTATCCTACTAATTCTAAGGCTTTGCAACGAGTTGTTGGACTGTTTTCTTACTATTCTAATTGGATTGCAAACTTTTCGCAGAAGATCCGGCCCCTTATTCGGGTTACGACATATCCTCTATCATGGGAGGCCAGGATATGTTTTGATAATTTTAAAAAGGATATCTTAGGAGCAGTTGTGCATTCTATTGATGAGCAGGTTCCCTTTGTGATTGAGACGGATGCTTCTGATTTTGCAATTGGGGCTACTCTGAACCAGAATGGAAGACCCGTGGCCTTTTTCTCACGTACCTTGAACAATAGTGAAAAAAGACATTCTTCAATAGAAAAAGAGGCATATGCAATAGTAGAAGCACTGCGTAAATGGAGACATTATTTATCGGGGCGACATTTCACGTTGGTAACCGATCAAAAATCTGTGTCCTTTATGTTTGATGTTAAACATTTTGGAAAGATCAAAAATGATAAAATAATGAGGTGGAGGATTGAGTTGGCATGTTACCATTTTGATATAGTTTATCGTCCGGGGAAGGATAATGTTGCTGCTGATGCACTGTCGAGGGCTTATTGTTCTGTGATTCACGGAGATACGCTTATTAATCTTCACAATGCCTTATGTCATCCTGGGGTTACGAGGATGATACACTTCGTACGCAGTAAGAATTTTCCCTTTTCAGTTGAAGACGTCAAGCGGATGACTTTATCATGTTCTATCTGTGCTCGGTGTAAACCGAATTTCTTTAAGCCTCAACGAGCTCATCTTATAAAGGCTACTTCTCCTTTTGAACGTCTGAGCGTTGATTTTAAGGGGCCTCTTCCTTCAACGACTCAAAATCGATACATATTTACTGTTGTGGATGAGTTTTCAAGGTTTCCTTTTGCTTTTCCTTGTGCAGATGTATCAGCTGCTACAGTTATCAAATGTCTGACTCAACTTTTTGTCATCTTTGGGATGCCTGCGTATATCCATTCGGATCAGGGAAGTTCTTTTATGTCTTCCCAGTTGAAGGAATACCTTCAGAGTCGGGGAATTTCTACTAGTAGAACTACCCCGTATAACCCCCAGGGTAATGGACAGTGCGAACGATACAATGGGGTGATCTGGAAGGCAGTTATGTTGGCTTTGACATCCCGGAACCTTAAGAATACACAGTGGGAAATGGTACTGCCTGATGCCCTGCATTCCATTAGATCATTGCTTTCAACAGCTACTAATGTGACCCCCCATGAAAGGCTCTTTAATTACCCGCGGAGATCTACTACGGGATATTCGGTACCTTCATGGCTTACTATGCAGGGACCTGTGCTGCTTCGACGCCATGTTAGATTGTCAAAATATGATCCTTTAGTGGAGGAGGTGGAGCTGTTGGAGGCAAATTCCCAATATGCTCATATTCGATTCCAAGATGGGAAAGAAAGTACTGTTTCAATTAAAGATTTGGCTCCTTGTGGTGGCCAGCCCTCTTCTGAGGATACTAATAATAGTCATGATTCAGATAATGTGGATGTTGTTATAGATACTATGAATATTTCCAATCCTACTGCAGATAATTATACTTCTATTAGTCAGCCTTTGATGGATGTTCATGACCGTCCTAGTTTACTTCCTGATGGGATTTCCAATCTGGAAACCGTTGATAATCGGGATATGGATAGCCTTCCTGCAGAAGATACTTCGGTGTCTCCGGGTGTGGGAGGGCAAGGAATTTCACCAAGGTTAAGAAGGTCGACACGAACAAGATATCCGGTCGACCGATTGAAAATGGACTTTTAAATTGATAGTAATGTTTTAAAATTGTTGAAATATTATATTTGTATTTTAGTTGTAAATAAATTAATTATAAATTGTAAAGGTTGTTTTAGGTTGGAGCATGTTTTAAAAGGAGGGGTGAATGTGGTGATTATTTCCCATGTTTAATAAGAAGTATTGTGATTGGTGAATGGGGTGGTTGTTCTCTGTGTTAGTAAGAAGTATTGTAATTGGTTGTTTGTTTCTACCTTGAGATATATGCTGTAAGCTCATTGGTAGTGGATGTCAGGTGATTTGTGGTGGCCATCTTAAATTCAGTTCTCTCCAGTCATGGTTGGAGACTGGTGTTGAAAGATGTGCTACTGGATTTTTAAAGTTAATAAAGCCTAGATTAGAAAGGCAAATCTATTCTTTATTTCAGTGCCCCATTCATGATCACATTTGCCGTGTATCCCCACCGTCTGTGGGGTAGCTGCTCAGCTTCCGTGGTATACACTGTGTACTCATCGTTGTCCTCCAGTGTCAGGGTGTGTGTCTGCGATGCTTGTGTTGGCTCTGCTGCAGCAGCCTGAGCTTTCTTCATGCAGGCACGAGCTATGTGTCCTCTTTTCTTACAGAAATGACATACCGCTGACACAAATTTGCATGTAGTGGAACCATGGAGAGCCCCACAGCGGAAACATTTTCTTCCTGTCTCTTTAGTTGCCTCCATGTCTCTCGCAGCAGCAGCTGCGTGTGTGGTCTTGTGCACCTCCTCGGCGGCCTGAGATGGTGCTGCCTCTGTATGGAGCATACGTGTGTTCATCGATGCAGCCTCTGCTGCTAAAGCCTTCTCCTCGGCCAGTTGGAACGTCAGGGCCTTCTCCGCTAACAGCTGTCTCTGCAATGCCGAGTCCAGCACTCCATACACAATCCGATCACGGAGCATATTGTCTAACTGGTCACCAAAATTTCAATGTAATGAGCGTTTCCTCAACTCAGCAATGTAACTTGAAATAGATTGTCCAGGCTGTTGTTTACAATTGTGAAAATGGAAACGCTGCACAATCTCTGAGGGTTTTGGGTTAAAATGTTTCTGCATCTTCTCAATCAAATCAGCATAATCCACCTCACTAGGTTTACGAGGAGCCACCAATGAACGCAGGACGGAGTAAGTAGCAGCTCCGCATACACTTAGCAACACTGAGCGCTTCTTCTCTTCTTTGTCAATATTATTGGCCTCAAAGAAACACCCCAATCTTTCTGCGTATTCCTCCCATGAACTGTCCTTATCCCCAGAGAACTCTTCAATATGTCCCAAGGTCGTCATAGTTTTAATGTGCACTGTCCCTTTAAGATCCACGGACTTTTTTCTTTTTAAAAAAAATTCTTTTTCTCCTCCGGCCAGAGTTACGGTAGCTACACTCACGGTAGTTGCCTGGCCCGCACAATACTCTGCCGTCTACGTCGCAGCTAGCCAACTATCAAAATGCCGTTGATGTTGCTAGCTGAGTGGCCCGCTGGTCGCAATTTCCAATATCACGGCTGTAGGTTCGCATGTCTATCTCCGTCCTTCGAGAGAGTTCAACAGCCGCCTCATCGCCAGTATTGCATCTTGACCGAACAGTAATGAATAGAGGAGACGGAATGTACATTATACTATTTACTGAGTAAATGGGTGGACATTACAGCACATTGTCTGCATGGCAGAACCCGAAACTGAAAGTGAAAGACAAAGTAAAACCGAGCCCCCCAGCACCCCCTTCAGGTAACACCCGGGAACTGGGCCAAACTTAATTGAAGCAAAACTCAAAACACAACATCCAGGACACCTGAAGCAGCCACAGCCTTGAGGAGGAGAGGGGCTGGGGGGTGGGGGGGGTGGTGGGGTGGGGAGAGGGTGAGAATCAGTAGCAGGAAGGATGCCCAGATTGTCTCACGCATCCTCTGAGGTGTTGCTGGCTGAAATCAGGGCAAGAATGGATCGTCTGGTGGGCAGTGAAGGCAGGAAGCCTCACGGGAGAGCGGGGCAGGCTGTGGGCGGTGGGAAGCAATGTCTGTCTGTCTGTCTGAATGGGATAGTGTCCATGAGAGGGCGAATTATTCCTGGTCTGTGTCGGGGAGGGGAGGGGAAGGGGTTGGTGGAAGGGCTGGCCTCTTAAACCCTACATTGTAGACTTTCAAGGCTGAAGTGAAACCCGCAGGCTGAAGGCAGTGGAATTCTCTCCATTGACCACGTGTAGTGACAGTGCAATCCTGCTGGAGAAGAGTGTGCAGTTTTGGTCGCCTTACCTGAGGAAGGACGTTCTTGCCATGGAGGGAGTGCAGCGAAGATTCACCAGGCTGATACCTGGGATGGCAGGAATGACGTATGAGGAGAGATTGTGTCGATTGGGCTTATACTCACTGGAGTTTAGAAGATTGAGAGGGGATCTCATCGAAACCTATAAAATTCTGTCAGGCCTGGACAGACTAGATGCAGGAAGGATGTTTCTGATGGCCGGGGAGTCCAGAACCAGGGGTCATAGTCTAAGGATAAGGGGTAAGCCATTTAGGACTGAAATGAGGAGGAATTTCTTCACCCAGAGAGTGGTGAACCCGTGGAATTCTCTGCCACAGAGGGCGTTGGAGGCCAATTCATTAAATATATTCAAGAAAGAGTTGGATATATTTCTTGAGGCTAAAGGGATCAAGGGATATGGGGAAAAGGCAGGGACAGGGTACTGAATTTGGATGATCAGCCAGGATCTCATTGAATGGCGGAGCAGGCTCGAAGGGCCGAATGGCCTACTCCTGCTCCTATCTTCTATGTTTCTATGTTTCTAAGATCAAACTCCCAACAGAAACAATTACTACACCGATAACAAACGCAAGAGTAAGGTGCAGTCCCTGGTATCGGACTGTAGGTGGCAGGAGAACCTCACAATGCACAGCCATTTAGTAAGGTCAGGGCCCACTGGGATTCTCTCGGTCTTACAAATTTAACATAACAACAGCAATTCTTTTGCAGGAGGCCGCTGTGTTGTTTCTTGTCTTTTGTCCTGACTATATTTTGAAGGTATATTACTTCCCCTGTGGTTTTTAACTGCTCACCTCATTCCCTCCCCTGCCCAGGACACTGACTCCTGATGGGTCACAGTCCCCAGGGTGGTCATTCCCTCCCCTGCCCAGGACACTGACTCCTGATGGGTCACAGTCCCCAGGGTGGTCATTCCCTCCCCTGCCCAGGACACTGACTCCTGATGGGTCACAGTCCCCAGGGTGGTCATTCCCTCCCCTGCCCAGGACACTGACTCCTGATGGGTCACAGTCCCCAGGGTGGTCATTCCCTCCCCTGCCCAGGACACTGACTCCTGATGGGTCACAGTCCCCAGGGTGGTCATTCCCTCCCCTGCCCAGGACACTGACTCCTGACGGGTCACAGTCCCCAGGGTGGTCATTCCCTCCCCTGCCCAGGACACTGACTCCTGACGGGTCACAGTCCCCAGGGTGGTCATTCCCTCCCCTGCCCAGGACACTGACTCCTGACGGGTCACAGTCCCCAGGGTGGTCATTCCCTCCCCTGTCCAGGACACTGACTCCTGATGGGTCACAGTCCCCAGGGTGGTCATTCAGACATGAGCCCAGACGGTGAGTGTCGGTAGGAGATTCCACTCTACAGAGAATCACAGTGAGTCTGCTCCTGTCCTCATCTGTCTCCTCGCAGGCAGGCATCTTCCTGCATGGGCCCAATGGATGGTGAGCAGGAGCTGCTTCCCCTTGGCTGATTTTCCCCCTCCCCAATCCAGGGGGAATGAGGCAACTCTGTGGGCCACTGCAGTGGCCTGAGTACCTGCCAGGAGCTGGGGCAGGGCATTGGTGGGCGTAATATGTTGGAGGGCACACATGGGTGCAATGTGCTAGAGGGCACCCATGGGCATAATATGCTGGAGGGCACCCGTGGGTGCAATGTGCTGGCGGGCACCCATGGTCGCAATACGCTGGAGGGCACCCATGGTTTCAATACGCTGGAATACACTTGTGGTCACTGGTGGCCCCCAGAGTGTTGATGGTTGAAAGACTTGGCGATAGTGATGCTATTTGAAGGCCAAGGGCTTTCTCTTGTTTGAGATGGTCATTACCTACCATGTATGTGACTCGCGTGCTACCTGCCAATTGTCAGCCCAGGCCTGGATGTGCACCAGGTTCTGCTGTAGGCTGGCATGGACTGCTTCATTGGTCCAGAAATTTGGGTCGGGGGCTTCCCACGGGTGCAAGCCTCCGACCTGCACTTACCTAGCGCGCCGACCGTTCAGTTGTGGGCCCGCGTGGGATTCCAATCCTGGGCCTGCTCCAACTGCCGGCGCGCAGTGCTTGCGTATCCCAGGGGCGCAGTTAGTTCGATGCGTCCCCTGGGATCACGTGGGCCATGGGGAGCCAATCGGAGCAGGGAATGCCCATTCATCTATATATATAAATAAACGGATACTTCTTTCTGTCTGTCTATCTGTCTGTCCTCGGCTGTGCGTCTGTCCGGCTATGCACTCGAAAGTTACAGAGCGTACCTACGCGTGCGTTACGTCGAAAGAAAGCTCACCGTTCCAAAACGGTGGTAAGTGTATTTACGTTTCGGCCGGACAAAAATTGCGCCCGCGGTATCCGAAAAACCTTCAAAATTCCGCTCATTAGCATCTCATTATCTGCTCATTAGCGACAGAGTGACCTCGAGGTCGACCAATCGTACGCCAGGTTCCTGGCGCGTGCAGCCGGGCCCTCCTACGGTTGAGTGACGGGACGATTGACCAATCCTACGCTTTGGTGACCTGACGGTCGACCAATCGGTGCGTGTGGGGGCGGGCCTTATCGTTCTGAACCGAGGTGAGTAGCCGCCATCTTGCTTCCATTCTTTTTCCTGCTTTCTGCGTCTTTCTTTTCAAATATACATTTCCAGCAAAATAAAATTGCTTTTATTAAATTGTTTTAAAAAAAACTTCATTCATTTGTAAATATTTTCTCTAACCTGAAGATTCTTTTTCCTACCTTTCCCCGTTTTTGTTAGGCCTCAAAGCCTGGGCCTTTCTTGCCCAGCCAGGCCCGAGCTAGGTAATTGTCCCACGGCTTCTGCTAAGCTCCTCACCCCACCCCCGCCCGCCCCCCCGGTGTCACGTTACCCGGGGCAACGGCGTCAGCCACGAGGGTCACAAGGGTCAGGGTGCGCGCGCAGCAGGAGCAGCTGAGACGCGGCGTCTCTCTCTGTTCCCCGCTCAGCTCGGGCGGGGGGGGGCGGGGCTCTCGGGAGTGCGGATCTCGGGCGGGGCTTGGTGAGCGGGAAGGGTTACCCCGGCAACCGGGCCCGCCGCCGTCTCTCACAGCCGCAATCGGCGGACTTGAGCCAGCTCGGGAGGGCGGGGCTCCGGAGAGCGGGAGGGCAGGGGGCCGGCGGGAGGGAGATCGGGCCTCCGGAGCTCGGTGCTTGGTTGGGGGGGAGCGAGCCTGGGGGCGGGCGCGAGCCTCGGGGGGAGGGGGCGGGAGGCGAGCGGGCTGGGGGGGTGGTGGGGGGGCGAGCCTGGGGGAGCGAGCTGGGCGGGGCGGGAGCTCGGGGGGGGGCGAGCTGGGGGGGGGGGCGAGCCTGGGGGGGGGTGGCGAGCCTCGGGGATGGGGGGAGGGGGCTCGGGGGACGGGGCTCCGGAGATCTGGGGGGGGTGGGACTCGGGAGATCGGGGGCGGGGCTCAGGAGATCGGGGGGCGGGGCTTGGGAGATCGGGGGGGGCGGGGCTCGGGTGATAGGGGGGGCAGAGATCAGGTGGCTCAGGGACTCCCCCTTCCCCCCCTCCCCTTCCCCCCATCCCCCTCCCCTTCCCCCCTCCCCTCTTCCCCCTCCCCTTCCCCCCTCTTCCACCCTCCCATTCCCCCCTCCCCTTCCCCCCCTCTTCCACCCTCCCCTTCCCCTTCCCCCTCCCCTTCCCTTCCCCCCCTCATCCCCCCTCCCCCCCCTCTTCCCCCCTCCCCTTCCCCCCCTCCCCTTCCCCCCCCTCCTTCCCCCTCCTTCCCCCATCCCCTCCCCCCTTCCCCCCCTTCCCCCCCTCCCCGCCCCATTCCCCCCTCCCCTTTTCCCCCTCCCCTTTCCCCCTCCCCTTTCCCCCGCCCCTTCCCCCCCTCCCCCTCCTCCCCTTTCCCCCTCCCCTTTCCCCCTCCCCTTTCCCCTCCCCTTTCCCCCTCCCCTTTCCCCTCCCCTTTCCCCCTCCCCTTTCCCCCCCTCTCTTTCCCCCCCTCTCTTTCCCCCTCCCTTCCCCCCCTCTTTCCCCCCTCTTCCCCCAGTCGCTCTCTCTCTTCCCCCCAGTCGCTCTCTCTCTTCCCCCCAGTCGCTCTCTCTCTCTCTTCCAACCACAACATGCCCTCGAAAAAGCCTCGGCACCGCCGGGCACTTCAGCTAGTAAGTTATAAATACTACGGGCCCCAAAACATCACTAAATCTTCAAATAAATTTTTTAAAAATCACATTTTTTAAATAAACATGAAATAACTATTTTAAACAATAATTTAAATTTTTGAAAAAAATAATTTTATTTTCTAATGGGGCTAAAAATAAACTTACCTTGCTTTAAAGTATTTAAAAATAATAAACCTGTGGAAAAAATATTTTAATTTTAATTAATTCACCACTTACCTTGTAAAAAGCAGGCCTTATGCCTGCTTTTTATATGTGTAACTTCTGCAGACTTACTCTCCTGGGAAAACCTGCAAAAAAAAACGTAAATTTGATGCGCATGCGCAGCCTCTCCTGCGCACGTGTTCGATCTCTGATCCCCTTCTTTCAGGGGAACGGAAGTGTCGGTTTCCCGCGCATGCGCAGTGCATGCAGGAAACCAGCACTTCCATAAGGCCTACGGGTGAGTACCCTGTGCGTACTCACCCGTGGAGACCCGAAGTTCTGGGCCAATATCAGAGGGAGTTGTGAATGGGGCTGAACACTGTGGAATCATCAGTGAAAGGCCCCACTCCTGACCTTCTGACAGAGGGAAGGGCATTGATGAAGCAGCCGAATACAGATCGGCAAGTCTGAGGAACATTTGCAATGTCCTGGGGCTGTGACGATTGGCCTCCGACAACCACAGCTATCTTCCTTTGCAATAGGTATGACTCTGGCCACTGGAGCGTTTCCCCTATTGACCTCAGTTTTGCTCGTGCTCTTTGGAGCCACAGTCTATCGAAAGCTGCCTTGTTGTCAAGGGCAGCTACCCACACCTCTCCTCCCCCATTCAGCACTTGTGTCCATGTCTGGTTCCAGGTCTGTGGTGAGCTCTGGAGCCGAGTGGTTTCTGGCAGAACCCGAACTGAACATCAGTGAGCAGGTTATTGGCGGTTGTCGTCACTATTGATGACTCCTTCCATCACTTCGCTGATGATTTGGAGAAGGCTGATAGGGCAGTAATAGGCCAGATTAGATTCATCCTATTATTTTGTGGATAGGACATACCTGGGTGAACAGAACAGAAAGAAAGAAAGAACTTGCCTTTATATGGCGCCTTTCACAACCTCAGAACGTCCCAGTGCGCTTCACAGCCAGTGAAGTACTTTTGAAGCGTAGTCACTGTTGTAATGTAGGAAACACAGCAATCATTTTGCACACAGCAAGCTACCACTAACAGAAATGGGTGGCCTAAATCATGGCCTGGCAATCAGGCTCAGTGCGGTTTGAAGCCCAACTCAGAATCAAAACAGACCCGAAGAGAATTGAACACGGAGAGATGAATGCAGAGTTTGGGTGGCGATATAAACTGCATTCAATATCTTTAAATGTGCCAGTTGTGCTAATAAAAAGATACCTGCTGTTTATCCTGCTGCAGTGGAGCCATCTCAGGCTCTCCTGTGCTTCCTTTTACTATTTAATCTGTTATTAAACCACTCTGACCTCTGCTGCCTGTGGATGTCCTTGTTACTGGGAACTGACACGGTCTCTAAATTACCTCTGGGAAGCTGATGTGTGGAGCACGCACTCTGAATACTGATCAAGCCCTGATAGTACAAACACTCACATCGCAACCTGCTGCTGGCAGAGATTGGATCGGTGATAATCTGGTTACTCTCAAATGCAATCTGGCAATGGCAGAGAAAACATTTTATTAAATCTGGATTAAGGTACAGTCTGCTAATGAAGTAATTCCGACAGGCGAAGGCTCTTGACCAGGACCTTGATTAAATATCAGATAGCAGCAAAAGGGGGAATTTTAACCCCCAAAAACAGGTGGGTTTGAGTCAGGTGGGAAGTAAAAATATAAAAAAATCTCAAACCCAAACCCAACCCCACCTCAAACCCGCCCACTTCCGGTTTTAACAGAGGCGAGTGACCAACCCGCTTCCAGGAGGCGGGTCACTCATTTAAATATTTTAATGAGGCTGCATGCCTCAGATTTTTTTTCTCTGTTACAGCTTTAACACTGGCCAGCCGGGTTTCCCAGGGCTCGGGAAACCCGGCAGCTAAAAGGAGGCGAGGACTGCTGCGTGGAAGGGGTAAGTGCCTTTCCAGCACTGCTTGTGGGCCAGGAGCAGGATTGCTCCCCACCCCCGCCAACCCCGGCCCCCCAAGCAAACCTGTAAACCTCTCCAGCGATCGGACCCCCCCTTCCTCTCCCACCCTGGGATCTGATGCCCTCCCAATGTCCTCCCCGGCCTTCGCTCTCTTCCAGGCAACCCCCCAGGTCCTCCACAATGCCCGCCCATGATCTTCTCCCCTCCTCCCCCCCCATCCTCTCCAGCCCCTTCCACAATCTTCTATCCCATCTCCCCTGATCTCTCCGGGTCCCCCCATCGATGTTCCCCCCTGACCCCCCAATCTCCCTGGCCTCCCCCACCCTGATCTTTCACTCCCTCCTCTCCGCTCCCCAGCTGCGGCCTGGTGCCGAAGGCTTACCTGTCCGACACAGCCTCTCAGTCTGGCTGGCTGCGGCGGAGAAATGTATTTCAAAAATGGCAATCAGGTCCTGCCGCTAGAATCTCAGGGGCGACCACAAAATTGCCCCCCCCACCCCCCGGCCCCCCCTGCTGCTCCCCCCTTGTCTCCCCATCAATTTCGGGGCCAAAGAGTTTCTGTTACCTCAAGCACCCTTGCTTTCCCCTAGACACTTCTGTACGCTTTAAATATTTTTGTTTCACGAGTTAATGTTGTTGATTCAGAGCCTTACAGAGCCTGTAAGGAGATGAAGCAACATCCAGGTCGAGAAAATCGTTTAGGCCAGTTTTCCCACAGCAAATAGGCACAGGGAGCGATCCCTGCACCCAAAGACATGGTCCCAGCAATCCCACATTCTCCCGGGATGTGCATGGGTACTCCCAAACTCACTTACCTTCGCCAACCTTACGGGGATCATTAAACCGTTTCTGGTGTCCCACTGATGTTCATTTGTGAAATTTCCACCCGCACCTCTCAAAAACCAAACCGTTCAATCCAAAACAAGGCAGCTGGGAACCTTCGATCGGCTTGGAGTCTCCAGAAGTTAAAGATTAATCTCCAGAACACTGCAGCGAGAAAAAGCCTGGGAGGAAAGAAATATTGCATGTTGTTTTCATTTTTTCTGAGCACTTTCATTTATTAGTTGTAAAAATATTGGAGACGGGAAAATTGCCTGTTTGACTGACAGTCAAGAATCAGCCAATCGATGAGGATGGATGGGTTGGGTGACCAATAGCGGGAGTGTGGGGGGCGGGGCGGTTGGGAGCAGGTCATGTGATAAAACCTCCAGGAATCTGTCCAATCAGAGTTGGCAACACTCATTATCAGTGCGCTGATCTGTTTATCACCCAGAGCCTCTCTTTATAAGCTGGTAATTGAGGGAATTGTCCCAATTATTTAAATTACATTGATGTGAAGTATAAAACATTACATTAGCACAACATTCACCCACTCACAGAGATGACTATTATAGCGGGGAATAGAGTTATTACATCGGTGAAAATCTTCTCACTGCACAGGAGCCCAGGGTGCAGTGCTAGATTTTAATCAGTGCAAGGCATGCTGCCAAATCAGCCAGTCAGGGTGTTAGAAACCATCCTCCCATCAAACACCTGGAATGTTCCTTTTTTTTAACCATAGAGCAATGAATGGGAATGGGGTATTTTTGGATGAAGTCACTCCCAGTAATATTCTGTTAGAGTTTCCTCGAGGTGCCTCATAGCAAATTGGAAAGTTTCTTCACAGCGTGTGAACAACTCCAAACTGAGAAGAAATAACAACAGAAAATGCTGGAAAAACTCAGCAGGCCAGGCAACATCCGTGGAGAGAAAATAGAGTCAACGTTTCGGGTGAACCCTTTGAGAAGGTTGTGTTTTTCACGGCTGTCTTCAAATTGAAAGGTCCCGTGCGCCCTTGCCCTAGCTCATCCGCTGCTGAAGCTCCCATCCATGCCTTTGTTACCTCTAGACTTGACTATTTCAATGCACTTCTGGCTGGCCTCCCACATTCCACCCTACGTAAACTTGAGGTGATCCAAAACTCGGCTGCCCGTGTCCTAACTCGCTCCAAGTCCCGTTCACCCATCACCCCTGTGCTCGCTGACCTACATTGGCTCCCGGTTAAGCAATGCTTCGATTTCAAAATTCTCATCCTTGTTTTCAAATCCCTCCATGGCCTCGCCCCTTCCTATCCCTGTAATCTCCTTCAGCCCCACAACCCCCCCGAGATATCTGCGCTCCTCTAATTCTGCCTTCTTGAGCATCCCTGATGATAATCGCTCAACCATTGGTGGCCGTGCCTTCTGTTGCCTGGGCCCTAAGCTCTGGAATTCACAGCCTAAACCTCTCCGCCTCTCTACCCCTCTTCCTTTAAGACGCTCCTTAAAATCTACCTCTTTGACCAAGCTTTTGGCCACCTGCCCTAATTTCTCTTTATGTGGGTCGGTGTCAAATTTTTTGCCTCATAATACACATTTTACTATGTTAAAGGTGCTATCTAAATACAAGTTGTTGCTGTTGTTGCATGAGTCATCTCTGCTCTTCAGATTGAACAGCCCTCACACTGAGATATCTTCAGATTGAACAGTCCTCACTCGGAGATATCTTCAGATTGAACGGTCCTCACACTGTGATATCTTCAGATTGAACAGTCCTCACACTGAGATATCTTCAGATTGAACAGTCCTCACACTGAGATATCTTCAGATTGAACAGTCCTCACACTGAGATATCTTCAGATTGAACAGTCCTCACACTGAGATATCTTCAGATTGAACAGTCCTCACACGGAGATATCTTCAGATTGAACAGTCCTCACACTGTGATATCTTCAGATTGAACAGTCCTCACACTGTGATATCTTCAGATTGAACAGTCCTCACACGGAGATATCTTCAGATTGAACGGTCCTCACACTGTGATATCTTCAGATTGAACAGTCCTCACACTGAGATATCTTCAGATTGAACAGTCCTCACACTGAGATATCTTCAGATTGAACAGTCCTCACACTGTGATAACTTCAGATTGAACGGTCCTCACACTGAGATATCTTCAGATTGAACAGTCCTCACACGGAGATATCTTCAGATTGAACAGTCCTCACACGGAGGTATCTTCAGATTGAACAGTCCTCACACTGAGATATCTTCAGATTGAACAGTCCTCACACTGTGATATCTTCAGATTGAACAGTCCTCACACTGAGATATCTTCAGATTGAACAGTCCTCACAATGAGATATCTTCAGATTGAACAGTCCTCACACTGAGATATCTTCAGATTGAACAATCCTCTCATGGAGATATCTTCAGATTGAACAGCCCTCTCATGGAGCTATCTTCAGATTGAACAGTCCTCACATGGAGCTATCTTCAGATTGAACAGTCCTCACACTGTGACATCTTCAGATTGAACAGTCCTCACACGGAGATATCTTCAGATTGAATAATCCTCACATGGAGATATCTTCAGATTGAACAGTCCACACACTGATATATCTTCAGATTGAATAGTCCTCACACTGAGATATCTTCAGATTGAACAATCCTCACACTGAGATATCTTCAGATTGAATAGTCCTCACATGGAGATATCTTCAGATTGAACAGTCCACACACTGATATATCTTCAGATTGAACAGTCCTCACACGGAGATATCTTCAGATTGAACAGTCCTCACACTGAGATATCTTCAGATTGAACAGTCCTCACACTGAGATATCTTCAGATTGAATAGTCCTCACATGGATATATCTTCAGATTGAACAGTCCTCACATTGAGATATCTTCAGATTGAATAGTCCTCACACTGAGATATCTTCAGATTTTCACAGTAGGTGGGTACCCAACCTGTGATGGGAGCCGCCTCCCAGAGGCGCGAAGGGGATTAGTGCCAATTAACTGCCTGTTAACAGGTAGTTAACAGGCAGTTTTTAGCCTAATCCCTATTTTTATCCCTGAAGCGTGGGCTTCCTGACGGCTCCAAACCTCGCCAAGTTAGCGAGGCGGACCGTCAGGCTGAAGGGCTTGGAGGGTTCGAGATGTCCGGTGTTCAGGTGATTAATGGGTGCATGAGTGCAGAGGTAAGTGTGTTTGGTGTGTGTAAAGTGTTTAAATAAGTTTTACTAACCTTTACTTAATAATGCAGCCTTCCTTCCTTCAGGTCTCAGGAGTCCCTCATCTCACTGGCACAGAAAGCAGAATGGCCGCAAGCTGTCAAAATCTGCAGCCTCTGCTTTCTGTTCTGGAGAGACCTCTAAATCAGCCTGAGAGGAAGGAATTAACTTAGAGAACAGATTGTCAGTGTTTGACAGCTTCAAAGAGCTGTCAAACGCTGATATTTCATCTGTCAAAAGCTGTGACGTCACCTGTTGCCAGGTGGCCCTTAATTGGCCTGCTGAGCCCGCCGGGCGGGCTCAACAAGGTCAATCAGGGGAAAATCAAGTGGGTTAGCCACAACTCGATGGAGGCGGGACTACAACCCCAAAAGTGGGAGTCCCGCCTCCTACACGCCTCCATTGATAAAATCCAGCCCATAGAGTACAAAATTGTGGAAATTATGATGAACCTGTATAAAACACTGGTTCGGCCCCAACTGGAGTACTGTGTCCAATTCTGGGCACCGCACTTTAGGAAGGATGTGAAGGCCTTAGAGAGGGTGCAGAAAAGATTTACGAGAATGATTCCAGGGATGAGGGACTTCAGTTACGTGGATAGACTGGAGAAGCTGGGGTTGTTCTCCTTAGAGCAGAGAAGACTGAGAGGAGATTTGACAGAGGTGTTCAAAATCATGAGGGGTCTGGATGGAGTAGATAGAGAGAAACTGTTCCCATTGGCGGAAGGGTCGAGAACCAGAGGACACAGATTCAAGGTGATTGGCAAAAGAACCAAAGGCGACATAAGAAAAAACTTTTTTACTCAGCGAGTGGTTAGGATCTAGAATGCACTGCCTGAAAGGGTGGTGGAGGCAGACTCAATCACGGCTTTCAAAAGGGAGTCGGATAAGTACCTGAAAGAAAAACATTTGCAGGGCTACAGGGAAAGGGCGGGGGACTGGGACTAGCTGAAGTGCTCTTGCAGAGAGCCGGCACAGGCTCGACGGGCCGAATGGCCTTCTTCCATGCTGTAACCATTCTATGATTCTATGATTCTATAATCCAGAGAATAATAAGCTCCACATGTGATCAACAATTCCAGAAATGGTAAGAGCTAGACAGAGTAACTGGGCAGGCTTTTGACTTGTATATTTAATGGTAATTGTGAGCTTATATGAAAGAGGGGGAAAGAAGGGCACTTGACTTTGTAAATAGAGGCACAGAGTACAAAAGCAAGGAAGTTATGCTAAACCTTTATAAATCTCTGGTTAGGCCCCAGCTGGAGTATTGTGTCCAATTCTGGGCACCGCACTTTAGGAAGGATGTCAAGGCCCTGGAGTGGCTGCAGAGGAGGTTTACCAGGATGATGCCAGGGACGAGGGAGTTCAGTTATGTGGAGAGACTGGAGAAGCTGGGACTGTTCTCCTTAGAGCGGAGATGGTTAAGGGGAGACCTAATAGAGGTGTTCAAATTATGATGAGGTTTTTATTAGAGTAGATAGGGAGAAACTATTTCCTCTGGCAAGTGTGTCGGTAACCAAAGGTCACAGATTTAAAATAATTCGCAAAAGAACTAGAGGGGAAATGAGGAGAACTTTTTCAAGCAGAGGGTTGTTAAGATCTGGGACGCACTGCCTGAAAGGGTGGTGGAATCAGGTTTCCATAGGAACTTTCAAAGGGCAATTGGACATGTACTTGAAGAGAACCAGAGCTGTGCACACAGAGTTAGGACTATCTGCTAAACTGAGTGGCTTGTTAAACAGAATGGCAATGGGAATTTGGTGAATGGAAAGTTGGTGCAGAGGGAGAAGGTGCTAAGTACTTTAAACCAAGGGGCAACGGTAAATATATAAATAATCGGAGTAACTAATTAGATCTAAAGGGATAAAATTACAATTAACTAATTTTTAAATTAAAAAAAATAATTTTTTATTCATTGGTGGGATGTGGGCGTCGCTGGCTAGGCCTGCATTTAGTGCCCATCCCTAATTGCCCTTGAGAAGATGGTGGTGAGCCACCTTCTTGAACCGCTGCAGTCCATATGGTGTAGGTACACCCACAATGCTGTTAGGAAGGGAGTTCCAGGATTTTGGCCCAGCGACAGTAAAGGAACGGCGATACAGGTCCAAGTCAGGATGGTGTGTGGCTTGGAGGGGAACTTGTAGGTGGTGATGTTCCCATGCGTCTGCTGCCCTTGTCCTTCTAAGTGGTAGAGGTCGCGGGTTTGGAAGGTGCTGTCGAAGGAGCTTTGGCGAGTTGCTGCAGTGCATCTTGTAGATGGTACACACTGCAGCCACGGTACGCCGGTGGTGGAGGGAGTGAATGTTGAAGGTGAAGGTGGTGGATGGAGTGCCAATCAAGTGGGCTGCTTTATCCTGAATGGTGTCAAGCTTCTTGAGTGTTGTTGGAGCTGCACTCATCCAGGCAAGTGGAGAGTATTCCATCACACTCCTGACTTGTGCCTTGTAGATGGTGGAAAGGCTTTGGGGAGTCAGGAGGTGAGACACTCGCCGCAGAATTCCCAGCCTCTGGCCTGCTCTTGTAGCCACAGTATTTATATGGCTTAGAAAACATATTATATATATATATAACTTAAGTAGATAGACTTTTAAGCAAAACTATGGGACAGCTGAGGCCCGTTGCCTGTAATTCCTGTGCCATGTGGGAACTCCAGGACGCTTTGTGTCTGCAGGATAACCACATGTGCAGGAAGTGCCTCCAGTTGCTTGAGTTTGAGCTCAGGGTTTCTGAGCTTGAGCAGCGGCTGCAGTCACTGCAGGGCGTATGGGAGGCTGGGAATTTCCTGGAGCGCACATTCCAGGAGGTGGCCACCCTGCAGCTACAGAGAGTTCAGGAGGACAGTAAGTGGGTGGCCATCCGGCAGGGTAGGAAGAGGCAAGGCAGCGCAGGAATCCTCCAGGAGTGTGGCACCTGAGAGGGCAGACAGGGCCTCGGTTTAGTGTCTCATTCAAAAGACAGCACCTGAAGTGTCAGCCTAGATTATGTGCTAAAGTCTATTGAGCGAGGCTTGAACCCACGACCTTCTGGCTCAGAGGCGAGAGTGTGACCATTGAGCCAAGGATGACACTAACACAGGAACGGACTTGGTGGTGCTGCTGTACGGGTCCAGGCCCTAGTGTTCCCACACCCAGCATGAGGCCGTGTCATGAAGAGAGGTGATGAGAAAGTGGGAAGAAAAACTAGAAAATTAAGAGAATAATTTTTATGGATAAGGAGCACCTCATAGTCAGCAGGGGTGGGCGGCTTTTCAGCTGAAGCTTCAGATGAGGCATGCAACACAAACATTACCCTGGCTTTCTTTTTAGGCTTCCTATCAAACCACTTATTCTTGCAGCACTCCTGAGCTGTGGGTCTGCTGCAGCCGCCGAGGAGCTGTTTTGCCTTACAGTGCCTGGCGAGAGCTCTCTCCTTCGATCTCCTGCGCTGTATTTCAGCAAAGCCTCTGCACCCCAGGGAGCGGCAGCAGTACTTGTAGATTTCACCTTTGTTTTTGCTGCTGTCAGCTCTCATCAGATCAAAGCATCAACTAACTTTCATACACATCTGCTCTGATACAATCGGTTCTGACAGATGGGACATCTGCAAGCCTATTTCTGGCCAGACGGTACTTGTTCTGTACACATTCCCGTGCTCTTGTCATTTGAATAGCCAGTAAAGAAAGACTTGCATTTATATAGCGCCTTTCACGATCTCAGGATGTCCCAAAGCGCTTCACAGCAATGAAGTACTTTTTTGAAGCATGCTCACTGTTGTAATGTGGGAAACGCAGCAGCCAATTTGCACACAGCAAGCTCCCACAAACAGCAATGTGATAATGACCAGATAGTCTGTTTTTGTTATGTTGGTTGAGGGATAAACTTTGGCCAGGACACCGGGGAGAACTCCCCTGCTCTTCTTCAAAATAGTGCCACGGGATCTTTTGCACCTCACCTGAGAGAGCAGACGGGGCCTCGATTTAACATCTCATCCGAAAGTTGGCACCTCTGACAGTGCAGCACTCCCTCAACACTGCACTGGAGCATCAGACTGGATTATGGGTTCAAGGCTCCAGAGTGGGGCTTGAACGCGCAACCTTCTCAGAGGCATGACTGCCATTTCACAGCCGCTTGGTGCTAGCTCCTGCCCGACAGACTCTGGCCTCCCTCTCGCTGTGCATTCCTCCCCGCCCAGTAGACATGCTAAACCGGGCAGAAAACTGAGCAACAGCTTCTAAAAAGCTGATAATTCCAGCCCAGCCCTAAATATCGGCCTACAACATGTAGTTACACTGAAAGTGCAGTGGGATGTGGGTCTGTTCCAACTTAGGTACGCCCAACATTCCATCACTTGTACCGCAGGAGATTGTGTCAAAAATTTTTACAGATTTTCCGTAATTTCTTTTAGAGGAATAGGCCTAGACGTTTGATGGTGCCACGCCTGTTTTTCAGGCACATAACAGGCACCTAAGGATCCAATATGGTGGGTGGAGCAGGCGTGATCATTAAGCGCTGGAAGTGCGCCAGCCCCCATATTGGTGAAGGCAGAAAAAGAGGCGTCCAGGGCCCGCGTCATAAACAGGTGTTAAGCTCTTTGTATATGCAAATAGGGAGCCTAACGCCTGTTTGAGGGGCTCTTTGTAAAATTGGTCTGTCCTGAACCGGCGCCCGGCAGATTACATTCAGGAATATCAGGTCTACATGCAGCCTAACCCGCGGTCCTTAAAGGGGCTGCAGCAGCCTGCCACCAAAAAGGTAAGTTTAAAAAAAATACTTACCTGAATGTGGAGCCAGAAGGTGCAGGAATGCTCCTCCCAACTCCACACTAAAACCACTGGCCACTGATTTGGGATGTCCTGAGGTTGTGAAAGGTGCTACATGAATGTGGGGTTCTTTATTTCGTTCACTAGTCACAAGGGATCTTTTACGTTCACTTGAACAGACAGATATGGTCTTGGTTTAAATTCTCGTTCAATACACCTGTGCCTAGGGCTATTGGATGGCTTGGGCACAGCACGCACAGGAAATTGAGGGGTGCGGGTGCTGGGGAGGAGCCCACGGCTTTAAGGGAACCTGTCCTGTTGAGGTCCACTTAAATGAATGGACTAAAAATTGGGTGGACTCACAATGCACTCCCCTTTCCCTGCTGCATTTGCTGGACCCAGCCAATCCAATAGCCCCAAGAACAGTGAGATCTGTCCGAGCACCTCTGACCGTGCAGCACTCCTTCAGTGCTGCACTGACATGTCAGCCGAGACGATATCCATTCTTGAGAGGGCTGACAGTGGGGGTGGGAGGCCTTGCACAGCATTCCCGACATGCTCCTCCCCCGTCCACCTGCCCCCACCATCTTAACGGGCACGGGAGGGCCACCAGCCCCCAGCAGGCGGGCGCCAGGTTTCCGCACGTAAATGCCGTTTCCGGTGAAGTTACGCCGGAGGAGCAGGAGCATCTCCAGGCAAATGCCCGGCCTGGCAGTCAATCAGGGAGGTGCAAGGATGGCTGGTGCGGGAAAGGGAAATAGGAAGAGGTGTGTGAAGCATCCACCTCGTAGACTGTGATGTTATTGAGCAAGCAGGCGGATTTTACAATTTAAACAGTCAGGAAGCGCATACAGGTCATGAACTGCCTCCAGCTCTCCTTCTCATTCAGATTCCCTTCCAGGGAGCATGAGCTGATACAGCGCACAGTGAAGGAATAAACACAGCCCCTTGCGCCTTTAAGATTCAATCAGGGAAGATTTGAACACAAACACCGCCAGAGGCAGAAAGTTGTCTGAGAGGCCAAGTGCAGAGGATTGCTGCCCATTGTGATTCTCTGCAGAGAGTGCAGTTGCTCATTGATTGAGAGTGAAGAAGCATAGGAACAGGAGGAGGCCGTTCAGCCGCTCGGGCCTGCTCCACCATTCAATTAGATCACGGCTGATCTGTACCTCAACTCCAATTACCCGCCTTTGCTCCATTTCCCTTGATACCCTGACCCAACAAAAATCTATCGCCCTCAGTCTTGAAAGCTCCCATTGACCCCCCCAGCATCCACAGCCTTTTGGGGGGAGAGAGTGTCAGATTTCCAGTACCTTTTGTGTGAAAAAGTGCTTCCTGATTTCTGATTTTGTTCCTGAACAGCCTGGCTCTAATTTTAAGAATGTGCCCCCTTGTTACGGATTTCCCCCACCAGAGGAAACAGTTTTTTTCTGTACCAAGTCCCTTTATCATTTTAAATGCTGGGGCAGCTGTCCTGTGGCTGATGGTAAACCCCATTGTTCGGACAGCCATGCTGGGCTGCTGCTGCTGTTGTAGCATCACACGAGGTCTTTCGATCCGGTTGAACTACAATCTCTGCTGAATATAACAGGCCGTTTCACTGGTAAAACACTGACTCTCAGCACGTTCAGTTTAAATATTTACCACCTACTACATTATTAATAAATGTGTGTTGTCTTTCAGCCTGGATGCGAGGTAAGTGCTCAGTGAGATGGGCATGAGCGCTAAAGACTAGCGTTTCTTTAGGACGTCGATAACAGTAGTCAGTTTATGTGTCTGTGCCCAATTGCCTGTTCAATCATTCCATGCCTCAAACCAAACACAAGAAGGAAACATTCAATCAAAACAAATACTCAAACTGGCCAGACAGTAGCAGCCATTTGCCAACTTGCTGACCTTATCTTGCGCTAAGCAGTAAACACTAGTCCTGGGGCTAGAAATTTGGTATCGCCCAGTCTGGGGCGCTAACCTTTGAAAAGTAGCGCCAGGCGCTAATGATTCTCTCCTGCCGGGAAATTCAGCTTTAGCGCTCCAAGAGGGAAGTGGAGCGCTAACCACTTGTCTTAAGGCGCTAAAGTCCGAGAGCGGGGTGGTAGCGGCAGAGCGCTGAACAATTTGCAGTGCATTGTTAACGGCATCAGAGGCTACTTCCCTCGCGTAAAGGGAAGGGCCAATGAGGGTGCAAAACCTACTTGTCGGCAGTTCTGTGTTGCAAGGCGACCTGCGCCACTGCCATTACAGCCCCAAACACTCTCACAAAGTGGAGGGTTTGGACATCTTGCAGCAATGAAACGTCAAAAACTGTGAGCAGGCACCAGACTGGTGCAACTAATAAAGGTTGGCCTACCTGAAAACCATTCCCTTTAATTAGCGCTCCCCAAGTGGCCAGCCGAGGTGACAGCGCCTCCTCTTCATGCCGTTGTTCACGCCTGGCGATACAACAGGGGGGCGGGAGGCAATTTCACATCGCGGGCGATAACGTGGCGCTGCGCACTCTATGATGTCACAATCTGCGAGGCGCGAGAGGTCCAGGCAGTAAGAGTTAGCGCCAGCACTAAACTGGCACTGAGGTTCATGGGCGTCGCTGCATTCGCCGCGCCCGGTCGCTAACTCCTTACCGCCCCGTTAGCGCCCCCGCCCCCCAGGCGCTAACCAACCGAATTTCTCCCTCCCCCAGGCGTGGAGTTTTCACATGATATCCACCCAGATACAACAACAACAACGTGTATTTATATAGCGCCTTTAATGTAGTAAAACACCCCAAGGCGCAGCACAGGAGTATTTTAAGACAAAAAAATTGACACCGAGCCACATAAAGATAAATTAGGGCAGGTGACCAAAAGCTTGGTCGAAGAGGTAGGTTTTAAGGAGCGTCTTAAAGTAGGAAAGAGAGGTAGCGAGGCGGAGAGGTTTAGGCAGGGAATTCCAGAGCTTAGGGCCTAGGCAACAGAAGGCACGGCCGCCAATGATGAGCGAATATAATCATGGATGCTCAAGAGGGCAGAATTAGAGGAGCGCAGATATCTCGGCGCGGTGGGGGGGGGTTGTGGGGCTGAAGGAGATTATAGAGATAGGGAGGGGCGAGGTCATAGAGGGATTTGAAAACAAGGATGAGAATTTGAAAATCGAGGCGCTGCTTAACCGGGAGCCAATGTAGGTCAGCGAGCACAGGGGTGATGGGCGAACCTAATCTAATACCAGCCTAATCTAGGTGGAATCGAATGAAATAGCGTTAAAGATTGCAGAAGTTTTAATACGTAAGTGAGTTGCACCCATAAGCACTTTACGGTGGTTCAAAAGCCCGTTCTCCCAAAGCAGTTCCCGCCCACAAAACTGGCCAGGGCCACCGGGTCGGCATGGCGAGTGTCTGCCAATTGCGCCCGTTCGGGATTGGTCATCACACTGCGCCCAGATTCTCGGGCACGCAGGCACCGTGGTCACGTGGCAGCAGTCAACTGAAGCCCTGGTCTGTTTCTCCTGCTGCTGCTCCAGTTACTTTAACTTCAGTTTTAATTCACCTAAACTCAGCCAATGACAGCAGAGCAGGACATACCTGTGTGGCTTCAGTTGACTGCTGGTCACAGGTCACGTGTACCAAGGACAGATCAGAGCGGTCAATTGAAGCCAAATATAGCGTAAGACCAAGAGCATGAAATCAGTCAGTTGAAGAATGGTTCATTTCCTGGCAATCCCACTCCTCTTTGTGATGCCGGAGAACTCTGTGGTCCAGTTACGAATCGATTACCTTCGATTACGCTGCTTGATTAGAAACACAGAACATAGAAAAATAGGAGCAGGAATAGGCCATTCGGCCCTTCGAGCCTGCTCCGCCATTCAATATGATCATGACTGATCCTCTATCTCAATACCATATTCCCGCTCTCTCCCCACACCCCTTGATGCCTTTTGTGTCTAGAAATCTATCTATCTCCTTACATATATTCAGTGACTTGGACTCCACAGCCTTCTGTGGTAGAGAATTCCACAGGTTCACCACCCTCTGAGTGAAGAAATTTCTCCTCATCGTAGTCTTAAATGTTCTACCCCGTATCCTGAGACTGTGACCCCTCGTTCTAGATCCCCCAGCCAGGAGAAACATGCTCCCGGCATCCAGTCTGTCTAGCCCTGTCAGAATTTTACACATTTCAATGAGATGCGCTGATTCATGAAAGATTCTACCTTCAGGCTTATGCTAATAAGTTTGAGCGGAAACTAGACTGTAACCTCACCTCGGCTAAACCGTCGCAGTGTCCAGCCCATTCTGGGTGTTTTTTTTCCGATTGCGCCCCTAATGGAAACTCCACACCTAGAAAGTGTTGTACAAGGACATGCTTTGTTTTAGTCAGTTATTCCATATAGTGAGAGAGAATGGGAAGGGATTTGGCCCATTGGGATTCTACTCGTTCGGTGTGAATGGGAAGGGTTTTAGCTCACTGGGATTTAAACAGTGGGAGTGAATGGGAAAGGTTTTCGCTCCCCTGCTATGGCGGAACCCTGTGGAATTCTGTGTGTCTGTGTGTCACAGTGGAGCACCGGAGTGTAGAACTGGGCACAATTAACCAGATTGTGTAACAACAACTTGCATTTATACAGCGCTTCTAACGTAGCAAAATGTCCCAAGGCACTTTACAAGAGTGTTATCAATCAAAATTTGACACCGAGCCACAGAAGGATATATCAGGACAGATGACCAGAAGCTTGGTCAAAGGGGTAGGTTTTAAGGAGTGTCTTAAAGGAGGAGAGAGAGGTAGAGAGGCGGAGAGGTTTAGAAAGGGAATTCCAGAGCTTAGGGCCCAGGCAACAGAAGCACAGCCGCCAATGGTGGAGCGATTAAAATCGGGGGTGCTCAAGAGGTCAGAATTGCAGAAGCGCTTGGAGAGAGCTTGGAGGCTTGTAGGGCTGGAGGAGGTTACAGAGATAGGGAGGGGTGAGGCCATGGAGGGATTTGAAGATAAGGAAGAAAATTTTAAAATTGAGGCATTGCCGGACCGGGAGCCAATGTAGGTCAGCGAGCACAGGGGTGATGGGTGAACGGGACTTGGTGCGAGTTAGGACACGGGTCAGTGAGCACAGGGGTGATGGGTGAACGGGACTTGGTGCGAGTTAAGATACAGGCAGCAAAGTTTGGATGAGCTCAAGTTTATGTAGGGTGGAAAATGGGAGGCCGGCCAGGAGTGCGTTGGAATAGTCAAGTCTGGAGGTAACAAAGGCCTGGATGAAGGTTTCAGCAGCGGGTGGGCTGAGGCAGGGTTGGAGCTGGGCGATGTCTTGGAGGTGGAAGTAGGCAGTCTTGGTGATGGAATGGATATGTGGTCAGAAGCTCATCTTGGGGTCAAACATTACATAGGATTACATAGGATATACGGCATAGAAACAGGCCATTCAGCCCAGCAGTCCATGCTCCACTCGAGCCTCCTCCTGTCTTTCCTCATCTAACTCTATCAGCATAACCCTCTATTCCCTTCTCCCTCATATGCTTGTCCAGCCTCCCCTTAAGTGCATCTATACTATTCGCCTCAACCACTCCCTGTGGTAGCGAGTTCCACATTCTCACCACTCTTTGGGTAAAGAAGTTTCTTCTGAATTCCCTATTTGATTTCTTGGTGACTATCTTATATTGATGGCCTCTAGTTATGCTCTTCCCCACAAATGGAAACATTCTCTCTGTATCCACTCCATCAAAACCTTTCATAATTTTAAAGACCTCAATTAGGTCACCCCTCAGCCTTCTTTTTTCAAGCGAAAAGAAACCCAGCCTGTTCATCCTTTCCTGATATGTATAGCCTCACATTTCTGGACTCATCCTTGTAAATCTTCTCTGCACCCTCTCCAGTGCCTCTACATCCTTTTTATAATATGATGACCAGAACTGTACGCAGTACTCCGAGTGTGGTCTAACCAAGGTTCGGTGCAGGTTTAACATAACTTCACTACTTTTCAATTCTATCCCTCTAGAAATAAATGCTAGTGCTCGGTTTGCTTTTTTTTATGGCCTTGTTAACCTGTGTCGCAACTTTTAGTGATTTGTGTATTTGTACTCCGAGATTCCTGTACTCCTCTACCCCACCTAGACTCGCACCCTCCAAGTAATAAGTGACCTTCCTACCAAAATGTAATACCTCACATTTATCTGTGTTGAAATTCATTTGCCAATTATATGCCCATTCTGCAAGTTTATTAATGTCTTCCTATAATTTGTTGCAGTCCTCCTCAGTATTGACTATCCCCCCAATTTGGTGTCATCTGCTAATTTAGAAAGTGTGTTTTTGATTCCAAAGTCTAAATCGTTAACATAAATTGTGAACAACAGTGGTCCCAGCACTGATACATGTGGAACATCACTACCCGCCTTATGCCATTGTGAATAGCTACCCTTTACCCCTGCTCTCTGCTTTCTGTCTTGAAGCCAGCTAGCTAGCCAATCTGCTACTTGTCCCCTGACTCCGCATTCTCTGACCTTATTCACCACAAATATCAACATTCATCCACTGAAGGAGTTAACATGTCGACTGCTGTGTGAGAAAGATGTTGCTTGCAGCTGACCTCAGCCAAGAAGGCCATGGCTTGCAGTGACCCTTGAACTCCTTGGCTGAGAGGAATTGCCTGCTCAGACTAGGGATAGAGTCCTAGGAAGCTTCTGATATTTATGACCACACCAGGTAGACAGTCTTTTTTTTTTAAGAGGCTGTTACTTCGGTTACTAAGATCATCAAATTTTATTTTGGGCCTACTTAAGCTGGTTCTAGCTCAACTGTCCAGTCCTAGAGAAAGTACTTACTAGTTGAATGAACTGGGTGCCCTTGACAAAGTTAACAAGACTGTTCTCTTGGGAGAAGGCAAGAATTCACATGAACGGTGCCAAAGCTGCTAGCAGCACCAACTATTCCATGGTGAGCAATGTCATAACGCCACTCTGGCGGTGTGCTGGGACCACATGCCTCCTCGGGCAGGCTGTGATCACTTGCCATCAGCGCCTACTCCATCAAAGCATCCGTCAACCCTCCCCAGACAGACCTGACATGACAAATGGTTAGAAGGGTGGAAGGCGTTGCTATGTCAAGACAAGGAGCTTTTTACTTCCCTCCCACATGGCAGCTGTCCTTCATTCTGCCAGCACAATTCACACTTCATCTTGAGCCATCCTTTGTTCCTTTACCTGTCCCATCACCACCTCCTCTCGCCTTCAATATCTCTCAATGTCTCTTAATCTCTCCTGCTTTCTATCCTATCACTGACTTTCCCTTTTGTTCTTTCATCCCCTCCCCCTTTTCCCAGCCCCTAAACCTGCTTTCCATTTCCTGCTTTTTTCCAGTTCTGACGAAAGGTCATCGACCTGAAACGTTAACTCTGTTTCTCTCTCTACGGATGCTGCCCTGGCCTGCTGAGTTTTTCCAGCATTTTCTGTTGTTATTAAGGAGAAAGAGGTTAGTCTCCTTCAATGGGCTTACCCCACAGTACTCAGTGGAGCTGAGAAGTTAACCAGACAGATTGGGGTAAAAATTGGTCTTGGGCAGTCAGTTTAAACAGGCGCTAGTGAATCAGCAGTCCATTTTGTTCTCTGCCAACCCTGCCTTTCGATCTATTTCATTTTCTTTCCAGTTTTGAAAAAGGGTTAGACCCGAAACGTCGACGCTATTTTCTCTCCACAGATGTTGCCTGGCCTGCTGAGTTTTTCCAGCATTTTCTGTTGTTATTTCGGATTTCCAGCATCTGCTGTATTTTGCTATCGTCCATTTTACATGACCTTTTCCATTGACTTATATTGTGGTAAAACCACCAATGAACTCCTGTACAAATGAATAACTGTCTTTAAAGCAATGTTACAGCACCTATGTCCGTTTGCTGAGTGTAAACAAGCTTTCTGTAAAAACCCTGAAACAACGCGATGATGTCATCACGTTGGTCACGTGGTGCCCCGAGTGGCGGGAAATGTGATGACGTCATGACGTCAGAGGTGGGAGGTTCTGAGTTCAGACCTCGTGGAACAAGCTACTGTATAGACCTGTTTGCTGTTGCTCCTGCATGTTTTTGTTTTGTTCACCAGTTTAATTAAATTCGGTTAATTTACTGAACTGACTCGACCTCAGTGATTTAGATAAGAATCCGTTGATTCCTACAATATCATACATTTGGTATACACACACACCATATCTATACACTCACACTGCACAGGCTCAACACACTTGGTACACATACCACACACACACACACACACACACACCATGAAACTCTGCATGGTGTGTACAAGCTTGGAATTGTCCCAGCCCAAACGCCCCACTTGTCCAAGTTCAACGACAATAGGTGGACACAGACCCATTTTCCCCATAGCATCCAAATCTGCCGGCAACCTATTTTTCTCCTCTGAGGTCCTCATACCCGCACATATCATTGTATCATCCACAAACCCGTGGATCCTTTCTCCAAAGTCTGCATCCAAGAGCAACTGGCCCAACACCGATGGTGCAGGGACTCCACGTGTGGCCATCCCTCACCCCGAGCTCCTGTCATTAATAACTACCCTCGTTCCACGTGAATGAAAGTGGTTCTTTATCCAGCCTCCTATCTGCCCCCTAGTCCCACAAGTTGCAGCATCTTGTGCAGTACTCTATCAGAGGCTGTTTGATACACAATTTCAACTGGGCTTCCCCCATCAACAGGATAAGACAAGGTTTCTTTTTGGCACATACACTGCACACGCTCAGAATACGTTTGGTACACACATGACACGCATACACACACCACAGCTGTGGCTCGGTCTCTCACCTCTGAGTCAGAAGGTTGTGTGTTCAAGTCCCACTCCAAAGACTTGAGCACAAAAATCTAGGTACTGAGGGTGCGCTGCACTGTCGCAGGTGCTGTTTTTTGGATGAGACGTTAAACCGAGGCCCCGTCTGCCCTCTCAGGTAGATGTAAAAGATCCCATGGCCACTATTTCGAAGAAGAGCAGGGGAGCTCTCCCCAGTGTCCTGACCAATACTTATCCCTCAATTAACATCACTAAAAAAAAGCAAATTATCTGGTGATTATCACAATGCGGTTTGTGGGAGCTTGCTGTGCGCAAATTGGCTGCTGCATTTCCTACATTGCAACAGTGGCTACACTCCAAAAGTACTTCATTGGCTGTGAAGCACTTTGAGACATCCTGAGGTCGTGAAAGGCGCTATTTAAATGCAGATCCTTTATCTTTCTTTCTTTACACACACCACACATGTACACGCACCACACATGTACATACACTGCACATGTACACACTGCACACACTTAGCATATATTTGGTACACAAATCACATGCTTAGCATAATCTTGGTACACATACTACACATACACTGCACATGCTCAGCACATGCCTAACACACTCTTGGTACATACTAAGCAAACATTGCACACATTTTGGCCTAGAAGTTAGTTGGGGCCGCGCCCATCTTACGGGTGTGAAATGGGCAACTGAGCGTCCAATATGGTGCACACATTCCACGTCGGAAGTGCGCTTCCCGCCATATTGGTAAAGGCTCACGTATAGGCATCCAGGGCCCATGTCGTTATCCCTTTGCATACGCTCTATATCTCTCCAATGTGCCCATGGTATACCTGGGCAATGATGTGTACACACGTTGGCCACATTCAGCGTAGCCCAGAGCTACACCACTGTCAGGTTGGTGTCCAAATGCTTTCGTTCAAGAGGGGTCAGTGCCGACTGGTACTTAAGCTTCTGATTTGTTTTCTTGGACAGCCTCAATTGCGAAAGAACGTCATGCATTGTTCCTAAAACCCGTGGCCTGTCACTGGACTGAACCGTGCCTTGTTTTCGAGCTCATGAATAGATCCTCTGTGATGTTATCGTGTAAATGCACGTGGACCCTCAGTTCAATTCTCTCTGAGGCTTTTGCTCAGACTGAGGGAGTTCTGCAAGGATTAATCTCTCTCCCTAAGGAATGTGGAGAATTCTACGTGACAGAAAAAAAAAACATTTATGAGACCTTTCTAAATTAGATCTTTGTGCAAAGTTTGCAATGTGAAATTTAACCAGCAACAGAACTCTTTTAATGTTTGAAATAAAAACCGATAGCTTACATAATTTTGGTAGACCGCAGATAGGCAAACTCATGTTTAGATAACTCCTGGTCACGTGGCACAGAAGTCTCGACATATTTCACACAATGAATGGGGTCCAAACTCCACTATGGGAAGGAGCGGGCACATCCCATGCCTGCTGAAAACATCTGACGCGACTCTGGCAGAGGTTCAGGGGTCAGGGGTCAGTGTGTGATCGCGATCCCAGTGCCCGTTTTCGGGGGCAAACAAATTTCCAAGCCTGCGAATCCAAGAAGGGCCCATTGCCATGGTAACATGCCTGCTTGGTCAGGTAAATTCCTGGATTGCCCAAGGAGGCAGGGTGCAACCATCTCCGCGGAGACAAGAGTTCGTGGGATTGCAGTTGGGATGTTGCTTTGAAGATGGTGTTGGTTGAGACAGAGAGTGATATCGCCTCCAATCTTAAACAAAGGGGGTTCTCTCTTAGATCTCGAGAGGGGAACGGTACAATTGTAAAACAAGGCTGGGTAACACCAACGCTCTAAGTCACAAACAAAGACGGGAAGACAACAAGGTGATTTCAGACCTCCTGGTAAAAGACAAAAAGAAAGACTTTCATTTACATAGCACAAAGCTGGGTGGCGTGTGTGCTGTGAGGAGGATGCAGAGAAACTCCAGTATGATTTGGACAGGTTGGGTGATTGGGCAGATGCATGGCAAATGCAGTATAATGTGGATAAATGCAAGGTTATCCACTTCGGTGGCAAAAACAGGAAGACAGATTATTACCTGAACGGCAATAGATTGGGAAAAGGGGAAGTGCAACGAGACCTGGGTGTCCTTGTGCACCAGTCGCTGAAGGTAAGCATGCAGGTGCAGCAGGCAGTTAAGAAGGCAAATGGTATGTTGGCCTTCATAGCGAGAGGATTCGAGTACAGGAGCAAGGATGTCTTGCTGCAGTTGTACAGCGCCTTGGTGAGGCCACACCTTGAGTATTGTGTGCAGTTTTGGTCACCTTACCTGAGGAAGGAGGTTCTTGCCATGGAGAGAGTGCAGTGAAGATTCACCAGACTGATACCTGGGATGGCAGGAATGTCGTATGAGGAGAGATTGGGTCGATTAGGCTTATATTTGTCTTGTTTTGCACACTTTGTACAAAAATAATAAATTGCAGGACAACAGAGTATTACAGTTTAACTCTTTTATTAAGCATTAGGTCTGATCTTACTCATAGCAGCATCCGTAATGAAAAGCCTGGCATTAGGACCCCTAGCCTGGGTCTTCAAAACAATAGTAGTCCTTACAGATGCCTGCAGGCCAATAACAACTCAGCATGTGATCACATGTGAATATAATAGGTGTTCCTTACAGATGCCTGCAGGCCAATGATAATTCAATATTCAAATGTTACATCCCCTTTCTTTCAAAAGAAAAATGTTATGCATTACTTTTAAACCTTTCTTCTACATAATGTTCTCGGTAGCATAAACATATAAGTAAACTCAGCATTGAAGTCCCCTCTCTTGACATAATAAGCGTCTGTCCGAGCCTTTCAATACTTTTCCACTTTTCCCCTGCTTTTCCTTCTCTCTCTATCCCTCCCTGTGCGCTCTCTCCTGTCCTCATGTCTCCTTTCATCTTTCCTCTCTCAGATACGTGGCCCTCCCAAATCCCTACCCCAATTCTTCATTACTCTTCGACCTTCCTATTCTCCTGCTGCCGTCCCAGGTTTGACTCCCTCTTAGATAAGCCTACAGCTTCCCTCTGTGCCTCTCTTGGCATCCTACGAAGGGCCCATCGAGGCACTCGTCGCTGCCTCCTTATGAGCAGCAACCCCAACTGTCCCATCCTACTCTCTCGCCAACCTTCCCGCCCAGCGCGCCCACCGGGGGCAAATCTTGCCACTCTCCTCCCCATCCAACTCATCCCCCCCAGTGCCGACCCTGTGGACGCTAGCAGTGTGGCAGCCATCACCGACCCTCTCCGCATCTCCCTCCAGAATGTCCGTTCACTTGGGAACAAGGCTCTTGCCATCCATAAGCTTATTGTTGATGATTACATCGACATCATGGCCCTGACGGAAACTTGGTTGAGGGGTGATGACATCTTACCCTTAAATGAAGCCTCCCTGCCTGGCTATACCTTCCACCACTTGCCCTGCTCAGACCGCCGTGGTAGCGGTGTGGCTCTCATCACCAAACCACATCTTGGTCTGTCCCCCTACTCCTCCGGCACTTTCTCCTCCTTTGAGCATCTCGCCTTATTTCACCCCTCTCACCTCTCATTTAAAATTTTTGTTCTCTACCGCCCACCCAAGTACCATAAAAATGTTATTACCGAGATATCTTTACTGCTTTCTTCCCTCAGCCTCTGCACCGAGCGACTTCTCATCCTTGGTGATTTCAACCTCCATCTCAATTCATCATGCTCTCTCTCCTCTGAGTTCACTAGCCCCCTATCCTCCCTTAATCTCTCCCTCCATGTAAACTCCCCAAACCATATTCACGGCCACTCCCTCGACCTTGCCATCTCTCGTGGCCTCGCTACTCCCACTGTGTCAATCGCAGATAAGGCCATCTCTGACCACTTCCTCGTATCACTCTCCACCCACATCCCCCTTCCACCCCTCACAACCTTACTTCCTTATGTGTCCACCCCTGGAAAAAACCTCTCTCCCAACTCACTTACAACTGCACTTATGAAATCCCAACTGTCCAGCCTCTGGCCCTCCATTCACCATGACATTTCTGCAGCTACCAATCTGCTCAACCACACCCTCCACCACCACCTTTGATGCCCTAGTCCCTATTAAAACAATTACTCTCTCTCACCCTGGCCGCTCCCCCTGGTACGGCCCTCATCTTCGCTCCCTTAAGTCCAAGGGAGGCAGACTTGAACAGATATGGCGGACAACTGGCTTAGCTATTCACCGCCAGATCTGGCTGGACCACATAAAGCATTATCGGGTCCTGCTCTCGTTTGCCAAAATTGCTCACTATTCCAGAATCATTCTGGAATGCCCAGATAAACTCCAGCTCCTATTCTCTACTGCTAACCATCTTCTTAAACCCCTCTCCCCTGTCTCCTCCACCCTCACCTCCAACAACAAGTGTGAGGAGCTCATGGACTTCTTTGTCTCTAAGATTGAGACCATCCGTTAAGCTGCCTCTGCCACTTCCCTTCCTTCCTCTAGCCCACTGGGCCAAACATCCTCTAAGGTTCCCCCCTGCCCTAGCTCTGAACTCACATCTTTCTCCAGTTTCTCCCCGATCTCCCCTCATGACCTCTCTGCGCTCATCTTGTCCATGAGACCCACTTCCTGCTCCCTCGACCCTATTCCCACCAAACTGCTGACCACCCAACTTCCTTTTCTGGCTCCCATGTTAGCTGATATTGTTAACGGTTCTCTCTCCTCAGGTACTGTCCCCCTCTCCTTCAAATCTGCCGTCATCACCCCTCTCCTCAAAAAACCAACCCTTGACCCCTCCGTCCTTGCAAACGACCGCTCCATCTCCAACCTCCCTTTCCTCTCCAAAGTCCTTGAACGTGTTGTTGCCTCCCAAATCCATGCCCATCTTTCCCGCAATTCCATGTTTGAATCCCTCCAATCAGGTTTCCGCCCTTGCCACAGTTCCGAAACGGCTCTCATCAAACTCACAAATGACATCCTTTGTGACTGTGACAAAGGTAAACTATCTCTCTTCGTCCTTCTTGACTTGTCTGCAGCCTTTGACACTGTTGACCACTCCATCCTTCTCCAATGCCTCTCCACCGTCGTCCAGCTGGGTGTGACTGCACTCGCCTGGTTCCATTCTTATCTATCTAATCATAGCCAGAGAATCACCTGCAACGGCTTCTCTTCCCACTCCCGCATCGTTACCTCTGGTGTCCCCCAAGGATCTATCCTTGGCCCCCTCCTATTTCTCATCTACATGCTGCCCTTAGGTGACATCATCCGGAAACATAGTGTCAGTTTCCACATGTACGCTGATGACACCCAGCTCTACCTCACTACCACTTCTCTCGACCCCTCCACAGTTTCTAAATTGTCAGACTGCTTGTCCGACATCCAGTTCTGGATGAGCAGAAATTTTCTCCAATTAAATAGTGTGAAGACCGAAGCCATTGTTTTCAGTCCCCACCACAAACTCCGTTCCCTAGCCACTGACTCCATCCCTCTCCCTAACATCTGTCTGAGGCTGAACCACACTGTTCGCAACCTTGGTGTCATATTTGTCCCTGAAATGAACATCCGACCACATACCCGCAGCATAAGACCGTCTAATTCCACCTCCGTAACATCGCCCATCTCTGCCCTTGCCTCAGCTCATCGGCTGCTGAAACCTTCATCCATGCCTTTGTTACCTCCAGACTTGACTATTCCAACGCACTCCTGGCTGGCCTCCCACATTCCACCCTACGTAAGCTTGAGGTGATCCAAAACTCGGCTGCCCGTGTCGTAACTTGCACCAAGTCCCGTTAGCCCGTCACCTCTGTGCTTGCTGACCTACATTGGCTCCCAGTTAAGCAATGCCTCGATTTAAAAATTCTCATCCTTGTTTTCAAATCACTCCATGGCCTCGCCCCTTCCTATCTCTGTAATCTCCTTCAGCCCCAAAACCCCCCTGAGATATCTGCGCTCCTCTAATTCCGCCCTCTTGAGCATCCCTGATTATAATCGCTCAGCTTTTGTGAGCCCTAAGCTTTGGAATTCCCTTCCTAAACCTCTCCGCCTCTCTACCTCAAATCTACCTCTTTGACCAAGCTTTTGGTCACCTGCCCTAATTTCTCCTTATGTGGCTCGGTGTCAAATTTTTTGTCTATTAATACTCCAGTGAAGCGCCTTGGGACGTTTTACTACGTTAAAGGCGCTATATAAATACAAGTTGTTGTTGTCACCTCTCTGATGCAGCAGTGGACGACGAACTGTGAGATGTTACAGATGTCACCTGCTCCAGCATGGAAGGATCCTGACGTGAAGAAATTCAGGGCCACGGTCATCTTCACAGCCACTGGCAACGCTGTTCTTGCCCTGGTATGAGGCTGCATGTCTGGTTGCAAGAGGTGGCAGATTTCTGTGAGCACCTCCTTCATAAAGCGCAGATGTCTCACCCACTGCTCCTGGCTCAGGCTGAGGTCAGAGAATTGCTCTCGGAAGACTCTAGGTGGGTAAGGCCTTCTGCCGAGAGCCCTTCTCCCCCTCCTCTTCCTCCCTCTGCGAGCAGCTTGTCCTCTTCGCTGCCTCTGCTCCATCTTCCTGTCATGCTACAGGCCAAGGGGGTGGCAACTAGAACATCCATGACTGGGAGCAAGTGGTGTGACCAGAACCGTTGAAATCAGAACCGAGGCCTTCTCCACTTGCAGCACCACTCCCTGTCACCTCACCAACTTTAACCAACTCTGGAAAGCTCCAAACACTTCCACCAACTTACACAGAGCCAGGTTAAATTAATCAGCAACTCACCTGAGAGTGGTTGATGATCCCTTTAAATATCACTGGTGGGGGGTCCTTGCAGCCGCTGAACTCACGTTCCGCTGAGCGAGGTTGACACAGGGCGATACTTCCGGCGTTGAAGATGAAAATGGCAGCGCTGGTGTCAGGTCGGTGTTGCACGCTGACTGACGTCACAATCTGCCTACTCCACATACTTCTGGCGCACGCTCCCGGCGCTGATGCCAACGCCCTCACCGAGGTGGCGTCCGGTGCGGTCCGCACCAGAATTGTGCGCATGTGGCTCAGACACCACTCTTGATCCAAAACAACATCCGTAGCGCCCAAACAACCAGCGCTACGCAATAGAACTTTTAGTCTGTTTAGTTTGAACGCACTTGCATGTCAAAATGCAAACTCGTGATTTAAACTTCAGTAGCAATTAATGAACATTCCACGACACGCTGATAGTTTACTCTTGATTAAAAATTAACTAATTAAAAATAAACACTTGGTTAAAGTGTTAAGCCTGTGGCACTACGGGGTGCGGTGGTGCCTCAGTTACCTCACCTGACCACCAGGCTCTGGTACTCAGGTACCCGTCTACTCCCAGAGACTGCAAAGCTGGCGTCCTGTGCCCGGTCCCGAGGGTGGGGCGGGGGTGTAAATGCCAATGCTCCCCCACCCTTTCAGAAAGTGAAGAGTTATGCCCCTGTGGCCACCCCCCTTTTTTAAATAATAAAAAAAGCCCGCTTACTTTTTCCTCAGGGATCCAGGCCTCGATCCCAGCCTGGACCAAACTTACACTGGATGGCAGACTGAGCAGGCAGGCAAACTGTGACTGATACTAGGCCGGGTCCCTCTGAGGGCCAGGGCTTCAGGAGGCCCCTGACCCCCTCCTCTTACTCCGCTGGTGTTGTGTATGTCCCTTTAAGGGAATAACTGGTCTCAGACTGCAGTACCGGCAGTGACCATCCCTGTATAAAAGGCTCTGGCAGGCTTCTGTAGTTTCAGTTTCCAGATTGTCTCCATTCAGTAAAGACTTGTTAAACCAACTCCTGCATTCCGTGTCTCCATTAACACACGGATTTAATACTGGCGACGAGTAAGAAACGAACTTACCTGCAACTCGGCAGCACCTCAGACGACGTTATTGAAGGTAGAAGCCAGAAAAAAAAAAGAAAAAAAAAATAATCCAAAGAAACTCGGGAAACGGGCGTCGACCGTGGGCAACCGCCCTCCAAATCATCGGATTGAAAACTTGCAGGGGAGACTGTCAAGAGCCAGGCTTGGTTCAATAGTCTGTGGTTTCCCAGCTAATCGGGCTGGTGGCAGGTAGTGCACTGATCCTTCCTGGGCTGCGGCGGGCTAGAGCTCGATCGGGTGGCTCTGCAACGGGGCCAGGCAGCGAGTCGGGAAGCAAAGAGAGAGAGAGAGGGTGGAGCACACAGGGCGCGGCCGGTGCTTCGCAGCCGGGCAGCGTTCGGACCTAAGAAGAGGGAGGGAAGTGTCCCAGAGGGTCCGCTCCACGACGGGAACGGTTAAAAATAAAAATACCGCGGAGAGCGGCGTTGACAGCAGCGGCAGCGGCGGGAAAGCGCGGGAGGTGCCATCTTAACTCGGCGGGGAAGAAGGAAAAGCACGGGAGGCGCCATTTTGATCCATCGGGGACGAAGGAAAAGCGCTGGAGACGCCATCTTAGATTTTCAAGATGCCAAAGACTGGCGATATCACTGCCTTCGATAATGCAATAGAAGACTGGACCACGTATGTGGAAAGAGTCGAGGTATATTGCGAGGCAAACGAAATAGCCGAGGGGAAAAAGGCATCGGTATTGCTAAATTTAATGGGCGCAAGAACGTACGGCCTATTGCGGGACCTGATTACTCCAGCCAAACCGAAGGCGAAGAGTTTTAACGAAATTGTTGCATCCTACAGGAACACCTAAATCCTACACCGCTGCTGATAGCAGAAAGATTTAAATTCCACAGGAGAAATCAGCATAAAAATGAGAGCAATGCTGATTACCTTACGGAACTACACAAGCTATCAAAGCGCTGCCAGTTCGGAGCAGGACTGGCAGATACCTTACGGGACAAATTTGTCTGTGGACTCCTGAGTGAAGGAACCCAGAAGAGGTTACTCTCAGAGAAAGAGCTGACGCTAGATAAGGCTTTCAGCGTGGCAGTATCATACGAAGCAGCAGCAAGGGGAGCTGCGGAAATACAACAAAAGCCACAGGAATACGGCACCCACGAAATGACACGGGGATTTGCAAAATGTTATCGCTGCAGCAGAACAAACCATGACCAGAAGGACTGCTGGTCCAAGGACAAAATATGCAGGCAATGCGGAAAGATGGGACACATTGCACGAGTTTGCAGATCTGAGAAGAAGACCAACGACAATAAAAAGGCTACTAAGGAACCGTACAGGAAAGTACAAAAGATGACGGACAGTAGTTCCGAAGATCAGATGAGTGATAGTGAATCCGGGAACAAGAGACTAAGCTGTCTCAAACTTCACAACATAATTGCAAAAGAGGATCACCGAACCATTTGGGTCACCCTCACGATAGCAGGGTCTCAAGTCAAAATGGAATTGGATACAGGATCAGCTCTAACCGTCATGAATCGACGAGACTACGAGCGGCTATTCTCACACATACCTTTGAGAGAGACATCCATTGTCTTGAGGACGTATACGGGGCAAAAAGCATACCCCAGAGGAAAAATAAGGGTGCCTGTCGAATACAACGGCAAGAAAATACGGAAATTGTATCTCTACATTCTGCAAGATGGTGGACCACCGTTATTGGGACGTGAATGGATCAGAAAGATAAGTTTAGACTGGCACTCCATTCAGGCACTGACGGTGGCTGGTAAAAAGGATGACGACGTCACTCGTGGACGATTGTCAACAATCTTAGCTGACGCCAAAGAGGTATTTCAACAAGAACTGGGCACTCTTAAAGGCATAATCGCCTCGATAAAAATAGAGGAGAATGCAATTCCCAAGTTTTTCAAAGCAAGACCGGTACCATATGCAATTCGCCCAGCCGTCGAGGCAGAGCTGGAGAATCTGGAGAATGCAGGCGTGTTATCTAAGGTAGACTGGAGCGAGTGGGCGACACCCATTGTTCCTGTCATGAAGAAAACGTTAAACAATAAGTCTGAGGAGCCAAGGAAGGTTCGCATCTGTGGGGACTTCAAGTTGACAGTGAACCCAGTCCTTCACACAGTACAATATCCTCTTCCAAGGATAGAAGATATCTTCGCCTCACTATCCGGAGGGAAGCATTTTACAAATATTGACCTTGCGCAAGCATATTTGCAGATGGAGGTTGAAGAATCCTTTAGGAAGTATCTCATGATAAACACTCACAAAGGTCTTTACCAGTATAATCGACTGGTATTCGGAGTAGCATCAGCTCCGGCGATATGGCAAAGAGCGATGGAACAAGTCCTGCAAGGGAGTCCGAGGACTCAGTGTTACTTGGACGACATCCTAGTGACAGGTGAAGATGACAGTGAACACCTTGCCAACCTAGAGCAGGTGCTCACTAGACTACGTGAACATGGGCTACGAGCCAATCGCCCCAAGTGCGAGTTTTTTAAGAAACAGATATCGTATTGTGGCCACATGATTGATGAAGAGGGGTTGCATAAGTCCCCTGACAAAATTGAAGCGGTAGTTAAGGCTCCAGCGCCTGAAAATGTGTCAGAACTGAGGTCATTCCTCGGATTGGTGAATTACTATCATAAGTTTTTGCCGAATTTGTCCACAATTCTGCATCCACTGAACGCCCTACTACGAACGGGAGTAGCATGGAAATGGAGCAATGAATGTAAGCAGGCCTTTCAGAAGAGTAAGGACCTAATCACTTCAAGAGAAGTATTGGCTCACTACAACCCATCACTACCGATAAGACTGGCGTGTGATGCGTCTCCCTACGGCATTGGGGCGGTACTGTCACATAAATTCCTTGGTGGTTGTGAGAGGCCGATAGCTTTTGCGTCACGCTCGTTAACTTCAGCCGAGTGTAACTACGCCCAGATTGACAGAGAGGCCCTCAGCCTGGTGTGGGGGGTGAAGAAGTTCAATCACTACCTGCACGGTCAGAAATTTACTCTACTAACTGATCATCAACCTCTCGTCTCCATTTTCAACCCTCAGAAGGGCGCGATAATGACGGCACAACGGCTACAGAGGTGGTCCCTTTTCCTAGGGGCACACCAATATGACATCGAGTACAAAGGAACTGAACAGCATGGGAATGCTGATGGATTGTCGCGCCTACCGTTGCCGACGGTGGAAGAAGAACTGGCAGTGGATCCAGTGGAGTTATTCCACTTGACTATTGTCGAATGTCTCCCTGTGACGAATGCAAACATAGAAAAGGAAACACGAAATGACCCGACACTCTCCTGGGTCTATGATTTAACGGTGAAGGAATGGCCAGCACATGGCGAACCACTGCTGCCAGCATTCTCGCCGAGAAGAGAACAGCTGTCAGTGTGCAGAGGAACCTTGATGTGTGGATCCAGAGTAGTAATTCCACCCAAATTGAAGGATAGAGTGCTCAATGAGCTTCATGAGGGTCATCTGGGAGGGGTAAAAATGAAGAACTTAGCCAGAGTGTTTGTGTGGTGGCCGGGAATCGATAGAGAAATCGAAGAGATGACCAAGAGCTGTACAGGATGCCAGAAGGTCCAAAATGCCCCACCACAAGCCCCTCTACATCCATGGGAGTGGCCCTCATCTCCATGGCAAAGGGTGCACATTGATTTTGCTGGTCCCTTTATGGACTCGATGTTTTTAATTGCGGTGGATGCACATTCAAAGTGGCCAGAGGCAATAAAAATGTCCTCAACCACCACAGAAAAAACTATCACAGTTTTACGAACCATATTCGCCAGGAATGGGCTGCCTGAACAGATTTGTTCTGACAATGGACCACAGTTTGTGTCTGAAGAGTTCCGGAGGTTCTTAAAGAACAATGGTGTTAAGCATTACACATCTGCCCCATATCATCCAGCCACTAATGGATTGGCCGAGAGGTTTGTTCAAACATTCAAGAAGGCTACCAAGGCAATGTATAATGAAGATATACCCCTACAACACAAGGTGGACAACTTCTTGGTTGCCTACCGGAATGCGACATGCGGTTACCAACCAAACTCCAGCCATGATGTTCTTCAATCGAAGACTACGATGCCGCTTGGATTTGGTTAAGCCAAACATCAGAAGAGATGTGGAGAACAGGCAGTTTCAGAATATGAATGAAAGGCCGACCAGGAGTTTTAAGATAGGTCAACCAGTTTTGGCCCGGGACTACCGCACTGAGAAATGGCAGCCAGGAACGATCTGTACACGGCAAGGACCTCTCATGTATACCGTGGACGTTGGAGAGAGCATTGTAAGACGCCATGCTGACCAGATTCTAGAGTCACTGGAAAACGTCAACTCCACACCACGATCCTATACACCTGGTGATGAAACCGAAGTACCAATTGCAGCTACCGCAGAATCGGTGATATTGGAAGCAGACGAACCAAACAACGACATTGATCCCGACTCAACCTTGCCAGAAGAACCTGATATCCCAAAGAGGTGTTATCCAGACAGAATCAGGAAGCCTCCTCGAAGACTGAACTTATAATTGCTTAACTTCAACTAATGTATCTAGCAACCGTAATTGTAATTGTAATTAGTTATTATTTAGTTGTTAAATGAATGTTATGTACTGTTTATCTAAAAGGGGAGGAATTGTTGTGTATGTCCCTTTAAGGGAATAACTGGTCTCAGACTGCAGTACCGGCAGTGACCACCCCTGTATAAAAGGCTCTGGCAGGCTTCTGTAGTTTCAGTTTCCAGATTGTCTCCATTCAGTAAAGACTTGTTAAACCAACTCCTGCATTCCGTGTCTCCATTAACACACGGATTTAATAGCTGGCCTTGCTCGTGGGCAGGTGGATGTTCTGCCACTTACAGGGCCCCTTACATCCCGGACATTAGACTGGGATCTGGTGTACGAACATATGAATAAGTGAAATTGATGGGCAGCAAAAGACCAGGTGGTCCATCAAGCTTCATGATGGTTGGAGCATTATGACTGGACACTTCCTTACCCCACTATCCCCACCCCACCCCCACCCCAGGCAGCCATGTAATCTCCTGCTAACCGGGTAACTTCCGGCCACCTGGCACATCGCTTGCGATGGGTGTGGTGCTGAGTCAAACAGGCAGGGCCCAGTGTGGTACTGAGTCAAACAGGCAGGGCCCAGTGTGGTACTGAGTCAAACAGGCAGGGCCCAGTGTGGTACTGAGTCAAACAGGCAGGGCCCAGTGTGGTGCTGAGTCAAACAGGCAGGGCCCAGTGTGGTACTGAGTCAAACAGGCAGGGCCCAGTGTGGTACTGAGTCAAACAGGCAGGGCCCAGTGTGGTACTGAGTCCATGTTCAGAGCCATGACAGTGGCTATCTTTGACCTGGGTGCCCTTGGGACGAGAGGGGGAAAAGAAATCAGTCAAGATTCCTGCTCCCGATGACTATCTTTTGAACTCCACTGTGACAGGCAAACATCCACATCAGGTGAGGGTAGGATGGGCTTGACTGTGACACCTTCCATGGTGGAATAGCTTGCAAACTGTCACTGCCTAGGCTAACACAGAAAATAGTCATAGGCACAGTACCCGAGGACTGGGGTGTCCATGGGCCCATACCCCAACCAGTGTCAGCACCTTCAGGAGAGGAGGGGCCCATGGAACTGTACCCCAGTGAGAGTCAGCATCTTCAGGAGCGGAGGGGCCCGTGGAAGTGTACCCCAGTGAGAGTCAGCATCTTCAGGAGAGGAGGGGCCCATGGAACCGTACCCCAGTGAGAGTCAGCATCTTCAGGAGAGGAGGGGCCCATGGAACCGTACCCCAGTGAGAGTCAGCACCTTCAGGAGAGGAGGGGCCCATGGAACTGTACCCCAGTGAGAGTCAGCACCTTCAGGAGAGGAAGGGCCCATGGAACTGAGCCCCAGTGAGAGTCAGCACCTTCAGGAGAGGAGGAACTGTGGATTGGAAATAGATTCAGGAGGTGTAAGATTCAAAGGCAAGTTGTGTGGAAACTGCAGAATATTCTGTGAATTGTTGCATAGGATTGACTATCCCTGTAAGTGTTGTGAGTGGTACAATACCCCAGCTCGAGGACTCATCGAGCACCCGACACTCCATGAAATCATTCTTACTGAACAAGATTAAACTCGGTGGAACAGCTGTGCCTGTCCTTCAACTGCATTGAGTTGTTTTATTGGACTGTCTCCCGTTCTGTGTGAGCGCAGACCCCTCGGATGTGAAATGTGAGAGTGACAGCAGGCAAATGATCTGCCTTTAAAAGAATGATTTTGTTATTAAGCTGCTGAATTGGAACAAATTGACTCAGACCTGGCGGTTGGGACCGTTTGCGTCATTGCCTTATTTGCATGTTTATTACCTCGGCTTTCGCCTTTACAAGCAGGATGATAAAAAAACGTCTGTTCAAAGCAGAGTGAGATAGAGAGAAAGAGAGAAAGAGAGAGAGATAGCGAAAGATAAAAGAGAGAGGGAGACAGGGAGGCAGAGCGAAAGAACAGAGTGAGACAGAGTGAGAAAGGAAAAGCGAGAAAGAACGAGAGAACCTGATGGAGAAAGGGAGAGAAAAAAAACCCAACAGAGAGGCAAAATGGAAGATGGAAAGAGCGAGCAAAGTGTAGAGAGAAAGAGAATGAGAGAGAAGGGAATTGAAGGAGAAATGGAGAGATAACTTAAAATAAATGAGAAATGGATAAGGTGGAGACAAAAGGCGGAGATAGAAAGAAACAGAGAGGACAAGAGGTCAGAGCAAAGAAAATCAGTCCCATTAGTTTAGCTCAGGCTGTTGATGAGCTCTGGCTGTAGGCCCAATGGAACAGATGCTCAGGTGGCTTTCATACATTTTTGCCTCTGGATGCACAGTGTTGACAATGCCAGCTTCGATGAGATATTAATTCACTGTGCGTCAGATCAGCCCACTCTATGGGTGCTCTGTTTTATTTTGGGATATCTAAATCATGAATACGCAGCGATGTTAAAGTGGGGCCTTGCATTGACAGCCATGCGAAAGTGTAAGGTGGCTGAGGGAGCAGCAGTCTCGGACATTGCAGCAGCATCAAGGGCACCAGCATCTTAACTTGCATCAGTGGAGGTCCTACTGGTAGTGATTCGAGCCAGGAGGGACCGACTCTAGGAACTGGGGACAGGAAGCTGTAATAGAGCCACCTGGTGGACTACTGACGTATGTAATAATAAAGCCATATGCAGTACAGTTCTTACCGGAAGCCATGTTGCACTGTTGTATATATATATGCTGTGTCTCAAGATATCAGAGAAATGGCGATGAGGATGCGATTGCGGATTGCCTAGCTGAAATTTTTTGTTGGAGGATAATCCTGCCAACTGATGGAGGGACTGTTAGAGGTTCTTTGCTTTGCAGAAAACTTAAAAATCAGGTAAATTTTGAGCACACGTGGCTGAACTGTCGAGTCCAGATGGCCCTGCCTATGGGAATAATAGGGTGCTTGGGTGAGTTCCATTGCGACCGAGAGACCTTCGGAGCGTATGTGGAGCAGCTAGAAATGTTTTTCACCGCAAATAGTATCGCCGAAGTCCCCGATTATGTAAACTGTAGAAATGAAATGGGCTATTTTTTTGACTGAGGCAGGCCCCGAGGTGAATGAAACCCTGAAAAATGTGCTTGTTCCTGCCAAGCCGAAGGACACGCCACTGAAGGAGATCCTAACCAAGCCCTACAGTCCTGAGCCCCTGGAAATTGCTGAAAATTATCGTTTTGGAACACGTGATCAATTAAATGACGAGGGTATCAGTGAGTACATTGTAGCTTTAAAAAAGCTATCCATTCACTGTCATTTTAGAAACTTTCAGGACCGAGCTTTGCGTGACTGCTTTGTTTGTGGGTTGAAAAATGAATGTATCAGAAGTAAATTGTTGACAACCCCTAACTTGACTTTTGACCTTAGCTTGTCAGACAGCTATGTCAATGGAACATCTGTGGAGAGAAATTAGAGTTGACGTTTCGGGTCGAAACCCTTTTTCAAAACTTTTCGACCCGAAACGTCAACTCTAATTTCTCTCCACGGATGTTGCCTGGCCTGCTGAGTTTTTCCAGCATTTTCTGTTGTTATTTCGGATTTCCAGCATCTGCAGTATTTTGCTATCGTAGCTATGTCGATGGATATGGCCGACCGATACTCCCGAGAGTTCCACGCCATTTCCAGTCATCAGACAACCGAAGTGAATTGGCTGCAGGCTAAAAGTAAAAGGCAGTTGGGCCCCAAGGCCTCAACAACTGGCCAAGGTAACAGTGCATTGAAGTCGTGCTATCGGTGCCTGGAACAACACATCGCTCAAAGCTGTCCATATGTGAAGGAAGAGTGTTTCAACTGCAAGAAAACTGAGCATCTTGCGAAGGCATGCCGACAGAAGAGTAAACCGACCGGCAATGCTAGAAGTAGAAATCGCCGGACACTACATACCGTTGAAGAGAAGCAGCAGGACAAGGAGATTCTGGAGATTCACGTCATCAGGAGCACGAAGGTATCTAACAGCGATTCGCGAGGTATCATCATCCAAGTAGATGTCGCAGGAACCAGGATACCGATGGAAATCCACACTGTAGCATCCGTGAGCGCAGTACCGGAATCACGATATTGCGACAAGTTGCGTGATTATGGACGAGAGAAAGCGAAGGCAGAGCTGCGAGGCTACTCAGGAGAGCAAGTCCCTGTAGTAGGACGTGTCACCATACCAGTGAAATACAAGGATCAGTGTCAGAGCTTGCCTCTCATAGTAGTGGCAGGAGACAAGCCTGCCTTGATAGGTAGAAATTGGTTGGGATCACTGAAGCTGGATTGGAATGAGATTTTTCGTGTGGAAGCAAAATTTGCATCGAAAGATGATGTCATCAAGCAGTATCCGAAGATGTTCAGCGAAACGGGCAGTCCGATCCAAGATTTCAAGGTGAGTGTCAGAGTGCAGAAGGACGCAAGACCAGTTTACTGCAAGCCATGTCCCGTACCATACGCACTCAAGGAGAAAGTTGAGCAAGAACTCAAAAGACTAGAAACTGAGAACATTGGGGGAGAAATTCAGTTGGTTGCGCCACCCGTTAGCACCTTAAGAGGGTGCCAAGTGGGGCGCGAACCAGCTAGCGCCCGGGCGCGGCGATACCTGCGCCTCTCGCGAAATTGAGCAGACATTTAGTGGCGGCACTAAACCGCAACGCCCACTCTGCTGCGCACACAGATCCTGACGTCATTTCAGAGTGCAACGCCCTTGGGGCGCCCCGGACCGGAAATTCAGTGGCGTCCCCCTCCTTTCCGCCTGTCGCTCCCAACGGTTCCCAGTCGCTGTGGGGCTGGGGGTGGGGGGCGCTATTTAAAGGGGGCTCTTCCTGGCTTCTTTGTGGTAGCCAGTTTTGGACCACTCCTTCTGAGAGAGAGAGAGAGAGATTTGCAGAGAGACAAAGGGAGAGAGGTTTCTGCATTGAGTCAGCGCTCGCTGAGGTACTTTTGGCTTCTGACCAGAACTTTGTAGTTGCTTTGCTTTTTCACCGGCACAATTTTGAGTGGCCACATACTATGGGGGCTGCAATGGATGGGAACGTCGTGCTTCTCCATTACATTGAGAGGGCACAGAGACGCAGAGAGAGAGTGGCAATCATGGCCAGACGGAGGAGGGCCAACAGGCGTCGGCACACGAGACCTTACGCTCCCAGGGTTTTCTGCCAACAGTTCTCATACATCAATATGTCTGAGGAGCAGTGTTTTCGGAGGCTGCGATTCAGCAAGGAGGTGGTCACTGAGCTCTGCCACCTGCTTCAGCCAGATCTGCAGCCTCAACTGAGGAGCAGGACGTCTCTGTCGGTGGCAGTGAAGGTAACAGTGGCTCTCAACTTCTATGCCACCGGCTCCTTTCAATCCACTACTGGGGACATTGCCAATATCTCCCAGTTCGCGGTGCATTGCTGCTTCCGTCAAGTCACGAATGCCCTCTTTAAAAGATGACAGTACATCTCCTTCCCCATGACCCCGGACAAGCAGCAAGAATGCGCAATGGGCTTCGTAAGAATAGCGGGCTTCCCCATGGTGCAGGGCGCCATTGACTGCACGCATGTGGCTTTGTGGGCGCCGCAAGAGAATGCCGAGGATTTCCGCAACCGAAAGGGGTTCCATTCGTTGAACGTCCAGTTGGTCTGTGACCACAGACAGCTGATACTCACTGTCAATGCCCACTTTCCAGGCAGCAGCCACGACGCCTTCATCCTGCACCAGACTTCTGTAGCAGACCTTTTCGAGGCCCCGGCTCACCCAGGAGGCTGGCTTCTCGGGGACAAGGGCTATCCTCTGTGCACCTGGCTGATGACCCCGCTCCGTTCGCCCAGCACCCCTGCTGAAGAACGATACAATGAGAGCCATCAAGCTACCAGGAACATTGTTGAGCACACAATCGGCGTGCTCAAGCAACGGTTCCGCTGTCTGGACCATTCTGGAGGAGCCCTTCAGTAATCACCTGAGCGAGTCTCGCACTTCGTTGTTGTGTGCTGCATGCTGCATAACCTGGCAATCCTCAGGACTCAGCCAATGCCACCAGACATTGGAGAACCAGGAGATGAGGAGGAGGAGGAGCAGTAGCACCAAGACGGGAGGGAGGCACAAAGTGCAAGGGCCGTCCGTCAGCGGCTTATAGCAAGTCGCTTCTAGGCCCCCTCTGAGGGAATGGCTTCTGCCATTCAAAGAACCTGAATGGAACCGTGCCGCAACCCCTAAGCCGGTCAAGGCAACAATTAGTTCGAAGAGCAAACATGCACATTCTGAATAAAGACACTTCTTTATTTAACAAACTGTGTACCCTTCCCGCATGACAAAGTAATAGAAAGAAACCCCCAAAAAAACAGTCAGTCACATAACTGGCTCTCACAACCTGGAGACAATGACCAAAACAGTAATAAAAATATGACCACGATCCTCAGCCTTCAATAAAACTTGGTGTGGAGATGCCGGTGTTGGACTGGGGTGGACAAATGTAAAAAGTCACACAACACCAGGTTATAGTCCAACAGCTTTATTTGAAATCACAAGCTTTCGGAGCGCTGCTCCTTCGTCAGGTGAAGTGGAGCGATGCATATAGACACAACATATATAGTCAGAGAATACTGCCAGATGATTACAGGTAATCTTTCTAACTGCCCTTTATCACACCTCGGCAGAGAGATAATCACAGCAATCAAAGGTGTGAATGGTGTTTAAACAGGTCAGTCAGGAAAACATTACATCAAAGAACAATGAGGTGGGGTCACAAGGGGTCAAATGTTGCAGATGCTGGGGTCTGTATGAAAAACAAAAAACAGACAAAAACATTTATTTTTGCTGGATATCACAGCAGGTCCGGCTGCATCTGTGTAGAGAGAACAAGCCAATGACGACTCGAGTCTGGATGACCCTACGTCAGGTGGGGTTACATGTAGCGTGACATGAACCCAAGATCCCGGTTGAGACCGTCCTCATGAGTGCAGAACTTGGCTATCAGTTTCTGCTCGATGATTTTGCATTGTCGTGTGTCTCGAAGGCCGCCTTGGAGAATGCTTACCCAAAGATCGGAGGCTGAATGTCCTTGACTGCTGAAGTGTTCCCCGACTGGGAGGTAACACTCCTGCCTGGCGATTGTTGTGCGGTGTCTGTTCATCCGTTGTCGCAGTGTCTGCATGGTCTCGCCGATGTACCATGCTCCGGGGCATCCTTCCCTGCAACGTATGAGGTAGACAACGTTGGCCGAGTCACATGAGTATGTACCATGTACCTGGTGGGTGGTGTCCTCACGTGTGATGATGGTGTCTGTGTTGATGATCTGGCATGTCTTGCAGAGGTTGCCGTGGCAGGGTTGTGTGGTGTCGTGGTCGCTGTTCTCCTGAAAGCTGGGTAATTTGCTGTGAACGATGGTCTGTTTGAGGTTAGGCGGCTGTTTGAAGGCGAGTAGTGGAGGCGTGGGGATGGCCTTAGCGAGGTGTTCGTCGTCATCAATGACATGTTGAAGGCTGCGAAGAACATGGCATAGTTTCTCCGCTCCGGGGAAGTACTGGATGACGAAGGGTACTCTGTTGGTTGTGTCCCATGTTTGTCTTCTGAGGAGGTCTGTGCGATTTTTCGCTGTGGCCCATCGGAACTGTCGATCGACGAGTCGAGCGTCATATCCCGTTCTTACGAGGGCGTCTTTCAGCGTCTGTAGGTATCCATCGCGTTCCTCCTCGTCTGAGCAGATCCTGTGTATTCGCAGGGCTTGTCCATAGGGGATGGCTTCTTTAACGTGGTTAGGGTGGAAGCTGGAGAAGCTCCTCTGTAATGGGACCCCAGTGGCTGCAGCAAGGCTGGGGGAAGGCTGCTGAGTGTCAGAAACTGAGACTGCAGATGCCCTTGAGGGACGTCCTGGACCAGCTCTGGGCCTGGAGGGCCCGGCTGCTGAGTGCTCCAACTCAGCATGGGCGGCAGCAGTCTGTCCTACAGGTGGTGGCAGCTGCAGTGGAGAAGTGACAGTGCTGGCAGCAGGAATGCTGTCATCCTGAGGGAGGACAGCAACTCCTTGTTCGGCCGACACACTGGCACTCCCACAGGGCAGCACTGCAGCATGCGGAGCAATCTGCTGGAGCACAGATTGCTGGCCTGCTGCGGCGCGGTGAGGGCCCCGGGGAATCCTGCCCGATCCAGTGAGGGTGGCAACAGTCAGTGCTCATGTGGCCTCAATCTGCGTCTGCATGAGACCAGCCACTGACTGCATTGCAGCACTTAGCAATTGCGTTGCAGCCGCCTGTGCAGCGCCGAAGTCCTGGACAATCCTTGCCTGTGCTGCGCCGAAGTCCTGGACACTCCTTGCCAGTGACTCAATGGAATCTGGCATCCTTGCCACTGCAGCCATGAGCTCAGTGTGCCTATGCTCCGCCTGGGCGCTCATTTCAGCGAGGACCCGCACCTCGTCCGCGCTCAGTGCAGCAGGACTCGAGGCCAGACTCTCCCTCCGGGGAGACGGCCTCCGAGCTTCCCTATCCCCCGCCCCGTGTTGCTGCAGCCCGCTGGGCCCTGGAGCTTCACCCTCCTCAGACAATTCCCCCCTGCTCTCCTCCAGGGAAGGCATGTCCCCATTAAGGCCATGGGCTGCCTCGGCTGAGGGTGGCACTGATGGTCCGGCTTCCTCCTCGTCATCGCCTTCAGAATCACTCACAGTGGCAGCTTGAGGGCCCACCTCCTCACCTGGTGAATCAGCATCTGAAAGCAGGGAGGTACAAGAGTGGCTTTAGCGTGAGGACAGGGTGGCAGCAAGGGAGGCATGAGTGCTGCGATGTACTGATTTGGCTTGAAAGTGGCAAAGGATGCTGGTGTGAGGAACGGGGTCGGCATCGCCAGTGGCGACGGGGCCAAGCATCCGGCCTGCCATAATCCGTTGGACTCGCTGCTCCAGATCGGTCAGGGCTTGAAGGTGAGGCCGGCCTCCCCTGGTCCATTGCTGCTGCCTCCTATTATGCGACAGCTTGCCCTGCAAGAGAAAGGACGGGGTCTGAGTACAGTGTGCAGCCCTGATCTTGGCTGCAATGCCTCCCATGGTCGAATAGCCCTTACAGTGTGCAGCCCTGATCTTGGCTGCAATGCCTCCCATGGTCGAATAGCCCTTACAGTGTGCAGCCCTGATCTCGGTTGCAATGCCTCCCATGGCCGAATAGCCCTTACAGTGTGCAGCCCTGATTTTGGCTGCAATGCCTCCCATGGTTGAATAGCCCTTACAGTGTGGAAAGTGCTGAATATGTGTGTGAGTTTCCTGAACGGGCCATAGGTGTTGGATGAGTGCTGGGCATTGGGGCTTTCAGGACACTTTGGCCATAAAGTGAGGTCAAGATGCAGGGATGAAGAGGATTCTGAAAAGGGCACTCACCCTGACGACCCGAGTGAGGTCGTTGAACTTCTTCCTGCATTGCACAGGGGTCCTAGGCACCATGCTGCTGGAGGTCACTCTGTGAGCCACCTCCCTCCAAGCTTTTCGATAGTCGCTGGGCAGTGGCTTCCTGCCACTGTCCGGGTACAGGAGAGATCGCCTGCGCTCCACCGGGTCAACCAGAGCCTCCAAGGCCCCCTCGCTGAACCGCTGCGCTCGCTCCCTGGCCCTCTCCATGGTCCTTGGCTTAAGTATGTGGCAACAGGTCTGTCCAGGCTGAGATTCAGGGCTCCGATGCGCAGGGTGTGGCTGTAATTCAAGATCGACCCTCCCCTTTAAGAGCTGACCGGCGCCAGCGTGTCTGTGTGCAATCGCTAACTGACAGCACCTGCGCTGCGCCCGCCCTCGGAGGTAGCGCCTCGCTCCTCCGGCTTAGTGCCTTAAGACAGTCGTGCAGCACCTGTTTTAGCGCTCCAATCACCTCCTGGGGCGAAGGAGGCCAATTTAGCAGTAGTTGCCGATAATTTGCGCCGGGTGCAAAATTTCACGCCCGGCCGATACTTACGCCCCAAACGGGGCGATACCGAATTTCTCCCCGATTATCTCTAAGGTTGATCTGAGTAATTGGGCTACATCCATTGTTGTTGTACCTAAGTAAGATGGTAAGGTAAGGTTGTGTGGTGATTATAAGGTAACCGTAAACCAGGTTCTAGAGTGTAATACGTTGCCAAATGTGGAAGATTTGTTCACAACGCTGACAGGTGGACAGATCTTTTTGAAGTTAGATCTAACCAACGCCTACCACAACTTGAGTTAGATGAAGAGTCCAAGTCATGCTTGACTATAAATATTCACTGAGGCCTATATCAGTTCAATAGGCTACCATTTGAAGTTTCTTCTGCCCCCAACATATTCCAGGGGGTGATGAATCAAATTTTGTAAGGGATTGAAGGGGTAGTGTGTTATTTGGATGACATACTTATTTCAGCACCAAACAGGCAAATCCATGATGAGGTGTTGAATGAAGTGCTCAAATGGCTAGAGAAGCACGGAGTACAAGTGACAGCTCACAAGTATGAGTTGTTTCAAAACTCAGTGGAGTACTTAGGTCACAGAGTAGACAAAGATGGTTTACATCCAAACAAGGGAAAGCTGGTTGCAATCAGAAATGCACCCACTGCCAAGAATGTCTCTGAACTTCGATCATTTTTGGGTCTTTTGAATTATGGCTACATTGTTACATCCACTGAATGAGCTGTTGAGAAAACAGGTCCTTTGGAAGTGGTCAAAAAAATGTGACACAGCATTCAAAGAGCGTAAAAGCCAGTTAGTAGCGAGTACCATGTTAGTTCACTATGATGTATCTAAGGAGATCAAGCTAGCGTGTGACGCCTCTCCATACGGAGTTGGGGCAGTGATCTCTCATGTACTAGATAGTGGGGAGGAGAGACCAATTGCTTTTGCTTCACTCACTCTCAGTACCAGTGAGCAGAATTATGCACAGATCGAAAGGGAAGCTTTGTCATTGATTTTTGGGGTCAAGAAGTTTGGTCATAAGCCCCTGACAGCAATCCTCCATCCAAAGTCTCCAGTTCCAACCTTAGCTGCAGCCTGAATGCAGAGATGGGCTTTGATTTTGTCAGTGTACATGTATGACATTGAGTACAGACGATCAGCTGATCACAGTAATGTTGATGCTATATCCAGGTTTCCACCCCCATCACAAGTTACACCCAATAAGGAAGAAGTGTTCTATTTCTCATACATTGATGAGCTGCCAGTCACAGCTGAAGAGATTGGCAGGGCAACCAAATGTGACCCAATTATGTCAAAGGTGTATGATTACATAGCAAATGGTTGGCCAAACAAGGTATCAGAGGAAGATATCCATCCATACTTTGTTCGTAGGAATGAATTGTCAGTGGATAAAGATTGTATCATGTGGGGATCAAGAGTGGTTATCCCAAATAGGTTCAGGTCTAAATTGTTAAGAGATCTTCATGACCAGCACCTGGGAATGTGCTTGACCAAGAGCTTTGCATGCAGTTACTTATGGTGGCCAGGTTTGGATAAAGAGATAGAGTACATAGTCAGTCAGTGTACAACATGTCAATCGGTGAGCAAGAAACCATTAGAGCCATGGAAATGGCCTCCCAGAGTGTGGCAAAGGTTACATGTAGATTTTGCTGAGCTTGAAGGACAGCAATTGTTCATAGTGATAGATAGTCACTCGAAGCGGGTAGAGGTGTTTCCAATGCGGATAGTAACAACAAGCAAAACACTAGACAATTTGCGAAGATTGTTTTCTTCATACGGCCTCCCAGAAGAAATTGTGTCTGATAATGGGCTGCAATTTTGTTCAGAAGAGTTCACACAGTTCATGAGCAGAAACGGTGTGAAACATACCAAAGTTCCACCGTACCACCCTGCTTCAAATGGTGCAGCAGAGCACACAGCACAAATTGTCAAACGTGCCCTCATCAAGAAAATGTTGGATCCAAATCCAAAGAAACATCAGTTGTCGTTGGGCCACAAACTGGCAAATTTTCTGATTACCTATCGGAATACTCCTCATACCACTAACTGGTAGAAAACCAGCAGAGTTGTTTCTCAAACAACAGCCACGAACCAGGTTCTCATTGTAAAGCCAAACTTGGCACAGTCCGTAGAAGAGAAATAATCAAGGCAGAAAGAGAGTCATGATAAAGGTAGAGTTAGAGAGAGAAGTGTGAAGTTGAACCAGAAGGTTAGAGTGAAGAACCATCACCATAAATGGTTAAAGTGGTTACCAGGAAGAGTAGTGAAGATATGTGGCCCTCACACATATTTGGTCAAGATGTTTGATCATGGAAAGGTTAGGTTTGTTCACATTGATCATATCTCACCTACAGATGTGGAAGGAGTTGAAAGCTGGGATGATTCAATTTATTCTGATGAGTCAGATAGTCTCGTTACAAGTCGAGTACCAGTAGCAAATCAGACGTACCAGAAACAAGTCCAAGACAAAGTCAGAATTTAAGTCTGAGCCCGAGTCAGGCAAACAAACAGTCTGAAAGTGTAGAGAGTCCAAATGTAGATCCAGGTCAGCCCTTGGAGAAAAATTCTCCACAGGCTCAGCCTAGAATACCAAGTATACCAAGAGTTGTGTATGCCATGCAAGTCATGTACAATGATTATTTGCTATGATTAACTTCTTCAATAAGGAGAGAGAAGCGTAATAGAGCCACCTGGTGGACTACTGATGTATATAATAATAAAGCCATATGCAGTACAGTTCTTACCAGAAACCATGTTGTGCTGTTGTATATATATGCTGTATCTCAAGATATCACAGAAGCCCCATGAGGTGGTGCTACAGGCTGTCCAGGGGTGAGGTGGCTGAGGAAGTCAATGCAACCTCCGCCAACCCAAGAACTGGCAAACAGTGCAGGAAGAGGTGCAATGAGCTCACAAGGGTGGCCAAGGTAAGTCAAGGTTCTGCTGCCAATCCACACCTCTCCCACTAATGGAGCTTTCACTCACCTCTTCACCTCTCTCAGCACCTGGGTGTCGGGGGAACTCACTAATGCAAAGGGCAACCTCTCCAAACACTCAACCACCATCTACACTCACTAGCCCTCTCTCGCCTGGCCACAGAGGATGATGTTAATCTTCAAGGACACTTCATTTAAAGGGACAACACACCTCTAATGTGGGAGGAGGTACTAGCGGTTTTAGCAGGCCAAAAAGTGGATAAATCCCCAGGCCCGGACAAGATGTATCCCAGGCTGTTGTGTGAGGCAAAGGAGGAGATTGCAGGGGCTCTGACACAAATTTTCAGAACCTCTCTGGCCACAGGGGATGTACCAGAGGACTGGAGAACAGCTAACGTAGTACCATTATTCAAGAAGGGTAGCAGGGATAAACCAGGGAATTACAGGCCAGTGAGCCTAACATCTGTGGTAGGGAAATTCACAGAATCACAGAAATCACAGAAACCTCACAGTACAGATAGAGGCCATTTCGGCCCATCGAGCCTGCACCGACACATGTCCCACCCGATCCCCGTAACCCCTACACCAACACATATCCCACCCTATCCCCGTAACCCCACGTATTTAATCCCCCTAACACTAAGGGTCAATTTTTTTATCATGGCCAATCAACCTAACCCTGCACATCTTTGGACTGTGGGAGGAAACCGGAGCACCCGGAGAAAACCCACGCAAACACGGGGAGAATGTGCAAACTCCACACAGACAGTCACCCGAGGTCGGATTCGAACCCGGGTCCCTGGCGCTGTGAGGCAACAGTGCTAACCACTATGCCACCATATTGGAAAAAATTCTGAGGGACAAAATTAGTCTCCACTTGGAGAGGCAAGGATTAATCGGGGATAGTCAGCATGGCTTTGTCAAGGGTAAATCATGTCTGACCAATCTGATTGAATTTTTCGAGGGGGTGACTAGGTGTGTGGATGAGGGAAATGCTGTGGATGTGGTTTACATGGACTTCAGTAAAGCTTTTGACAAAGTCCCGCATAGGAGACTGGTCAAGAAGGTAAGAGCCCATGGGATCCAGGGGGCCTTGGCGCGTTGGATCCTAAACTGGCTGAGTGGCAGGAGGCAGAGGGTGATGGTCGAAGGTTGCTTTTGTGACTGGAAGCCTGTGTCCAGTGGGGTACCTCAGGGATCGGTGCTGGGTCCCTTGCTGTTTGTGATCTACATTAATGATTTGGATGAGAATGTAAAGGGTATGATCAGTAAGTTCTCGGATGACACGAAAATTGGTGGGGTGGTAAATTGCGAGGAGGAAAGCCTCAGGCTACAGGACGATATTAACAGGTTGGTCAGATGGGCGGAAAAGTGGCAAATGGAATTTAACCCGGAAAAGTGCGAGGTGATGCATTTTGGACGGACAAATAAGGCAAGGGAATACACAATGAGTGGTAGGACCCTAGGAAGTACAGAGGGTCAGAGGGACCTTGGTGTACATGTACATAGATCCCTGAAGGCAGCGGAACAGGTAGATAAGGTGGTTAAAAAGGCATATGGGATTCTTGCCTTCATTAGCAGAGGCATAGAATATAAGAGCAGGGAGGTTATGATGGAGCTGTACAAAACGCTGGTGAGGCCACAGCTGGAGTACTGTGTGCAGTTCTGGTCGCCTCACTATAGGAAGGATGTGACTGCTTTGGAGAGGGTGCAGAGAAGATTCACCAGGATGTTACCTGGGATGGAGCGCCTCAGCTATGAAGAAAGACTAAACAGGCTGGGGTTGTTTTCCTTGGAGCAAAGGAGGCTGAGGGGGGACCTGTTTGAGGTGTACAAAATGATGAGGGGCATAGATAGGGTAGATAAAGAGGAACTTTTCCCCTTAGTAGGGGGGTCAATAACAAGGGGGCATAGATTCAGGGTAAGGGGCAGGAGATTTAGAGGGGATTTGAGGAGGAACTTTTTCACCCAGAGGGTGGTTGGAAGCTGGAACTCACTGCCTGAAAGGGTGGTAGAGGCAGGAACCCTCACAACATTCAAGAAGCATTTGGATGAGCACTTGAAATGCCATTGCATACAAGGCTATGGACCAAATGCTGGAAAATGGGATTAGACTGGACAGGGATTGATGGACGGCGCAGACACGATGGGCCGAAGGGCCTCTTTCTGCGCTGTAAAACTCTATGACTCTATGACTCTAATTCTTAGCATCATGGAATGCTTGCACTCATATGGGGAGAGAGTCCAGGCCACTCACAGGCCTGCAACATTGGCCCGGAATGGGAGAATGGGGTTCCGGCCTCCATCTTGCAGTTTAATAAGTAAAACCAGCTCCCTGTGTAGCACGTGCTATTTCAAAAACATGACTCTGCATATCTGTGATCAAATAACAAAAAAAGTAACAGAAAGACACATTTATATAACACCTTTCATGACCTCAGGACTTCCCAAAGCGCTTTACAGCCAGTGAAGTACTTTTGGAGTGTAGTCACTGTTGTAATGTGGGAAATGCGGCAGTCAATTTGCGCACAGCAAGCTCCCACAGACAGCAATGAGATAAATGACCAGATAATCTGTTTTTAGTGATGTTTGTTGAGGGATAAATATTGGCCAGGACACCGGGGAGATCTCCACTGCTCTTCATCAAATAGTGTTGTGGGATCTTTTATGTCCACCTGAAAAGGCAGATGGGGCCTTGGTTTAACATCTCATCCAAAAGACGGCACCTCCGACATTGCAGCACTCCCTCAGCACTGCATTGGAGTGTCAGCCTAGATTTTTGTGCTGAAGTCTCTGGAGTGAGACTTGAACCCACAACCTTCTGACTCCGAGGCAAGAGTGCTGCCAACTGAACCATGGCTCACGCTGTAAAAAAGAATGTACAGAAATGTTCCTTATTTAATGGAGCGCGAAAGCTCAGCTATTGTCACAGTGCCCAATGCAAGGCTCATGGAGTTTCCAACCCATTAGATAATAGTTAATACTAACAGGAAACCAGCTCTGATTCTCCTCATGAAATATTTTGCCATTCAAGTCAACGGCTATCAGCTAACGTTAGCTGATTGATTGAAGGCTGACGATGTATGTCCAAGCCAGGAATGGCGATGGATGTCCAATCAGGAATGGCGATGTATGTCCAAGTCAGGAATGGCGATGTATGTCCAAGTCAGGAATGGCGATGGATGTCCAATCAGGAATGGCGATGTATGTCCAACTCAGGAATGGCGATGTATGTCCAAGTCAGGAATGGCGATGTATGTCCAAGTCAGGAATGGCAATGGATGTCCAAGTCAGGAATAGCCCCAGAGCATATTCAATCATCCCCGTGCACTGCAGCTGACACACGGTTCCACTTCCCCTGAACTCAATATCCTGAGTCAGCATCATGCTTTACCCGGCCACGCTTCGAGCAAGTGACACCAGTCTCTCACATTTCTTTTCACCGGTCCCCAGGTGAAATATTCAGCTGCATTCAGCAAGCAAGCCGGTCTTGTCAGAATGGGACAATTGTCATTCGCATTCAGCGGCAACAGACTGTTCCAGCAGTTTACATAAGAACTGTCAGCAGCAGTCTGCACAGCGAGAAGCATTGGGAGTCCAAGAGAGGCTTCTTAGGGCAGCGAATACAAGAAACATAAAAAGGCACAAAATAGTGTTCGACATACATCAAACCACCTGCGTCCTGAACCGAAACATGATCAGCCAAAGGGTACAAATTGATATCTTAATCCTAGTGAATAAACCAAATACACAGAAGGACAAAGGCAGCAGGTGCAAGGGAAAACCATCACCTCCAGGTTCCCCTCCAAATCACATACCATCCTGACTTGGACATACATCGCCATTCCTGACTTGGACATCCATCGCCATTCCTGACTTGGACATACATCGCCATTCCTGAGTTGGACATACATCGCCATTCCTGATTGGACATCCATCGCCATTCCTGATTGGACATCCATCGCCATTCCTAACTTGGACATACATCGCCATTCCTGACTTGGACATCCATCGCCATTCCTGACTTGGACATACATCGCCATTCCTGACTTGGACATACATCGCCATTCCTGACTTGGACATACATCGCCATTCCTGACTTGGACATACATCGCCATTCCTGACTTGGACATACATCGCCATTCCTGACTTGGACATACATCGCCATTCCTGACTTGGACATACATCGCCATTCCTGACTTGGACATACATTGCCATTCCTGACTTGGACATACATTGCCATTCCTGACTTGGACATCCATCGCCATTCCTGATTGGACATCCATTGCCATTCCTGACTTGGACATACATCGCCATTCCTGATTGGACATCCATCGCCATTCCTGATTGGACATACATCGCCATTCCTGGCTTGGACATACATCGTCAGATGGCTGTGGGTTCGAGTCCCACTCCAGGAACTTGAGCACATAAAGCTAGGCTGACACTCCAGTGTAGTGCTGAGGGAGTGCTGCACCGTCGGAGGTGCCGTCTTTCAGATGAGACGTTAAACCAAGGCCCCGTCTGCTCTCTCAGGTGGCCGTAAAAGATCCCATGGCCACTATTTTGAAGAAGAGCAGGGGAGTTCTCCCTGGTGTCCTGGCCAATATTTATCCCTCAATCAATATCACAAAAACGGATTATCTGGTCATTATCATATTGCTGTTTGTGGGACCTTGCTCTGTGCAAATTGGCTGCCGCGTTTCCCACATTACAACAGTGACTACACTTCAAAAAGTACTTCATTGGCTATAAAACGCTTTGAGACGTCCGGTGGTCATGAAAGGCGCTATATAAATGCAAGTCTTTCTTTTTCTTTTCTTTCCTTCATCGTCGCTGGGTCAAAATCCTGGAACTCCCTCCCTAACAGCTCTGTGGGAGCACCTTCACCACACGGACTGCAGCGGTTCAAGAAGGCGGCTCACCACCACCTTCTCAAGGGCAACTAGGGATGGGCATTAAATGCCAGCCTTGCCAGTGATGCCCACATCTCGGAAATGAATTTTAAAAAAGTACATATAAAATTAAGTGCAAACTATGTTTCAGTGAGTAACTGGTTGGTACTGCTCCATAGAGACTAGAAGGTCTCAGGATACAGGGTAGGACATTTAGGACTGAGATGAGGAGAAATTTCTTCACTCAGAGGGTGGTGAACCTGTAGAATTCTCTACCACAGAAGGCTGTGGAGGCCAAGTCACTGAATATATTTAAGAAGGAGATGGATTTCTAGGCACAAAAGGCATCAAGGGGTATGGGGAGAGAGCGGGAATATGGTATTGAGATAAAGGATCAGCCCTGATCATATTGAATGGCGGAGCAGGCTCGAAGGTCCAAATGGCCTGCTCCTGCTCCTATTTTTCTATGTTTCTAAGGTTGCAAGTTCAATGCTTGGTCAGTGTTGAGTTGGCTGGGTACCATCTGCTGCTCTGCACTTGGCCTCGCTGAGCCTGGGCTCAGGACGGTTCCTGCTGGTAGCGCACTCTCCTCTCAGTCAAAAGGTTGTGAGTTTAAATCCTGCTCCGGAAACTTGAGCCCATAATCTAGGCTGACACTCCCAGTGCAGTGCTGAGGGAGTGCTGCATTGTCGAAAGGTCCGTCTTTCGGATGAGGCGTTAAATCGAGGCAACTTCTGCCCTCTCAGGCAGATGTAAAAGATCCCATGGCATTATTTGAAGAAGAGCAGGGGAGTTCACCCCAGTGTCCTGGGGCCAATATTTATCCCTCGACCAATATCACTAAAACAGATAATCTGGTTATTATCATATTGCTGTTTGTGGGAGCTTGCTGTGCGCAAATTGGCTGCTGTGCTTCCCACATTACAACAGTGACTACATTTCAAAAATACTTCATTGGCTGCCAAGCACTTTGGGATGTCCTGATGTCCTCGTGAAAGGCGCTATATAAATGCAAGTTCTTTCTTTTTTCTTTTCTCCTGCTAGATTCTGCCAGTCTGGTTGCCTGCGGAGGGCAGGATTGGGACAGGACCCCGTGCCCTCTCCCCCTCCCCCCCACACACATTCAGTGTCTAGGCTCACACATGAAGAATAGGAGCCTTGCTGGGGTTCCGGGGTGGCGGCAGGGTGTGATGATGTGCAATCGTCGTCTGGCAAGAGCCAGCAGCTGCAGGCCGGCTGTAGATGGCAGCATCTCGGCCTGGGCTGCAGCAGTCTGGGGCAGCTGGCTGAGTGGCAGCAGCGAGGGCACTGGTGGAGAGTCTGGCAGGGGGAGCGGGCATGCTGTGGTCCTATGGGAGGACAGCAAGCGCCTCTCCCATGGAGCCAAGGCCACTGTCCTGCGGTGGAAGCTCAGCGTTCCTAGGGCTCTGCTGGACAACAGAGTGCAGGAGTGATGTGACGCCCTGGAAGCCACTTTCAACAGTGACTCCCCAAAGCCAAGGTGGCAGAGGTTGGAGCTTCCATTACAGTTTGTGCTGTCATGTTAGCTGTCAGGGTTGATGAGACGCTTCACCATGGTGGCTTCCACTATAGTGCTGATGGTGCTGACTACTCGGCCCATGTTGGACAGAATGGTCTTCAAGCTCTGTGCAAAGCCTTGCGCCAGGTTGGAGCTAGACTCCTCTATGCCCCACGACATTGTCCGTAAGCTGCCCAGTGCACCAAGCAGCCTCCGATGTATGTCCATGAGCCTTCTTCGATAGCCTGGGTCCTCAAAGTCAGCATCTGAGTCCTCTGCAGCAGAGATAGTATGCGATCTCACCCTCTGGTGAGCTGGCACCTGCGGCATCCTATCCCCCTACCGTGGCTCTTGCACATTTGTGCCCAGTGCGTCACCACTTGCTAATCCCTCCTCTGACCTAACCTCTAAAGTCCAGGTGGTGCCCGTATCTGAGCGGGTGGCTGCGAGAGTCAGATCAAGTGATGGTGGATCTTCAGGAAGGCTGGGCTTCACTTGCTCCACTGGCTGAAGGGGTGTCGACATCCTCAGCAGCTGAAATGAAAGAGAGGGACAAGAGTTTGCTTGTGGTGTGAGGGAGAGCAGAAAGAAGCGGGCACTGAAAACATCTGCAGCTTGTGTGGGCGAGGGAGAAGTCAGAAGAGGCAAAGAGGATGAGGTATAAAGATGTCCTGTGTGGCATCTCCTCTGGCATCACCAGTGGCTGTGGCCTCCGCTCAGCCCCTTTCCATTATAGCCAGGATGCTCTCTTCAAGGGGGGAGAGGGTGTGCAGATGTGCTCTTCCACCTCCGGTGGCAGCCTGTTGCCTGGTGTTGTGCCACCTTCTCCTGCAAGAGTGTGTTAGTGAGAGGCTCGCGAGGAGTTTGGAGAATGTCATAGAGTCATAACGGCACAGAAGGAGGCCATTCGGCCCATCAATGAGACTGTCATGGTGGGCTAGCTGAAAGTTTGTGTGTGTGTCAGATGTGAGTTTTGGGTAAGTGAGGGTTGTAACAGCGGTGAGCGTGTGAGCATGACTTCTTCTTATCGTGTCCACGGACAGTCTATACATAGCCCAGCCAGAACTGGACACATTTTTGCGCCTTGTTGTTGAATTCGGCAAGATCTGCAACAGTGCAGGGTTCCTCTAACGATGGGCATTGCAGGAGATGTTGCCTAGTCTGTGCCTCAGATCCACATTCACAAGTTGTCGGGCTGGTTGAATATCCCCCTTTGCTTAGTGACACCTTTGAGCAACCTACACCGGTCCTAAGTCTGTTAAGGCACTTCCAGGTTGCCCAGTTGCAATTAGCTCCTGGGGGAAGGCTTTCATCAAGTAAAATTTCCATCGCTGGGGGTTGTTCAAGACTGGCGAGCCGGTCTTTCCACAAGGCGATGCGGGCTTCAGATGAGGTTGATTGTAATGGAACAACACTGTTCATGAAGCTCTTTCTTGACTTTAGGCACTGTACTTCTTCCTATCTAGTTGTGCTCTTGGTTGTTTCTTGTTGATTTTTCCATTTAGGAGCAACTGGTGTGCAACTTGGTTAGCAGACACATTTGGATGTTGGGCAGCTTTCTTGGGATCACCTCCAAGTTTGCGTATGAGAGACCATGCCTTCTTGCTGTTTTTTGTAAGATCTGTTGTCTCTATCAAGGTGTTCCAGGTGTTTTGACGTTCTTGAGAGATACTTAACATCACCCTCTCACTGGTAGATATTGTTTCCTCTGAGAAGGGGTCAGATTCAAACATTGAGACATACTCCCAGTAGAGTTCAGTAGAGTGAGCATGACGAGAAGGATATTTAGTGAAGTGTGGTGCAGCGATTGCAGGACAGTGCAGGGTGTGGGGGGAAGGGAGTGTTGTGAGTGCTGTCAATGTGTAATTAATGCGGCTGTGAGTGGTGCAACTGTGATGAGCAAATATGAGCGCAGTCTTCGTACCTTGATAACTCTAGTTAGATCATTGAATTTTTGTCCTGCGTTGCAGCCTAGGGGCAATGCTCCTGGGATTGACATCCTCAGCAACCTCCTCCCACTACCTCCTGAGCAGTTGCCTAGAGGGCTTCCTGCCCCCTGGGAGGAGGGAAGAGGATGTCCCTCCTCCTCTCCACTACCTGCACCAAGGCCTCCAGTGCAGCATCAGAGAACCTAGGTGCTTGCTCTCTCCCTCCTTCAGCCGTATCATAAACAAGTTGTCCCACAGTCTTTGCAGCTGGGACGCACCTCCCCTTCAAGAGGTGCTGGCTATCTTTAAGTAGCGTCCTGGACTCTCGGTATCGGTCGCCCTCCCAACAGGCATGCGGCCAATGAATAGCGCGGGTAGCTGCGCGCACAAATCGCTGTAATCAGCAGGCAGCACGGCTATTGTGCGCTGCCTGCATTGGCACTAGCTGGTGTGGGTAGCTCGCGTCCCGCTCCCCCCCACCCCCCCCCCGTGCGCCTGAGCGTTATCCAATTTCTGGTCTGCAATATCTCTTTAATGAAGGGAACAGAACAGTTTGAGCTGCGTCACCCCGCCGCAAGGCCAAAAGCCTGAAGCGGGGCTACTGCTGAACAGTGTGGTTTTCTTGATAACACAGCAAACTATTTATCTGGGATCTGCTCCCTGCAGTGACACGGTTTTATTGCTCCATTACTGAGAATTAAATACCAGCTCTATTGCTTGTCACGCAGAAGCAGGCATCGTTTTAGCACTGGTTTTATGTCTGAGTTACGACTCGCTCAGCTCCCTGTTCTGTTTGGCTCATTTTCAAAGTCTCTCTTATCAATTCCTCACCCGAGGGGTGTTAATCATCAGGAAGGCATGAAATTCATTTACCTCCGATCTTCTTATGTTCCAGCGCTTTTTGTTGTGGCTTCAATAATTAATCGAGGAGCTGTCTGAATGATTCACTCGGGCCTGGCGGTAACGCTCGGCCTTCACGCTAGGATTAGCCGGTGCCCATTGAGTGTCCAGTATATCCGCTCTTCAACGAGAGTGAAGTAGGTCACAGTACTGGCCGTCTGGCCTACTCAACAGAAAGAACTTGCATTTATATAACGCCTTTCACAACCTCAGGACGTCCCAAAGCGCTTTAGAGCCAATCAAGCACTTGTGAAGTGCAGTCACTGCTGTAATGTAGGAAACATGGCAGCCAAATTGTGCACAGCAAGATTCCACAAACAGCAATGAGATAATGACCAGATAACCTGTTTTAGTGATTGTCATGAATCTTACCATTCATGTAGAAATGACTCATGAGATAACACTGGGCGGCCAGCTGGTGGCGCTGTCCAAGGAAAGTATAAATACTCGGGCGTGGGCCCAGCTTGCTCAGGACGTTTCTGTAACCAGGAACTAGTGATGTAACTAGAATCTCATGGTTGTGGAACAGTTGATTAAAGCCTTGTTTTATACTCAAACCAAGTGCTTTGTAGTTTTATTACGTCAGTGATGTGGGTTGAGGGATAAATATTGGCCATGACACCAGGGAGAACTCCCCTGCTCTTCTTCAAAATAGTGCCGTAGGATCTTTTACATCCGCCTGAGAGAGCAGACAGGCCTTTAATTTAATGTCTCATCCAAAAGACAGCACCTCCGACAAGAGCTGATTTCTACCATCCAGAGGTGCACAGCTGTTGGTAACGGGATTGAGGAAAGGACGGTCATGAGCCATAATTTAAGAACAGCTGCTGCTTGTGCCAGTGTGAGTGGTTTTAGGTAGTTCCAATGATCTGGAATTTGCCCAAATTTATAAAATGGGCGGAGTTCACCAGAACAGAATGGATTCCTCGGGTAACAGTGCAGACGCACGTCAGTGTGAGAGTGTGCCTCACTGAGCCCTGTCAATGCTTCCAGTGCCTGCTCTGAATCTGAACCTTGCCGTCTGAATCCAGTAAAGGCGGGCAATCAGGACACAGTGGGGCTAGCTGCTTATTGTCCAGAGACCTTTCAGAACCGTGTCAGAGCGATGTCAGATGTGGGGCTCAGTGGGCAGCACTCTTGCCTCTGAGTCAGAAGGTCGTGGGTCCCAGCCCCATTCCAAAATCTAGGCTGAGACTCCCAGTGCAGTACTGAAGGAATGCTGCACTGTTGGAGGATGTTGTCACGTTGCTGCTTGTGGGAGCTTGCTGTGCGCAAATTTGCTGCCCTGTTTCCTACATTACAACAGTGACTACACTTCAAAAGTACTTCATTGGCTGCAAAGTGCTTTGGGATGTCCTGAGGATGTGAAAAGCGCTATAGAAATACAAGTCTCTCTTTTCTCAGTTGAGTCTAAGCTCCTATGAGGCTCCTTGTGTTGATGTCCAACATCAGCATATTGCTGCCTGATCCAGATTACTGTGAGCGATGTCTCAGTACTTCTCCCCTCCTCACACTAAGGCCCAGACTCTTGCTGGGGTACCATTCCATGGAAACTGACAGCCCTCCAGTACCTCATCAGAGACTGAGTGTTGGTGGGCTATTTGACTCTAGGGAGGGTTACCACTCATCCCGATCCTGCCCTCATCTGGATAGCCAGGGGTCATGGGACGGCAATAGGGCTGATACTTCCTCTCCTTGGTCTGGAGGAACTGAGGCCAATTGTACTGCTGCCCTGTGGCTGAAATCAACTCACTCAGTATAGACCAAGGATGGAACTTGGGGCCTTTAGATGTTGTGGTTCAACATTAGATTGAGTAAAATTATTATGCTTTACAATCCAAGAATAAATGTAATACGGTTACAGTAACAAGCTCCACCTTCAGTGCTCAGGCTGAAGCAGTCTGTATTGCTTTTGTTACCTCCAGACTCGACTATTCCAATGCTCTCCTGGCCGACCTCCCACCTTCCACGCTCCATAAGCTTGAGCTCATCCAAAACTCTGCTGCCCCGTGTCCTAATCCGCACCAAGTCCCATTCACCCATCACCCCTGTGCTCGCTGACCTCCATTGGCTCCCGGTCCAGCAATGCTTTGAACTTAAAATTCTCATCCTCGTGTTCAAATCCCTCCATGGCCTCGTCCCTCCCTATCTCTGTAACCTCCTCCAGCCCTACAAACCTCTGAGATCTCTGCGTTCCTCCAACTCTGGCCCTCTTGTGCATCCCCCACTTCCTTCGCCCCAGCACTGGCGGCCGTGCCTTCAGCTGCCTGGGTCCTAAGCTCTGGAATTCCCTCCCTAAACCTCTCCACCTCTCTGATTCTCTCTCCTCCTTTAAGACACTCTGTAAAACCTACCTCTTTGACCACCTGTTCTAATGTCTTCATTTTAGGTTCGGTGTCAATTTTATTTTGGTCTGATGATGCTCCTGTGAAGTGCCTTGGGATGTCTTACTACATTAAAGGCGCTATATAAATACAAGTTGTTGTGTAATTGATGCCATCTGATACTGATTGTTAAGGGAGTGTCACTAAATTACATACCAAAACTAATATAAACATTCTTAGGTACTGAAGTAACCTCCAGCGACTGGTGGACATGGAATAGGTTTATTAACAGAAATTGAACGCCTGTCATTTAAAGGTTTATTGACGGGTACCTCCACTCATTAACGGTGCCCTCTTTCCGAGCGGGTGCTTGAAATTGTCCTGGTGGCATCGAACTTTGCTCAATTTCATCACTCATTGGCCTGTGCCAATAGGTAAAAGAACATCGACGGACTCTCATCCTGTTTCGTTGCAGGACCCGTTGGTGCAGTTATTCACTGGGCCACCGGGGGCGCGTTGTGCCAGCGATTTCGATCGTCAGTGCTATCCTGGCATGTGGCGCACAGTCTAATCTAATCAACATCACGAAGGCAAACCCGCTCACTGTCGGTCCCTACCAATATAATCTCGCTGCTGTCATTACCATACTCCAATCTCCTTAAATCTCATCCATTGTGCTGAATGTCAACAGTGAGTAACTCAATCAGTCAAAGGTACAAGGGTGGACGGGTTAGTTAGCAGGATTGATGAATTAAATAGATAGAATCTAGAATTTAATATAATGCGTTGTAATGGACTTATCATAAATTATACTATGGAAATCAATAAAAATGCTAATTACGCTTTAAAATGAGTGGATGCACAATCTGTTTAAAGTCATGGCTGATTCCACTCTCGCTGTTCTACCTGTGGACCAGTCCATTACCTTACGCAAGTCTAGTCATTCTGGTCCAGCTCTTTGTAATCCTGCGCGGTCCTGTAGATGTAAGTATGAGACGGTGGTCACACCCTGCATGAACACAATATCGGCCGGGTGACTGCTGAAACCTGGGTGCTGTATTCTGTTTTACCCATGAAACCCTGCGGCACACTGGCTGGTAGCCCTCCAAGGGCGGCCCGTTTTTTAAGCCGCCCTCACTCGTGCCAGCCTCGCCCACAAGTTACATCCTCCGACATCATTGGAGAGAGGGGGGGGTGGTGAAATTCAGCTTAGGCGGGGACGTAAACAGGGATGTTAAACACCCCGTCCCATTCCATTGACCTCGTAGAACGCAAATAGGGGTCAAAAATCGTAGCTATCAGCCCCAAAACCATTTTCATCTCTGCCTGGGTAGAAAGAAACTATGGCCCAGAAATTCGGGTCCCCACGGGTGAGTAGGCGCTGGGTACTCACACGTAGGCCCAACGAAAGTGCTGGTTTTGTGCATGCACTGCGCATGCGCGGGAAACCGGAACTTCCGTTCCCCTGAAAGAAGGGGTTGACAGGCGGAGCGCGTGCGCCGGAGAGGCAGCTCGTGTGCATCGAACTTACATTTTTTTTACAGGTTTCTCCGGGAGGGTAAGTCTCCAGCATCTATATATATAAAGCGGTACTTCTGTCATTCTGTCTGTCTATCTGTCTATCTGTCTATCTGTATATATAAAGCGGTACTTCTGTCATTCTGTCTGTCTATCTGTCTATCTGTCTGTCATTTCCTGTGCGTTTTACGGGTATGCACTCGAAAGTTACAGGGCGTACCTACGCGCGCGTTACCTCCAAAGAAAGCTTACGCTTCAGAGACGGTTTTAAGCGTATTTACTTTTCGGTCGGACGAAAATTGTTCGCGCCTTATGCAAAAAACCTTCAAAATTAAACTCATTATCTGCTAGCATTGATTGACTGACATCAAGGTTCCACCAATCCTGTTCCGTCACGATTGACCAATCCTACAGTACAGTCCCCTGATGGTTGGCCAATCGGTGTGTGTGTGGGCGGGACTATTCATTTTCATCTCGGGGAGCTGCCAGTCATTGTTTGACTACCAGCTTCCAGCTCAAATGACTTCACCTTCCAGCTAAAACGACTTTCAAAGTTAGTTTCTCTTTTAAAAATAACATAAGATTTACCAAAAACGTTTTATAAGTACTTTCACTTTCATTTTTCAACCTTTTAAAAGGTAGACATACAGGGACACAGACAGGGCCCTAAGCCTCCCATTCGATTTAAAATGTTGCCCAGCACCAGATTCACAAAGGGACACAGACAGGGCCCCAAAGCCATAAGTAGTTTCACTTTCATTTTTCAACCTTTTAAAAGGTAGACATACAGGGACGCACACAGGGCCCTAAAGCCTGCCACTCGATTTAAAATGTTGCCCAGCACCAGATTCACAAAGGGACACAGACAGGGCCCCAAAGCCTGGCACTCGATTTAAACCGCCTGCCCCAAAACAGCCCCGGCAACACCGGGCTCCCCAGCTAGTTTACACATATAAAAAGCAGGCACAAGACCTGCTTTTAACAAGGTAAGTGGTGAATTAATTAAAATTAAAACATTTTTTCCACAGGTTTATTATTTTTAAATACTTTAAAGAAAGGTAAGTTTATTTTTAGCCCCGTTAGAAAATGTAATTAATTTTTTCAAAACTTTAACTTATTGTTTAAAATAGTTATTTCATGTAATTTATAGTTATTTTAAAAATGTGATTAAAAAAAAAATTATTTGCAGTTTTAGTTATGTTTTGGGGCTTATAATATTTATAGGTTTGACAGCTCTTCCTGTCAAATTTATGAATGAAGCATTCTCTGCTACCATTGGCTCTCCATGGCCCACATGATCCCAGGGGACGCTTCGAACTGACTGCGCCCCTGGGATACGCAAGCACTGCGCGCCAGCAGTTGGAGCAGGCTCAGGATCGGAATCCCACGCAGGCCCACAGTACAACGGCCGGCGCGCTAGGTAAGTGCAGGTCGGGGGCTTGCACCCGCGGGAAGCCTCCGACTCGAATTTCTGGGCCAATATCCTTTGGTGGGAGAGTCCAGAACAAGGGGGTGTAATCTTAAAATTAGTGCCAGGCCGTTCAGGAGTGAAATCAGGAAGCACTTTTTCACACCAAGGGGAGTGGAAGTCTGGAACTAGCTCCCTCAAAATGGCTGTGGATGCTGGGGGACAATTGGAACTTTCAAGACTGAACTCGATAGATTTATGTTAGGTAAGGATATCAAGGGGTATTTAGCATAGACAGCTAAATGGAGTTGAGGTACAGATCAGCCATGAATTGATAGAATGACAGCGCAGGCTCCTAGAATTCCATATTATATTAACTGCAATGGCTGAAAGCTCACTGACTGATGGTGGGGTGAAGGGAGGCGAGGACACAGAGTGGGACAGATTTGGAAGTGCTCAGGGTGCTGACTGGGGTATCCAAACATGCGGAAGTCACAGAGTATCATCGAAGAATCATAAAATCATAGCAATTTATGGCACAGAAGGAGGCCATTCGGCCCATCGTGTCTGTGCCGGCCGACAAAGAGCTAACCAGCCTAATCCAACTTTCCAGCTCTTGGTCCGTAGCTTTACGGCCTTTCAAGTGCATATTCAAGTACTTTTTAAATGCGATGAGTCGGGTGGGGTGAGGCCCTGAAATGATTTGTAAATCAGGCCAATGATTTTGAAGTCAATGTTTTAGGGATTGGGGAGCCAATGGAGGGCATCAAGGATAGGGGTGATAGGTGTAAGGTGTGTGTGTGTGGGCGGGGGGTGGGGGTGGGGAGGGTGTGAGGGGTGCATGTGCAGTTATGAAAGTATAGTAATCTGGGATGTTATGATTAAGGTTATACACCAGGTGGTGCTGTAGCCAATGCTGCTGCTAAGGTCAGAGGTTTGCTTCCTGTTAAGGTCAGAGGTTTGCTTCCTGTCAAGGTCAGCAAAGGTGAAATGCCAGGATGCAGGCACGATGTTTGTTACTCTGTTTGTTAATAAAGTACTCATGTTAATTCTACGATATCGCCTCTTCGAGTCCTTGTCTCACTACATGGATTTATCACATTTGGCGATGAGGTAACTAAAGGACCCTGAATAAAGAAGAAAAGTCTGCCAGGACATTTAAACAACAAAATTACGAGCTACGGTTAGCTACCAGCTGGAAGAGAGCATGGCTGCCACGGTAGGAACGGTTTCCGCTTTTGATAGTCAAGCACAAACCTGGGAGGAATACTGTGAAGTGTTGGGTTATTATTTCGAAGCAAATGAAATAAATGATGCCAGAAAAAGGAAAGCCATTCTGCTTAGTTCAGTGGGAAGCCTAACCTAGAGTTTGATGAAGAATCTGCTCAGTCCTGAAAAGCCTGGAGACAAATCAATTGTTGAATTAGTGGCTTTGCTAAAAGAACATTTCAACCCTAAGCCTAGTGAGATTGTACAGCGGTTCAAGTTTAATTCAAGGAACAGGAAAGAGGAGGAGAGCGTAATGGACTATGTAACAGTGTTGCGTAAATTAGCACAAGATTGCAATTATGGGAACAACCTGAATGAAATGCTGTGAGATAGGCTAGTTTGCGGAATTATGGATGACTGAATGCAGCGTAGGTTATTATCCGAGACTGGGCTTACTTATGAAAAAGCATTGGAACTTGCTCAAGCCATAGAGACAGCGAACCGAGATGTAAAAGAAATACAGGGTTCAGACAGAGCTAATGCTACGCAAGTTGCAGGTCAGGTTGTTGTGCACAAGTTGAACATGCGTCAGAAACCACAACGTGAGCATGTGAAGGCATGTTATAGATGCAAGGGCGATCACCTGGTGAGTGAATGCCGGTTTCTGGAGGAAAAGTGCTACAAATGTGGGAAACAAGGACACATAAAACGAGCTTGCAGGGCGAAATCACCTGTGGAGGAATCCAAACCAAAAGGGGAAGGACAGCAAAACCAAGGGAGAGAAGTGAAAAAACATGGAGCACACCACATCAGCGGTGAAGCTGAGGAAGAAGAGGACATGTTCATAATGTATAGCATGTTAGAGAACATTCCAAAAGTGGCTCCTATCACATTGCAACTGACAGTAAATGACTCTAAGGTGAACTTTGAAGTGGATACAGGGTGTGGCGTGACCATAATGAACAAGGCAGAGTACTCAAAATTGTGGAACCGTGCAAAAGTTCCAGAGTTAAAGCCTTGCTCCCTGCATCTTAAAACATATACAGGTGAATGAGTAGCGACATTAGGTACAGCTAATGTAACTGTGCAACACAGGGACACAGTGGAACAGCTACCTGTAGTAATAGTATCGGGTACCGGACCAAACCTGTTAGGTCGGGGCTGGATAAAAGAACTTAAATTAGACTGGGGAGCAGTACATCAAATAGATGCGGGCAAACAGTTGACTTTGCAAGAAGTGTTGAGTGAACATGAGAATGTGTTCAAGGAGGAACTTGGCACATTTAATGGCCCCCCAGCTAAGATTTATGTAGACAAGGAGGCACCGCCAAGGTTTTTTAAACAACGACCTGTGCCTTATGCCATGAAGCCAAAGGTAGAGGCTGAGCTTGACCGTCTATTGAGAGAGAACATACTGGAGCCAGTGAAATGTTTGGAATGGGCAGCTCCCATAGTACCTGTTTTAAAATCGGACAATTCGGTAAGACTCTGTGGAGATTATAAATTGACAGTCAATCGGGTGTCCAAACTAGAGCAGTATCCGATTCCCAAAACAGAGGATCTCTTTGCAAACCTGGCTGGAAGAAAGAAATTCACAAAGTTGGATATGAGGCATGCCTACTTGCAGATTACATTGGATGACGAATCAAAGAAGTATGTCACCATAAATACACACAAGGGCTTGTTTACATATAACCGCTTACCGTTTGGTGTCTCATCTAGTCCAGCTATCTTCCAGAGGACAATCGAAGGTGTACTGCAAGGGATTCCACATGTTTCCATCTATCTGGATGATATTCTGGTGATGGGAAGAACTGACCAGGAGCATCTGAGCACTCTGAGAGAGGTACTACAGAGATTGGAGAGGGCAGGGTTCTGGCTCAAGAGGAGTAAGTGCACTTTCCTGGGGAATGAGGCAGTGTTCCTGGGACACAGAGTGGATGCCACCGGGCTCCATCCACTCAAGGAGAAGGTACAAGCACTGCAGGACGCCCCTGCTCCTACAAATGTGGCTGAGTTAAAAGCTTACCTGGGACTGCTGAACTATAGGAGACACAGTGGCAGTGGGGAGAGGAGCAGGCGGTTTCATTTGAACAGTCCAAGAAACTGATGCTGTCGTCGGATGTGCTGGTTCACTACAATGCAGAGAAAGACATCATTCTCTCTTGTGACGCTTCACCTTATGGGGTGGGGGCAGTTCTTTCACACTGCATGGAAGATGGAACTGAAAGACCAATAGGGTTTATGTCCCAAACTCTAACACCAACGGAAAAAAACTATTCCCAGTTAGACAAAGAGGGTTTAGCAGTAATGTTTGGGTTACAGAGGTTCCACAAGTACATATATGGCAGGAAGTTCACCATATGCACTGATCATAAACCTCTTCTCTCTCTTTTCAATGAAATGAAAGCAGTTGCACAGATGGTGTCACCCCAGATCCAGAGGTGGGCCGTGACGTTGAGGGCATATGAGTATGTCATCGTCTACAAGGCGGGCAAGTACCATGGGAACGCAGATACCTTGAGCCATCTTCCACTGCCAGGCACACCTATCCGTACAGCTCCAGAGGACAGAGTTTTGATGTTGGAGGACACTGACATGGCACTTGTGACTGCAGAGCAAGTAAGAACATGGACAGGTAAAAATCCAGTACTGTCTAGAGTTCGAGAATATGTGGTGAGGGGATGGCCACAGCATCCGGAAGGGGCTGACTTCACACCCTACAGTGTCAGGAAAACAGAGCTGAGTGTGCAGGATGGTTGCGTGTTGTGGGGAGCACGAGTGATTATTCCACAGCCAGCACGACAATCTATCCTAGAGCAATTACATCAGTGTCATCCTGGGGTCTCACGTATGAAAGCCTTGGCTAGGAGTTACTTGTGGTGGCCAAAGCTAGATGAGGAGATAGAAAATCTAGTCAAGACATGCAGCACTTGTCAGGAACACCGGAAGGCACCAGCAGCGGCTCCTCTCCACCCCTGGGAGTGGCTGGATAAACCATGAAGAAGATGTACAGATAACTGTAGCTGTAGTAAAGACAGCTGCTTGATGGTAGCTGTAGTAAAGACAGCTGCTTGACGGCAGTGGGATAAATAGGAAGCCATCTTGGCCATGCGGCAGTACTACACGAGCTGGCACTGACTCAAGACCTAATAAAGAGTAGTCAACGATATCTACTCGTAAGCCTCTTAATACTACGATATAAGATAACATTACAGAAGATTGCACTTAGATTATGCGGGTCCATTCATGGGGAAGATGTTCCTCATAATCATTGATGCACATTCCAAATGGATGGATGTTTATCCTGTAAATTCTGCTTCCGCCACTACTACTATAGACTGCCTGCGTCGGAGCTTCAGTAATCAAGGGCTACCGGAGATCGTGGTGAATGACAATGCCACTTGTTTTGTGAGTACAGAGACAAAAGAGTTCTTGAGAAAAAATGGCATAGTGCAGGTAACCTCGGCTCCATATCATCCGTCCTCGAATGGACTTGCGGAGAGAGCCGTACAAACATTTACGGAGATGATGAAAAAAAGTGCAGAAGGGAGTTTAGCAGCCAAAGTGTCACGGGTTCTGTTCAGCTACAGAATAACACCTCAATCCACCACAGGACTCTCTCCTGCTGAGATGTTATTAGGTCGTAGACTACGCTCCACTCTTGACCTTGTCCACCCAGACCTAAAAAGGAAAATGGAAAACAGACAAAACAAACAAAAAGAGAACCATGACAAAAGAACAAAGAGCCGAAGTTTTGGAGAAGGAGATACGGTCCTTACCAGGAATTTCAGTTATGGACCAAAGTGGATTCCTGGCATCATAGACTCAATGACAGGTCCAGTATCATACAAGGTCATGTTGGGAGATGGTAGGGTAGTACGCAGACATGTAGATCAGATACTTCCCAGACAAGGGGAAATTGAAATGAAGGTTCCAGATGCAATAACTGAAGACAGGGTTGCCCCCAGTTATCCAAGTGCATCTGTGGTGCCACCACCAGGGACAGAGCCAATTCCACAGGAACCTATTCGTCAAGAGGAAACCATCGTTGCAGAGTCAGATACTCGGAGCACTGCTCAGGAGCAGCTGGTGGCTTCACCACAAACAAGCAGGGACTTTACTGTTAGACATTCACAAAGGACTCGCAAGCCACCAGAGGGATTGATACTGAACTGTTAGATTCGTTAAGTATCGAACATGATGAATGGAGACTCCTTATGTGACCCTCAGGAATGGTTGTTTGTTAAGAAATTCATACTGAAATCTTAAGGGGGGAGGGATATAGTAATCTGGGATGTTATGATTAAGGTTATCCACCAGGTGGTGCTGTAGCCAATGCTGCTGCTAAGGTCAGAGGTTTGCTTCCTGTTAAGGTCAGAGGTTTGCTTCCTGTCAAGGTCAGCAAAGGTGAAATGCCAGGATGCAGGCATGATGTTTGTTACTCTGTTAATAAAGTACTCGTGCTAATTCTACGATATTGTCTCTTCGAGTCCTTGTCTCACTACATGGATTTATCACAGAAAGCATTCACGTTTCTGTGGGATGGAGTACGAGAGGAGGTGACAGAGGCATGGGTACAAAAAATAATGCGATTTGTAGCTATGTGAAGTACTTAAATAACAATCTGAAGGCTTCAGTCAAAAGGAAGCGATCTGTCTCCATTATAAAACACTTACCATCAGCTGAGTGGAATCTCAATATTTTACATGAAATCTCTTGCTGACCTTACTGTGCCAAACATTGAAAAATATATTCAGCTGGGAATTAATTGCACCCCAGCTCGCTGAGTAAAAGACTATTTTCTTTCTCACACCGATTGATTTCCTGTGTATTTAAATCAGACCTGATGGATTGATAAAGTAAGTGATTTCATGTTCAATATGGAATCCTATTTGAGGCCTTTACCGGCACTTCGAGCCTGGCCAGTAGGTGAGGTCAATCAGTCAAAACCAGGAGGGTTCAGTTCCTTGCCAGGAGAGGCTGCCAGCTTTGGCCCATTACAACAACAACAACAACTTACATTTATAGAGCGCCTTTAACCTTTTAAAACGTCCCAAGGCGCTTCGTAGGAGTGCCTTGTGAAATGCAACCCCGTTGGCTTGATTTAGGGGAAGCAAAGATGTAGAGCCTGGCTTCAAAAACTGGCCTGGTCCTGTAATTCTGATAACGTGTCCCTCGGTCGATTGTCCTTCAGCAGGACTCTATTGGCACGGAGACCGTCAGTGGCCCTCGGGACACCGACTCTGGTTGGCCATATTCCTGGAGGCGCCGTCAACAACAGCAACTTGCATTTATATAGCGCCTTTAATATGGTAAGATGTCACATGACCTCCTGCCTGTAACCACCCCGCCCAGTCAAACAGCTTTTTTTCCAAACTTCCGATATCTGTACAACTAACAAATGAAAGCGTTCAAAGAAAATGAAGAAAACACCAATTTTATTTAACGCCCCTATGATTGTTCTCCCGGGTTTGCTCGCAGCAGTGTCTGGGAGATTAACCTTCAATTCCTGGAGATTCCAGGACACTCCTGGATGATTGGCGACTCTAAGTGCTCCTTATAGACCAGGCCCTGAGTGAGTATTCGATTGTGGGAAGGCTCCAACGTCATTGCTTTTGCTCTGATCAATGGCATCACATTAAAATGAGAAGCACGGTTGCTGCAGACCATGGCAAACATTCTTCATCGTGACTTTACTGTCAACCGCAAGGAACTACTGCAGCAGAAGCAGCGATAAATCTCAGCCTACAACACCTGCCTCAGTCTCAGTGGCAGGGCACGGCTTTCATACACACAATATTTCCTTTTCAATCGTTTAGATAGACAGGCTTATGCGCTGTCTCAGCACCGTACATGCACATGACTTTGTGGGCCACAGTCGTGACTGGTCCCAGGTTCCATCCCCACCCTGTCCAGTTAGCCGATCTCAGCCAAGCTCACGATTGGGGCCAGCATCGCTGGACGAGGGAGGGGAGAATCGCCCAGGGCTCCCGTTACCAAGTGCTATCCAGTGAACCCTGCTGGAAGAGAGCATGTGTGACAACCGAGTGGAGGGATTACAGGAACAGCTACTGACAGGGAATGGGGAGATTACAGGAACAGATTCTAACGGAATGAGGAGATTAAGGAACAGATTCTTGCAGGGAATGGGGAGATTAAGGAACAGATTCTAACAGGGAATGGGGAGATTAAGGAACAGATTCTTACAGGAAATGGGGAGATTAAGGAACAGATTCTAACAGGGAATGGGGAGATTAAGGAACAGATTCTAACAGGGAATGGGGAGATTAAGGAACAGATTCTTACAGGAAATGGGGAGATTAAGGAACAGATTCTAACAGGGAATGGGGAGATTAAGGAACAGATTCTAACAGGGAATGGGGAGATTAAGGAACAGCTACTAACAGGGAATGGGGAGATTAAGGAACAGATTCTAACAGGGAATGGGGAGATTAAGGAACAGATTCTAACACGGAATGGGGAGATTAAGGAACAGATTCTAACACGGAATGGGGAGATTACAGGAACAGATTCTAACAGGGAATGGGGAGATTAAGGAACAGATTCTAACAGGGAATGGAGAGATTACAGGAACAGCTACTAACAGGGAATGGGGAGATTAAGGAACACATTCTAACAGGGAATGGAGAGATTACAGGAACAGCTACTAACAAGAATGGGGAGAATACAGGAACAGGAAAATCCTGCAGGATTGGTGTCTGGGAGCCATTGGAAGTACTATCTAAAGGAGCAAACACCTGCAAGCAATCAGATGATAGGGATTTATGTGCCATTGTGCTATCTCGATTGGCAGGAGTGTGTTCAGTTTGCAGATTGCTTCTTTCTGATATTTGTTGCCTTACTCGCCCTGAATAACTCTCACAGTTTACCGTGGGTGCCATCATTGCCACTTTGGTTTGGGTGGAGGAAGAGGGGCAGCAACAGCCTCAGCAACCAGCAGCAGGGCCTCTTAGAAGCCAACAGGGGAGGGAGGTTGGTGTTGCTCATTGGAGGCCACACCCAGCCCTCTGGGTGTAAGGCCAAGAACCGCACTTCTGGATCTACCTGAGGAGCAATGGATCAGGAGGCTGTAGGTCTCCTGACAGCCTCTTTTGGACCTATTTAGCCTCCTGCAACAAGGCCTGCTGCCTGCTGGCCCAGGAGGCCATGCTTTGTCAGTGGCTGTCAAAGTCACCACCACCCTTAACTTTCTTTGCTGCAGGCTCCTTCCAGGTTGCAACAGGGGGACTTCTCCTGCATCTGCCAATCTGCAGTGCACCGCCGCATCAAGCAGGTCACCAATGCTCTCTTTGCCAAAGCCAACCAATACATCATAGTCCCAATTGGCACCAATAGTCAACATGAGAGCGCTCGGGGATTTGCAGCAGTGGCCGACTTCCCTTGTGTCCAGGGCGTGATAGACTGTGCATCTGTAAATAGAAAGGGCTACCACTAAATTACTGTCCAGCTCATCTCCAGTCACCAATAACGCAAGTTTGTGATAGTTTTGCAGGCAGCTCTCACAACGTTTTCATCCTGCGACCATCCCGCCAATATTTGGCCCTTCCAGGAAAGTTACAGTCTGGCTGCTGGGGGACAGTGAAACCCTCTACTCACATGGCAATCTCACCATGCCTGAAAAAGACAGGTATAGTCAGACCCATGGGACTACTAGGATCGTAATTGAGCCCACCACAGTGCTCCTCAAACAAAGGTTCAGGAGCCTCAACAAGTCTGGAAGCTCCCTACAATGTGCTCTACACAGAGTCCACATCATGTTGGTGTGCTGTATCCTACCCAAACTCGCCATCCAGAGAGGGGTGCATTTGGAGGAGACACACCAACAGCATTGGAGGAGGAAGGCCTGGGTGAAGGCGAGGAAGGAGCAGAAGAAGGAGAGCCACCTCAATGTCTTGGAGCCAGTGATGCCAGGGTTTGAGTTAATTACTAATCAGCGATTCTGCCAACCTGCTCATTCCCTGCCCTGAAAAGTTACACAAAGCCATTTTACAGAAATATGCCTTATGACATCCTTCACATCTGCCTAAATCCTGCATTAAAGAACGTTGAAACCATTCTGATGAAACTTCTGCATCAATGGCATACTGACAATGCAAACTCTGAAGCTGATATGAAACCAGACAGCAGACAGATATGACAAAAGTGATTAAGGTGATTAATTTCATTCCATAAAAAATAATTGCCTTGAATTAATTACTCATGTGAGTGTCAATCCATGGTGCCTTTCTGAAAAGATGACCTACGTCTACTACTCCAATGAGGTGTTCTCCTGGTGGCCTGAACAAACAGAAGGCAGCTGTTCCTCATGTGAGGACCCCTGAGATACTCGTGGTCAGTGACGTCTGGGTAATCGAGCCTGCGAGGGCCCGGCTGCAGGCCGGGCAGTCTGGTCCAGCTGGCTTTCTGGCACCATGGTGGGTATTGGTTGAGAGGGCGGTGAGGGAGTAGACGTACTGACATCCTGAGAGAGGGTGACACCTGCCACTCCCGTGGGTCTGGGGCTCATCCCTCCCACTGATATGCGGGAGAGCCGATTTGAGGAGATCAGAGATGCCTTGAAAGCCTCCATCTATTTAGTCCACTAGTGTGTCCAAGATGGGGCCCAGTCTGGATGGCAGCCGTTTGAGCTCCTACCAAAGCTGCAAAGATTGGTAACATGGACTCCTGTTGTTAACATGGACTCCCATTGTGAGGGACTGGCTACAACCGGGAGGTGGCCACATGCTCCATGGTAGATTGCAGAGTGCCGATGCCATGCAAGATGACAACACACGAGGTGAAAGAGGACGCCTCCATTCTTTCAACCATGGTGCTGAAACTCCTTGGCAGCCCTTCCAATACCTTGTGCGAGGCAGGCAGCTTTCTTTTGAAGACTGGGCCCATGAAATCCGCATCGCTGTCCTCCTCAGCACGGCTGGGCGATGATCTCTCCTGGGATGTCCCTGTCACCACTACCTGCACCTGCTCACCTGTGCTGGGCACTTCACTGAGTGCAGACCTGCCCGAACTCACTCTCTCACCTTCCCAGAGGGACAACTCTGTGCTGGTGCTATGAAGGTATGAAGCGCAATGATGATGCATCCTCAGGAACATAGGAACAGGAGGAGGCCATTCAACCTCTCAAACCTGTTCCGCCATTCATTTAGATCACGGCTGATCTGTACCTCAACTCCTTTTACCTGCCTTTGCTGCATATCGTTAGATACCCTTACTAAACAAAAATCTCCAATTGACCCCCAGCCTTAACAGTGTTTTGGGGGAGAGAGTTCCAGATTTCCAGTAACCTTTGTGTGAAAAAGTGTTTCCTGAGTTCTTAACTTGGCCGAGCTCTAATTTTAAGGTTATGCCCCCTTGTTCTGAATTACCCCACCAGAGGAAATTGTTTCTCTGTATCTACCCTATCAAATCCCTTTATCATTTAAACACAGGAGGATTGCTCTCCTCCAAGGTGTCTTCTTCAGGAGGCTCTTGTGGAGGAGGACCTAGAGTGAAAGAGAAAAGGGGCAAGTTATCAAGAGTTAGGTAATAGAAGTTGCCAAGCTGGTTGAACGCGCCATTTCTTGAAGTGAGTGACTTCAGGGTACAAGTAATAGGCAGACACCCTGCTCAGATAAGCCGCTAGCCTTGCCTTTCCCAAGGCTCATGGCTCTTGCAGGGCCATTTGTTCGGGCCTTGCTGTTGAGGGTTCCTCCTCTCCTGAAGTGTGCCATTTTGTCCTGCAGCAAGAGAGGGCGAGAGTTAGTGAGTTACCTTTGAACAGGAAAGTGGAGTTGGGTAGTGCTTTTACATATAGTGTGTCTGCTGAGAGCTGGAGAAGAAGCAGGTTGGAAGTAGAATAGAGAGCTGATGAATGGAAAGCAAATGGCTGAAGTGGGAAGGAGGGAAGGAGACCTGAGAGTTATCTTCACTAGCTACCACTTGAGTAGATAACGCGGTTAGGCCTAGAAATTCGTCTCGGGCGGTGGCACAAGATGGGTGGTATCAGATGGGCCGCCCGTTATACGCAGAGTCTGGCATTCAGTTCTACAGCAGTCAATGTAACGGAATATCAAGCACTACGCATAACGGCCGGCCGATCCAATACTGCTCTTTTTGCACCATCGCCCGAGGCAAATTTCGACCCCTTCTACTGTGTCTACTGTGAGGGCAACAAGGAAGAGATGAGTGTGTTTGGAATGGGATTGAGAGATGGCTCCGTGTGCCTTTGTGATTGGTGGTGAAGAATGTGATGGAAGGGAGTGTATTGATGACAGTTCTGGGGAGGGGGGGTGAGCGATTGTTACGTAGAAACATAGAAGATAGGAGCAGGAGTAGGCCATTCGGCCCCTCGAGCCTGCTCTGCCATGCAATGAGATCATGGCTGATCATCCAATTTCAGTACCCTGTCCCTGCCTTCTCCCCATATCCCTTGATCTCTTTAGCCTTAAGAAATATATCTAACTCCTTCTTGAATATATTTAATGAATTGGCCTCCACTGCCTTCTGTGGTAGAGAATTCCACAGGTTCACCACTCTCTGGGTGAAGAAATTCCTCCTCATCTCTGTCCTAAATGGCTTACCCCTCATCCTCAGACTGTGACCCCTGGTTCTGGACTCCCCGGCCATTGGGAACATCCTTCCTGCATCCAGTCTGTCCAGTCCTGTTAGAATTTTATAAGTTTCAATGAGATCCCCTCTCATTCTTCTAAACTCCAGCGAGTATAAGCCCAATCGACCCAATCTCTCCTCATACGTCATTCCTGCTATCCCAGGTATCAGTCTGGTGAATCTTCGCTGCACTCCCTCCATGGCAAGAACATCCTTCCTCAGATAAGGCGACCAAAACTGCACACAATACTCAAGGTGTGGTCTCACCAAGGCCCCGTACAACTGCAGCAAGACATCCTTGTTCTTGTACTCGAACCCTCTTGCTATGAAGGCCAACATACCATTTGCCTTCTTAACCGCCTGCTGTACCTGCATGCTTACCTTCAGCGACTGGTGCACAAGGACACCCAAGTCTCGTTGCACTTCCCCTTTTCCCAATCTATTGCCGTTCAGATAATAATCTGCCTTCCTGTTTTTGCCACCTAAGTGGATAACCTCGCATTTATCCACATTATACTGCATCTGCCATGCTTCTGCCCAATCACCCAACCTGTCCAAATCATACTGGAGTTTCTCGGCATCCTCCTCACAGCACACATGCCCACCCAGCTTTGTGTCGTCTGCGAACTTGGAGATATTACATCTAGTTCCCTCGTCTAGATCATTTATATATATTGTGAATAGCTGGGGTCCTAGGACCGATCCCTGCGGTACCCCACTAATCACTGCCTGCCACTCGGAAAAAGAGCCATTTATTCCAACTCTTTGCTTCCTGTCTGCCAACCAATTCTTTATCCAAGTCAGTACCTTGCCCCCAATCCCATGTGCCTTAACTTTACATGCTAATCTCTTATGCGGGACCTTATCGAAAGCCTTCTGAAAGTCCAAATACACCACATCCACTGGTTCTCCCTTATCTAGTCTACCAGTTACATCCTGAAAAAATTCCAGTAGATTAGTCAAGCACGATTTACCTTTTGTAAATCCATGTTGACTTTGTCCGATCCTGTCACTGTTTTCCAAGTGCTCTGCTATTACATCTTTTATAATGGACTCTAGCATTTTCCCCATTACCGATGTCAGGCTTACCGGTCTATAATTCCCTGTTTTCTCTCTACCACCTTTTTTGAATAGTGGGGTAACATTAGCTACCCTCCAATCCATGGGAACTGTTCCAGAATCTATCGAATTTTGGAAGATGACCAGCAATGCATCTACTATTTCTAGGGCCACTTCCTTAAGTACCCTAGGATGTAGATTATCAGGCCCATGGGATTTATCGGCCTTCAATCCCGTCAATTTACCTAACACCATTTCCCTACAAATACTGATTTATTTCAGTTCCTCCCTCTCATTAGACCTATGTTCCCCGACATCTCTGGGAGGTTATTTGTGTCCTCCTTTGTGAAGACAGAACCAAAGTATGTATTTAATTGGTCTGCCATTTCTTTGTTCCCCATTATAAATTCCCCTGATTCTGACTGCAAGGGACCTACGCTTGACTTCACCAATCTTTTTCTCTTCACATATCTATAAAAGCTTTTACAGTCAGTTTTTATGTTCCCTGAAAGCTTACTCTCATGCTCCCATTTTCTCCCTCTTAATTAATCCCTTTGTCCTCCTTTGCTGAATCCTAAACTGCTCCCAGTCCTCAGGTTTACTGCTTTTTCTGGCCAATTTATATGTCTTCTCCTTGGATCTTATGCTATCCCTAATTTCCCTTGTTAGCCATGGTTGAGTCACCTTTTTTGTTTTATTTTTATGCCAAACAGGGATGAACAAATTCTGTAGTTCATCCATGCGACCTTTGAATGTTTGCCATTGCCTATCCACCGTCAACCCTTTGAGTAACATTCCCCAATCAATCCTACCCAACTCGCGCTTCATACCATCATAGTTTTCTTTATTTAAATTCAGGACCCTAGTCTCTGAGTCAACTACTTCACTCTCCATCTTAATGAAGAATTCTATCATATTATGATCGCTCCAACCCAAGGGGCCTCGCACAACAAGATTGCTAATTAATCCGTTCTCATTACATAATACCCAGTCTAAGATGGCCTGATCTCTAGTTGGTTCCTTGACATATTGGTCCAGGAAACCATCTCATATACACTCCAGGAATTCCTCCTCCACAGTATTGTTACTAATTTGGTTAGCCCAATCTATATGTAGATTAAAGTCACCCATGATAACTGCTGTGCCCTTATTGCACGCGTCTCTAATTTCCCGTTTAATGCCATCCCCAACCTTCGCATTATTGTTTGGAGGTCTGTATACCACTCCCACTAACGTTTTCTGCCCCTTGGTATTTCTCAGTTCTACCCATACAGATTCCACATCATCAGAGCTAATATCCTTCCTTTCAATTGTGTTAATCCCCTCATTAACCAGCAATGCTACCACACCTCCTTTTCTTTTTTGCCTATCTTTCCTGAATATTGAATACCCCTGGATGTTGAGTTCCCAGCCTTGGTCTCCCTGGAGCCATGTTTCCGTAATCCCAATCATATCATATCCGTTTACCTCTATTGCCAGCTGGTATTGAGGGAGGTAGAGAGATGAAGAGTTGTGTTCACCCTTGCTGCTCTAGTGATGTCACTGAACCTCTTCCTACATTGAATCCAGGTCCTTGGGGGCGATGTGCCTGGCACTGACCCAACCAGTCCCCTCTCGACAGGCCTACTGGATATTGGTCCTAGCTATCTTCATCCCAATAATAATATTTCCACCCTTGCCCTGACTTCTTCCACCAAGACCTCTTGGGAGGCATCAGAAAACTTGGGAGCAGCCCAACAGCATTTCTGGTAGCAGAGTTCTGTCTAGCACTGTTCCACCGAAAGCTCAGTGCAGGCAATGGAACCTCCATTTAAGAGATGCAATCTTGCTTTAATTAGGCCGTGGGAAGCCCGCCAATCCGATTCAAACGGGGTTAATGGGCCTCACTCTGCTGACGTCGGGTGCATTTTCCACTCCCCCAGCCCGCCCGAGTCCCGCTCGGAGTTAACCCCCCCACCCCGTTGTGTTCAGAGACAGATCTGTCATGGGGCTGCTGTCCAAGGAGGTTGGGATCGTAAAACATGTGGCCAATTTGTGCGCTGAAAATATTTGAGTTAGGCGTGGTTGGGATGTGGATTACAAGGCTGGCAACTGCAGGTGATCAATGACATCGCTCACCGGGGTAAGGAGGAGGCGGCCATGTTTGTTAGAGTGAAGGGAGGGATGCAAAGGTGCTAGAATTTTCAAATAGAAAGAATTAGCATTTATATAACGACTTTCACAACCTCAGTATGTTCTAAAGCGCTTTACAGCCAATGAAGTACTTTTGAAGGCAGTCACTGTTGTAATGTGGGAAGCGAAGCAGCAAATTTGCACACAGCAAGATCCCACAAACAGAAATGAGGTAATGACTGGATAATCAGTTTTTTTAGATGTTGGGTGAGGGATAAATTTTAGCCAGGGTTAGGGTTAGGACACTGGGGATAACTCTCCTGCTCTTCTTCCAAATAGTGCCATGGAATCTTTTACAGCCAGCTGAGAGGGCAGGCGGGGCCGAAAGGCAGCACTCCCTCAGTACTGCACTGGGACTGTCAGTCTAGATTTTGTGCTGAAGTCTCTGGAGTGGGACTTGAACCCATTAGCGAGGGAGGTCGGTGCAGAAAGGACTGAGAGGTGGCCGAAAGCAATTGGGTTGTAGTCGGTAATGATGAGCATAGCAAAGCCATAATTTGGAATTGATGCGGGTTCCTGGCTGGAGTCTAACATGAAGACATCAAATTCTTTGGTTAAGTAAGAGAGGCAGCAGGGGATCGTAATGTGATAAGGTCCGAGAGATAAAGCTGTGAAATCAATGACTGCTGCGAAGGAAGGCTGAAATCATATGTGAGTGTTTCTTAACACAAGGAGAGTGGACACTGTATTAAATTCTTTCTACAGCAGCCTGATAGAAATAATTTAACCTGTGACATTCTCCCCTGCTGGCTTCATATTGCACCTTCAGTACATTTACAGTTTACATGTTCAAGGCGGACAAGGGCTATCCCCTCACCAACTGGCTCATAACTCCTGCCAGGAACCTGAGCATAGACGCAGAGTGCCGCGATAATGAGAGCCCTGCAGCAACAAGGATTTTAATTCAGCAAACCATTGGTCTCCTGAAACAACGGTTCTGCTATCTCTCGGGAGGCGTCCTTCAGTACAGACCGGAGCGAGTCTCGACATTTGTCATCATTTGCAGCATGCTCCACAAGGGGAGTTGCTTTGGAGCTCCCTCAGGAGGAAGGAGTGGAGCAGCAAGACGAAGACGGGGATGAGAAGCCAGACGATGCAGTACAAGAGCCTGGCCCAGCAGTCCAGCGAGCTGCCAGAGCTTTGAGGCAGGGAAATTATTGAGGAGAGATTCTCCTGAACAAGCTCTCCCCTGCCCAGAGCACCAACGCTCCCTCCTTCCATCTGACCCAGTCCTGACACCCACCGTATCATTGCCCTCAAATAATACAAGAGTTGTGTACAAATCAGCCTTGTGCAGAGCTCTAGTGCCTGTCTTGGGAATAGGAAGGAACATAGGAATATAGGAAAATTAGTAGGCCATTCAGCCTCTCGCACCTGTTCCACCATTCAACTAGAACTTGGCTGATGTGTATGCTTGTGTGCTTGGTTACCTATTCAGGTGCTCCTATGAGGTGGTTCCCCAGTGCTTACAGCTTGGGAGGTGGAAGGCTGCTGAATGTCCGCTGAGGGCACTTGAGATGGACATGGTGGGCGACCTCGAGAAGTTCTGGCCATTGAGGACCCAGCTGTAGACTGCTGGGACTCAACTTCGGCCGGGGCAGTCTGGCCCGGCTGGCTGTCTGGCACCAACAAGAACACTGGTTGAGAGGCTGGTGGGGGAAACAGACATTCTATCATCCTGAGAGAGGACAGCAGGTACCTCCTTCATGGAGTGCCTGCCACTCTCAGGAAGCTGAGACTCAGCACTTCCACTGCTCTGCCAGAGAACAGAATGCAGGCCTGCTGGTGTGCTCTCGAAGCACCTATCCATGCTCTAGGCTTTGTAAGCCAAAGGAGATGCTGGACCCCAGAGCCAAGTTGAAAGCTGTCTGAGCTTCCATCAAAGCTGTCACCAGAGGCTCCGTGGCCATGGGGGTCCCCCTACAGTGCTCATAGAGATGACCAATTGCTCCATGTTTGACTGCATGGTCTCGATGCGTTGCGTGAGGAGGTGGACTCCTCCATGCTCGCCGAGATTGTGCGAAAACTCGCTCGTAGACAGCTCAGTGCACTTAGAAGATGCGTGTGGATTGATATCAGTCTTACGTATGGTGGGCCCCTGTGTCTTCATCTGTACCCTATGCAGCAGGGCTAGGATGCAATCTCTCCCTCTGGTGAGCTGCTTCCTGGCCCGTCCTATCTCCCTGTCCTTGCTCTTGCACACTCATGCTGGGTGAATCTCCCCGTTCAGACCCTTCTAGTCTACCCTCAGAACTACATGCACCACCACCTTCTCAAGGGCAACTAGGGATGGGCAATAAATGCTGGCCTTGCCAGCGACGCCCAGATCCCATAAGCAAATTTTAAAAAAAGTGCCAGACTCTGAGCTGGTGTTTGCAAGTGTAAGGTTGAGTGACGCTTTGTGTTCTGCAGTGTTCGCCTCTTCTCCTTCTTCCTCTTCTTCCTGAGGGCTGTGTGGGAGAAAGGGGGAAGAGTTAGCATTTAGTGGCATGGGTAAGCAGAGACAGATGAGTGGCTTCTGAAAGCAACTGTCGTGTATTATGTGTAAGGGTGAGATTTAAGTGAGGGGGGAAGATGGCTCAAAACCCTTCAGCATTTGTCCTCCAGCCTCGCCAGATGCCACGCTTCTGACGCACTCACTGCCCATGATGTCCATGACCTGCTCTCCTAGTGGGGGCAGCACATGGATGAAGTGTAGCCCTCCTTCTGTGGCTGCCTGCTCCCTGTTATTGTGTGCCACGTTGCCCTCCGAGAAAGAATGGAGTGTCAGTGTTAGAGTAGTGACAGAATCATAGAATGATACAGCACAGAAGGCCATTTGGCCCATCATGCCTGTACCGGCTCTTTGAAAGAGCGATCCAATTAATCCCACTCTCCTGCTTTTTCCCCCCATTGCCCTGCAAATTTTCCCCTGTTGAAAGTTATTATTGAATCTGCTTCCACCACCCTTACATTACAGATCATAACAACACGCTGCATAATTTTTTTGTCCCCTCATGTTGCCTCTGGTTCTTTTGCCAATTATCTTAAAATTGTGTCCTCTGGTTACCGACCCTCCTGCCACCGGAAATAGAGTTCCATTATTAACTCTATCAAAACCCGTCATGATTTTGAACACGTCTGCAAATCCCCATTTGACCTTCTGTGCTCTAAGGAGAACAACCCCAGTTTCTCCAGTCTCTCCACGTAATTGAAGTCTTTCATGCCTGATACCATTCTAGTAAATCTCCTCTGCACCCGCTCTAAGACCTTCACATCCTTCCTAAAGTGTGATGCCCAGAATTGAACACAATACTCCAGCTGAGGCCTAACCAGTGATTTATAAAGGTTTAGCATAGCTTCCTTATTTTTGTACTCTGTAGGCTGGATTTTCATTCAGGGGACGTGATGGAGGCGGGACTACAACTTTCGGGGTTGTTGTCACGCCTCCATCGAGATGTGGCCAATCCACGCGATTTTAACTTGATTGACTTTGTTGAGCCCGCCCAGCGGGCTCAGCAGGCCAATTGAGGTCCATTCGGCAACAGGTGACGTCATAGACTGAAATTTCATCTGTCAAGAGGTTTTGACAGATGAAATATCAGTGTTTCACAGCTGTTTGAAGCTGTCAAACACTGAGTCTTACTTCTAACATGAGTCCTTCTCCACAGACTCAGTTAGAAATCTCTCCTGCACAGAAAGCTGAAGGCTGTCACTTTTGACAGTTCGCAGCCATTCTGCTTTCTGTGCCGGTGAGATGAGGGATTCCCGAGACCTAAAGGAGGGAAGGCTGTAAAGGTAAGAAAAGGTAATTTAAACTTCTTTAATCACTTTAGACACACCAAACACACTTACCTTTGCACTCATGCACACATCACTCACCTGAACACCGACATCTCGAACCCTCCAAGTCCTTCAACCCGACGGCCCACCTCCTCTAACTTGGCGTGGTTTGGAGCCGTCGGGAATCCCACACTTCAACCTTAAAAATAGGGATTAGGCTAAAAACTGTCTGTTAACTACCTGTTAACAGGCAGTTAACTGGCATGAATCCCCTTCCCGCCTCGGGGAGGCGGGCCCCAGTGCGGGGTGGGTACCCGCCTCCTTTGAAACTGGCATGGAGGCGGGTTGGGGGCAGGATGGTGTCGGGACCTCCGATTTTGGGATTTTAACCCCCCCCCACACGCCTCCAATCCCGACTCCACGGGTCAATGAAAATCCTGCTCTATACCTCTATTGATAAAGCCCAGGATCCCGTATGCCTTTTTAACAGCCTTCTCAACTTGTCCTGCCAGCTTCAAAGACTTGTGTACGTACACCCCCCAGTCTCTCTGTTCCTGCACCCCCTTTAAAATAGCCTCTCCTCATTCTTCCTACCAAAACGTATCACTTCACACTTCTCTGTGTTAAATTTCATCCGCCATGTGTCTGCCCATTTCACCAGTCTGCCTGTCCTCCTGAAGTCTGTTACTATCCACCTCACTGTTTACTACATTTCTGAGTTTTGTGCCACCTGCAAATCTCAAAATTATACCCTGTATATCCAAACCCAGGTCATTAATATACATCAAAAAGAGCAGTGGTCTCAACATCAACCCCTGGGGGACACCACTGCACACTTCCCTCCAGTATGAAAAACAACCGCTCACCACTACTCTGTCTCTTAGTCAAATTCATACCCCAGGTGAACTAGTTGGGTTTTCCTGGCAATGGCTGTTTACTTCTATTACGAACCAGATTTATTGAACTTAGATTCACAACATGTCGACTTGGGATTTGAACTCACAGTCTCAGGTTGTTAGTCCAGTATCATAAACACTTTGCTACTGCTCTGTGATGCTGCTGCAGCACTTGATGGCATTGTAGCAGTTCACGTTTGTTGCTTAAAATACAGTTCATTACGGAATATTTTGTGTGTGCCATGTGGTATAGCGGGCAGCAGCAGATGATAGGGTTATGGGAGTGAGTGGAAGCAGGGTGGGCATTCGATGGCACACTGGAAAAAGAAAAGAAACACTTGCACCGATGCCGTATCCTATAATGTCCTCAGGACATCATGGACCAATACACCCTGTTGTCCCACATCCCAGACCCCACTTCCAATCCTCCACTCTCGGGGTCTGAGCTCATAATCTAGGCTGACAATTCGGTGCAGTACTGAAGAGGTGTAGCATTGTTTCAGGTGCTGTCCTTCAGATAAAGTGTTAAACTGAAGTCCCAACTGCCCATTCCAGAGGTTCAAGGGGACGTTGCAGATTCAGCGGCACTACTGGAAGAAGGGAAAGAAGTTCTCTCCTCAAAGCGTTACCAAAAGGAGATTAACTTGTCGGTCATTTTCATTGCTTTTTGTGGAATCTTACTGTGTAAATATGGTTGTCATGTTTACCTATGTAACAATAGTCGTGATGGGTGCTGTGATAAGTTGCCTGTGTAATCTTTTCTTCCACTCTTACTCTTTGCTGAATCAGAAATATGTGTATTTCCTTTTTTGATTGCTTCAACATGGCACAGGCACGATGGGCTGAATGGCCTCCTTCTGTGTTGTATCATTCTATGAACTAAGTCATCGCTTCCTGGAGATGTGTTCCTGAGATTCAGAGCTCTAAGGGAACAGACTTTGCCTTTGCTGTGTTGAAACACTGATATTTGTGTAGTGTGTGCAATTTCTCATTGTGCACGTAAATTGTGGTGATATCGATGACATCCCAGTTAATGGGAGCTGGCAATCTGTAAGTGAAAGAGTTGGCAAACATAGCTCTTGGCTATAATAAAAACAGAAAATGCTGGAAACACTCAGCAGGCCAGGCAGCATCTGTGGAGAGGGAAACAGAGTTAACGTCTCAGGTCGTTGACCTTTCGTCAGAACAATAGCTCGCGGTCAACTGGGCGATGACTGAGCCATGATTGAGGTTTGCTGGTTTCGATAACTCTATTAGCTTGGGTGCTGAAATGATACCATTGGATATCAGCGTATAACTTCACATGTTTGTCTAAAATTAATTCTGCTGCTATATTAGTGGAGGAGTTAACACCATCTATACGTGAAAGAAAAGAGCAATATGCTAACATTTATATAGCACCTCGTCACATCTTCCAGCCCTTGAGCAACAATGAATTACTTTGGAGTGCAGTGACTGTTGTTATGTAGACAAAGGTGGCAGCCATCTTGTGTTTGGTAATATTCCACATAGAAGGCTATTGGTGGTGTTGTTTGGGGAAGGGATGTGGCCCGAACAGTGGGAGAACTTCCATCTCTTTGTTCACTAGTGGTTTACTGGGTAGATATGGAGCACAGGGGTGTAATCTTAATATCAGAGCCAGACTATTTAGGAGGGAAATTAGGGATCATTTTTTCACACAAAGGATCGTAGAAATCTGGAACTCTCTCCCAAAAAGGCTGTGGATGCTGGGAGTCAATTGGAACGTTCAAGACTGTGATCTATAAAGTTTTGCTAGGCAAGGGTAGCAAAGGTGGGTAAATGGATTTGAGGTACACCTAGATCCCACAAATAGCATTAGAGATGAATGGTCAGTCAATTTGTTTTTAGTGGTGTTGGTTGAGGAACACATTTGAAGAGCTCCCTATTCTGTTCTTCAAATAACCCCATGTGAACTTTAATGTTCAATAGAACAGGTAACATGTCATGTGAAGGGTGGGACCGCTGTCAGTGCACCCCTTCAGCATGCATTGGGCTATCAGCCTAGGCGGCACGGTGGCATAGTGGTTAGCACTGTTGCCTCACAGCGCCAGGGACCCGGGTTCGAATCCGGCCTCGGGCGACTGTCTGTGTGGAGTTTGCACATTCTCCCCGTGTTTGCGTGGGTTTCCTCCGGGTGCTCCGGTTTCCTCCCACAGTCCAAAGATGTGCGGGTTAGGTTGATTGGCTATGATAAATTGACCCTTAGTGTTAGGGGGATTAAATACGTGGGGTTACGGGGATAGGGTGGGATATGTGTTGGTGTAGGGGTTACGGGGATCGGGTGGAATATGTGTCGGTGCAGGCTCGATGGGCCGAAATGGCCTCTATCTGCACTGTGGGGTTTCTGTGATTTCTGTGATTTCTGTGAAAATATGCTTAAATGCTGGAGTGGGGCTTGACTCAGAGGCTACTAACGGAGTCAAACTGACACTCAACACTATTATCATATGTGAACACAACAGTCACCAACACACTGACACACTATAACCACAAAAAAGGCAAGCAAGATGCACCAACCATTGCCACTGTGACACCAACAAACCATTACATACAGTCAATGCAACCAGCACACACCAACCTATACCAGCACACACCAACCGATACCAGCACACACCAGACAATACCAGTGCACACCAACCGATACCAGCACACACCAACCAGCACACACCAGACAATACCAGCACACACCAGCCGATACCAGCACACACCTCACCAATACTAAAATCACGCAGCCATTCAGTAAATCACTATTCTCTAACTTATTTATGCCAAATGTTAATTTGTATTCATTAAAAAAAACTGGACACCGCAACACGTTATTCTGTGGGCCTTGCCTTTACAGAATGCTGCTCTGTGCTCATTGACATGGTGCCCCTATGCTGCGATGCTCTCCATGCCCTCTATGAGCTGGCTCGTGCCGCCCACAAACATGGCTATTTTGTACCACTTTGCAATGTGTGTGTGAGCCAGCCCATGTCAGCACTCCTGATTGTCACATGCCCACCATCACTGAGGAGTCCTATTGTATGCTGTTTTTGCTGAGTCCTATCTCCCAGCACATAGCAGCCTCTGTGAAGGCAAGTCCTCTCTGCACAGAATACGGCTCTTATATGGTGCCAAGTTTTGAAAGTTATGCAAATGTCTTGTGTAGTAAACAAGGCTCACGTCAGCCAGTAACTGTGGAAAGACTGAAGGGAGATCTCAGTACAGGGCCTGTGCTCCAATGGTTTTCCAATATGTGCGGCCAATGGGCGAGGTTCCCAGCCATTGGCACATAATCAAGGAATTACCTCATGTCTACAATGAACACACGGCAATGACAACAGCAACTTGGTAAAATATGGCACTGAGTCTAATTGTAAAATCCTGGCCATCCTTGTTGTGGGCATGGTGGGGCAGGGTGGGACAGGGGGTCTCCCTGCTGGGAGCACGAGATTGTGTGATGACCTCTGATATCTACATCTGATCCCTGTACCATCTCTCCACTCTTGTCATAAAGGGGCATTCTTGCCTTCCTTGTAGCAGTTCTGATTGAGGGTCTCCCACCCGACCATTAACCTGTCCTCTCTCTCTTTACAGACGTCAGTGGTTCTGCTTTGCATTTACAGCATTTTTATTTCCGATTTCCAATGTGCAGTTTCTCTTTGATCCATTTGTCTCTTGCGGCCTTTTAAAAATTATTAATGTATTCAGGTGGCTTTGAATCAGGTCCTTTGTGTGTGTTTTTTTTCCATATTCAGTTTTTGTTTCCTTTTATTATCCTGCAGTGCTCCTCTCCGATTTTTACGAGCATCATTTTATTGTTGTGCTACCATCTGTGCGCCTTTTTCCTTCTTTTTTTTTTCCGACAAGGCTCAGTGCACTCAGGGAAGGAGAGGATACATATCTGGAATGTTCAGTGCAGGAGTGATTACTGAGAGCTGTAATTCTAATCGAGAGCTTTTCAGCAACTCGAAGGCGCATTGCCCCGTTCAAAAAGCACAGCTCAGACCTGCGAACGTGCTTTCTGCTTTGCTGCATTATGCTTAAAGAAAGAATGAACAAACTCGCATTTATATAGTGCCTTTCATGACATTCCAAAGTGCTTTCCAGCCAATGAAGTACTTTTTGAAGTGTAGTCACTGTTGTAATGTGGGAAATCTGGCAGCCAGTTTGCACACAGCAAGATCCCACAAACAGCAATGTGACGACGACCAGATAATCTGTTTTTTAGCAATGATGCTTGAGAGGTCAATATTGACTAGGCCATTAGGGAGAAGTCCCCTGCTCTTCTTCAAACTAGTGCCATGGGATCTTTTACACCCACCCGAGAAGGGCAGATGGGGGGCCTCGGTTTAACGTCTCATCCAAAAGACGGCACCACCGACAGTGCAGGGCTCCCTCAGCACCGCACTGGGAGTGTCAGCCTGGATTTTATGTGCTCAAGTCTCTGGAGTGGGACTATGAACCCACAAGCTTCTGACTCAGAGGGAAGAGTGCTACCCACTGAGCCACAGCTGACACAACTGGATGAAGATTCCTTTGGTGGCATGACCTGTTGACTCCTTAGCATCGTACAGAAACCTGCTGCTGACTTTGAAGAGAAACTTACCCCATTTCAACACATGATGTTGAAGCAGTGCGGACACATCACTGTGAATTGTCCTGCATCGAACATCCCGAGCAGACTTCACCTATGGTCGAACTGCTACATTGCTGTTTCAAAAGGTCATAAATCGATCTCCGCCACTGCTACAGGCCACGAAAAGTTATAACTCACTGTGCTAGTCCATTCATCGCAGACAGAACTGAGTTACCACTTAAACAGGAGACACTTGCTGCATTGGAATTTCCAAAGGCGCTAGTGTGATATGCCTTCTAAGGTAGAGGTGGATTAGTTGCTGGTACTGGATTGGGTCAGACTGTTTCCTGGTGCTCTGCTTAATACTGAACGTTTTCTACTCATCCTGGATTCATTCAGATATTCAATGAATTCAAGAAAGAGCTATAAGAAAAGAACACACCTGCACATTTCGGCCTCTGGGCCTGGCAGTGATCAATCTGTGAAAGCTGCCCTGCAATTGGAACAGTTGGATGAGTAGTGGGGGAAGGACACACCATTAGTGCTACAGTTATAGTGAGCTCCCACTGTGGAGACAACCATAAAATAGATAGAAGATGGGGGTTGTGGGGGGGTGGACAACAGTGGCTTCAGGAATGACAGCACATCTAATGCCATGGGTGGCACAGAAGGTGACGGTCTGTAGGAGACAGATGAGCCTGGGCCTGGCCGAGTAGAAGTCAACTGTGACAAATGGACAATGGCTTTGATGAAGTCAACTGGCATATGCTCTATTCAATGAATCTGATCATTCTGAGTTCAAGATTCCATTGATTGTTTTCACCATTGCTGTTATGTTTAGAAAGAAAGACTTGGCATTTATATAGCGCCTTTCACAACATCAGGACATCCCAAAGCGCTTTATAGCCAGTTAAGTACTTTTGAAGTGTGGTCACTGTTGTAATGTAGGAAATGCAGCAGCCAATTTGCACACAGCAAGCTCCCACAAACAGCAATATGATAAATAATCAGATTTAGGTGTTGGTTGAGGGATAAATGTTGATCAGGACTCTGAGGAGAACTCCCCTGCTCTTCTTCAAAGTAGTGCCATAGGATCTTCAACACCCACCTGAGAAATCAGATGGGGCCTCAGTTTAAGATCACATTCGAAGTGGCAGTACTCTCTCAGTACTGTGCTGCATTGCAGTGTCAGCCTAGAATATGTGCTTAAGCCTCTGGAGTGGGTCATGAACCCACAACCTTCTGACTCAGAAACGAGAGTGCTACCAACTGAGCCACCACTAATACGGCTTTACAGCTTTGCTTATTATTTTCTTTTATAGTTACACCAGTTTACTTAGTGGACAGCACTTTAAGCAAGTGGCTTCACTGTTCCTGAGTCTTTCACATAATAGGTTAAGTTCATTGGGTCCCGTGCTCAAAGGGTTGGTCATAGGGCTAAATAGTGTGGGCCCAATTGACTATTCAAGCACTGCTACCCACTGGGAGCAGGAGACCAGTGCCTTTGCCCTTGTACTTAAAAGGAAATCACTGTCAACAAGCTACCCACACAACACAGTTTGAGGCTCTTGTTTTCATTTAATTGTCTGCATATAATATGCTCCTTTCAAGTTCTTATGGGGGAGGGTGGAATTCAAAGATTGATAGAAACCACGATTTTCTTTTTCCTTCCCCCCCCTCCACTCCCAATATCTTGTAGAATCACTATTACGGGACATGCAGGAGAATAAAGATAAAATATGCTTTACTGCGCACAGTCTGACATTGTACATTGTAGGTCATTATTCCACCATGCCTATCACTGATCTGTGCGTCAGCATCATTGTACAGCTCATCCGGACTGGCCAGGTGGGTCCTGTACATGCAGTCAGAAATATTCTTAATTAAGATCTAAGGGCTAGAAATTCATGATAGCCAAGGAATGGGCGGCGTCAGTAGAAAAGTTGGAGAATTAGCGCCAGGCGCTAATGCTTTGGACTGCACGCAAAATTCGTCCTCACTGCTCAATAAAATGATTGGAGTCCTAAATCAAGTCTTAAAACTCAAGATCATTGGCGTTACACTTAAAGGGTGGACCAATGTCGGGTGCAGTCTAATCGCAATTCATCATTGCCACAGGCTTTTTTCACTACTTAAAGGGGAGGTTCATTGATGCTGCAGCACCTCATTCTCAGCATTGCTGGCTTTGCAGCTGCCTCAGCAAGCGGAAGTAGAACAAGTAGAAGGAGCCGGAGGGTTGAACCAGGTGTGCTCATGGCAGGTACCCGCCCAATGGGAGAGAGCCCGCAGATTCTCCGATGAAGGTATTGGAGGCATTGGTTTTCATTGTGGAGAGATGGAGGGTGGTGCTCTATTTGGCAAGTGGCAAGAGGCCCTCACCACAAGTCTTCCACACCACATGGAGGGAGGTAGCACAGCACATCTCGGGCAGCACTGTGGTCCCCAGGACCCACACAGTACAGGAAGAAATTTAATGACCTCACTCAGGTGATCAGGGTGAGTGAATGCTTCAACAAATGCTACATACCACGATCTGAACCACAGTCTTCACACACTTCCCAAACCACCACACCCCTAGCACTCACCCACCAACAACCTCTACCTAGCAACACTCACACCCACATCTCACACCTTGTACACAATATCAGCTATTCAACTATGGCAGGTACAAGGGCCATTAGTTATTAGAATTCATGTGATATGTTTATAGATAAATTTATTAATGGTCTTTGGAATATTTTGTGGTCTCTCTCATTTCACCTTTGCATCCAGGAGGATGCTGTGATACGCCATGAGACAGGGATTATATGATGGCAATGTGGTGAGCTACGGGGATCTGGGGTTTCATTCATGTGAATCAGAGCCTGATGAGCTGGTCACGGACAGCCTATCCAGAAGGCTGATTGTCTCGCTGCCTCCTCCCTCCCTGCTGTTCCTCCTCTTCCTCATCCTCTTCCTCCTTGTTCTCATCCTCATCGTCATCCTCCTCTGCGTTGTCCTCCTCCTGAGGTGGTCCCACAATCCCTGCTGGCAAGGGCTGCGCCCTCATGATGACCATGTTGTGGAGCATGCAGCAGACCATCACAAAATGGGACTCTCGCTCTGGCGAGTACTGGATTCCTCCCGAGCTATCAAGGCAGCGGAACCATTGCTTCAATAAGCCGATGGTCTGCTCAATGATGTTCCTGGTGGCAGCATGGCTCTCATTATATGAGTGCTGGGCACGAGTGTTGGGGTTGCGCAGGGGAGTCATGGGCCAGGTGGAGAGCAGATAGCCCTTGTCTCTGAGCAGTCACCTGAGCTTGACGTGGTAGTTGGAAGAATGCTGGCACACCGGTCTGCCAGGATAGCAGGCATTGACGGTGAGGATTCGCTGTCTGTGGTCACACACCAACTACACATTAAGTGAGTGGTAGCCTTTGCGGTTAGGGAAGATCTCAGGATTGTTATGCAGTGCCCGCAAAGCCATGTGGGTGCAGTCAATGGCACCCTGCACCATGGGGAAGCCCGCTATCATGGTAAAGCCACATGCATGCTCATCCTACTTCTCTCTGGTGATTGGGAATCCAATGTAGTCCCTTCTCCTGCTGTAGAGAGCCTCAGTGACCTCCCGGATGCAGCAATGGACGGCGAACTGTGAGACGTTTGCTATGTCTCCTGTCACCGACTGGAAGAATCTGCTGGCAAAGAAATTGAGGGGCACAGTGACCTTGACTGCCACTGGGAGAGCTGTGGTTGCCCTGGTCTGAGGCTGGAGGTCTGGTTGCAGGAGGTGGCAGAGTTCTGTGACCACCTCCTTGATGAAGCAAAGCCCTCCTCCACCCTCTACATGCATGTTCCCATCATTCTCGCTGCCTACACTCCCTCTGCTGTAGATCCTGGAGGGCGAGGTGGCGCCAGTACAGCCCCCGTTAATGTTACCAAGTTTAGCAGTTTGAATCTTTGAAGAATAAATGTAGCTACTTTTTAGTCACCACAAGACTCCTGATACAAAAGAACTTTAAATTACTGAATGAAACAGTTGCAGTGGGTGAAACTGATAAGAAACCACTGAAATTGCACTAACCTGACAGCTGCGAGTGATTACTGATGATCCCTTTAAATAACATCCCTGGAGCCGGCTTCCTGGTGCTTCACACCAGCTCTTCCTGTTGCTGTTTACTCCAGGCACTAAGGTAAGTGGCGAGCATCAATTTAGCAGATCAGGTGGTCAGTGAGCGTTGCACACTCACTGACGTCATGGTCCACCTGGCGTTGACGTTCCCGGTGATACCTCTTACCGGCGGTGCTACAGTGGGGGTCGGGGAGGGTGGGATTTGGCGTGCGACGCTGGATTCACCTCACCCCGGTGATACTGCTCTAGCGCCCCATTAGCCCCATCTGCTGGCGCTAACTGGAGGTGCTAAGGGGACGAACTTTTCCCCCTAAAAGTTTACATTTTTGCTGCGAGTAATTCATAAAATATAACAACATCCTTCAAGGTCAATATTGGGTGTCAGCTGTGGCTCAGTTGGTGGCACTCTGACACCTGGTTCAGAAGGTTGTAGGTTCAAACCCACCACAGAGATGAACTCTCCAGTGCTGCATAGCTATTTACAGTTGCAAGTGCAAAGCAAGCTAAGGGCAACAGCAGCCAAATCCCCTGCCCAGTTCAGAAAGAACCACTTTGACTCGTCACACCCTGTAAATATGGCAGGGATCCGTTTTGGGTTCTGGACGTGAATCGCTGCAGTCTGTGGCATGGCCAGAACAGGTTGCTTCAGTATGTTTTCAGCAGACCTGTTGTTAATAACATGCTGATCCCATGTACACAATCTTTCACAATGCACTGTGATGTAAGAAAAAGGAGTCTTACCATCAAGTAACTTTAAAGTAAGCTTTAAGTAACTTATAAACACACTATATACAAGAGAGGTCTTTACCATGCCTCTGGTAGAAGCCTCTTACAATACTGAACAGACCAGTATTTATACCAGTCCAACAGGAAGTGACATATGACAGGAAGTGAGGTATGTACACAGTTCATAGTTCACAGTTTACAGGAAGTGATGACATAACTTCCCGGAAGTTATTATTATTATCACATTCTTCCCTCCTGCAGGATTAGGAGGCTGTGGTCTACCTTTTGGTCCGCAGCCGCTGAACAAGGAAGAGTCGCACCCGTTTGGATTCCCGTCGTAGAGGGTCGCTGGTCCGCTTACATGCGGTTGGCCATTGGTCAGAGTCTGTGTGGCCTGGATTGCCCTGTGAAGGGTCGGGGAGATCATGGCTTCGAGTACGAGCCCCAATAGGTTCAAAGTCGGACTGCCTCTGTTCAGAGGGAGGTGCAGAGCTGGTCTGTGGCGGATCAGTACTTTCATGCGCGGTAATGGGAGGGTCGCAACCTTGAGTACGGGGTTCTACCGGCACCAAGCTAGTTGGTGTCCGATCAGGATCCTGGAGAGGGGTACCCGATAGGTCCCAAGAGTTTCCTGGTGAAATGCCATCACCCGATGTCCCACTAGGCCCTGGTGGGCAGGGAGCCAGATCCCGTAATGATACGGTAGATTCTCGGCCGTCGGAATATCGTATGTTTGCATAGGTGGGGTTGGCATCGATTAGTTCGACCTCATCTACGAGAGGGTCATTTTTAGACGTCCGAACGTATCTTCGGAGTAATACAGGTCCAGGAGTAGTTAGCCATGACGGGAGTGATGTCCCATGAGATGAGCGACGCTGGAATCCAAAGAACCGCTCATGAGGTGTAGTATTTGTGGCTGTAGAAAGGAGGGACCGTATAGAGTGCAATGCATCCGGAAGCACTGTTTCCCATTGCTGGTCTGGTAGGCCCTGAGATCTTAAAGCGAGACGTACGGAATTCCAGATGATACCGTTATACCTCTCTACCTGCCCATTTCCGATGGGATGGTATGGTGTTGTTTTGCTTGTAGCAATTCCCCGTTCTGAGAGGTAGTCCTTGAGTTCCCTTGACATAAAGGATGGACCCCGATCTGAGTGAATACAAGCCGGCATGCCATAGAGAGAAAATACCTGCTCAAGGCAGCAGGTTACTGTGGACGCCAGCATATTGGAGCAGGGGAAGGCAAACGGAAAACGTGAATATTCGGCGATCATGGTGAGCAAATATGTGTTCCGAGTTGAAGAGGGCACTGGGCCCTTAAAATCGATGCTAAGTCGTTGCATCGGTTGGGTTGCATGTATGAGTATACCATCTGAGGGGCGGAAGAACTGAGGTTTTAATTCCGCACAAAGCCGGCATTCTGAGCATATTTTCTTTACATCTCCAGTGGAAAAAGGGAGATTCCGTGATCGTACGAAATGTAGCATACGCGTAACGCCAGGATGACACAATCCATTGTGGACATCCATGAGAGTAGAGGATGACATAGTGGAGCAGAATGCCCGTGTGAGGGTGTCCGGGGCCACATTCTCCTTGCCAGGCCGATAGAGAATGGTATAACCAAAAGAGGCCAGTTCCATCCTCCAAAGTTGTATTTTATTATTCTTAATTTTGGTTTGTTTTCGATTATCGAGCATGAAGGCGACTGATCGTTGGTCCGTGATCAATGTAAAGTGCTGGCGAGCTAGAAAATGGTTCCACTTCCGTACTGCCTCTATGATGGCTGTGGCTTCTTTCTCAACCGGAGGATAATGTAGCTGGGCACCTTGTAAGGTCCTGGACATAAATGCTACAGGACGACCTTCCTGATTCAGAGTAGCCGAGATCGCCACCTCCGAGGCATCACATTCAACCACGAAAGGGAGATTCTCATCGATGGAGTGAAGAGCCGCTTTCTCCAACTGTTTTTTGAGAAGGTTAAAGGCTGCAACAGCCGCTGTTCCCAGTGGAAATGATCTAGCATGCAGCAAGGGTTGGATTTTGTCCAAAAAATGAGGAATCCATTTAGCATAGTATGCAAACAGACCGAGAGCCCGACGTAAAGAAGCCGGATTCTTAGGTGACGGGAGCTCTTGGAGCGGGCGAAGTCTTTCTGGGTCTGGCTTAATGATACCATTGCCTACGCAGTAGCCAAGGATGTTGATGGTCGGTTGCGACTCAACAGATTTGGATTCATTCAGGGTCAAATTACGGCGGTGGAGGGCATCCCGAAATTTTTGGAGGTTGGCGTCGTGTTCCTGTTGATCGTGACCTGCAATGGTAATGTTATCAAGATAGGGAAAAGTGTTCCTTAGGTTTTCCTGCTTAACCAGGCCATCCATTGCCCGTTGGAAGACAGCCACTCCATTAGTAACCCCGAATGGGAGGTGACGAAATTGGTACAGCCATCCATTAGCCTCAAAGGCCATGTACTGCTTATCTGAGACCTTCAAGGGTACCTGATGATAGGCACTTTTTAAATCGTAAGTTGAGAACACTTTGTATTCGGCCAGTTTATTAACCATATCATCAATGCGTGGCAATGGGTAGGCGTCCAAGTCGATATATTGATTGATGGTTTGCGAATAATCGATGCATAGTCGCTGTTTGTGAGGTTTTAGAGGGTTCTTGACAATGACGACTTGAGCCCGCCAGGGCGACGAACATGGTTCGATGATATCCTCTGCTAGAAGTCGAGAGATTTCAGCCGCAATAAAAGATTGGTCTTCCTGATTAAAGCGCCGTGATTTCGTTATTATTGATTTGCATCGAGGCGGAATACTGGCAAATAATGAGGGTTCATCAAGTGAAGCTGCTGACAATGCACAAAATGGTAATTTAGATGGTATATTAGAAATAGTAAGTCTGGGTTTGGATCCACCAAACTCAATGGTGAGTTTCTTATGCTGTTTTTGGAAGTCCAGCCCTAAGAGGAGATCACTACATAAGTCCTTGAGCACCGAAAGTCGGGTGGAGGGATACATACGACCATGAAGTGTCATATCAACAACACAAAAGCCGGAGATTCTGGTATTAAGTGATGACTGAGCCATCGCAATTGCCTGGTCCGATGGGAAGACATGTAGTTTCAATTTCGCAACAATCTGTTCCTTAATGAAACTATCAGTACTTCCTGAGTCAATTAAGGCATCTAAGGTATGCCCTTTAATTGAAATTTTTGTGGCTGCATGAGACAGGTTCTGTGGGCAAGCAGCTGTAATTGGTGTCGTTGCACAGAGAGTGGCTAAAACTCTCGGTGTGCTTCTTCGGGAGAGAGCTCGAGAGGAAGCTTGATAGGTCCTAGCTGGAGCATCTTGATAGGCCCTAATTGGGGCAGTTCGGTAGGCCTTAGCTGGATTGGCCCTCGTAGAGGCCCTTGATAGGCAAACTTTAGCAAAGTGTCCTTTTTTTTTGCAATAACTGCAGATTGCATTGCGAGCAGGGCAGGTTTTCCTAGGGTGAAAAGCATCTCCACAAAAGAAGCATTCCTTCCTAGATTGCCAAGAGGCTGCTAAAGTGGGGTCATCCTCCTCTTCTTCATCAGAATTAGATTCCCCCATGATAGGGTTCACTGGAGACCGCTTGAATTGTCTGGTTGCAGCTACAGCAGCAGATCGAGATCTGGGCAGCTGATAGAGGTCTGCATTTCTCTTTGCCAAATCCAGAGAACAAGCTAGGTCAAAAGCTTTTTGTAGCTCAAGTGTTTTACTTTCTAGTAGACGCTGGCGTATAAATGGAGAGGCAATCCCGCAGATGAAAGCATCACGAATCATTTCTTCGCGGTACAGCTCAGCTGAGGCTGCCTGAAAGTTACAATCTATGCTGAGCCTGCGAAGTTCTTGCAGGAATTCGTTAATTGATTCCCCTGGCCCTTGTTGGGCTGTGGCCAGTAGATGTCTAGCATAGACCTCATTTGTGGTCTTGGCATACAGTTTCTTAAGTGCCCGAATCACCTCATCGTAATTATCCCATTCATCAACATATTCGAACACTTTTGGGGTTACATAATTGATAAGTATCCTCAATCTAGCAGGAGCATCTGCTTTACATTCATTCAGAAAATTCTCAAAAGTACGGTACCAATGCTTCCATACCCTGCCAGCTGCTGGTGTATTCGGGTCCAAGTCCAGACGAATAGGTCTAAGGATTCTCTCCATGATGGGTGGTTCCCTGGATCCTTAACTCCGAGTTTGTCCGAAGGTCTAGTATTTGTGAGTGTAAATACTAAGTTACTTAAATTGATGTAAGAAAAAGGAGTCTTACCATCAAGTAACTTTAAAGTAAGCTTTAAGTAACTTATAAACACACTATATACAAGAGAGGTCTTTACTATGCCTCTGGTAGAAGCCTCTTACAATACTGAACAGACCAGTATTTATACCAGTCCAACAGGAAGTGACATATGACAGGAAGTGAGGTATGTACACAGTTCATAGTTCATAGTTCACAGTTTACAGGAAGTGATGACATAACTTCCCGGAAGTTATTATTATTATTACACACTGTGTGTGTATCTGTGCCTGTAGGTCTGTATTTGAGTGTATTACAGTTAGATGTTTTTGAACATACAAACAATGACAGACAGGAAAGGACCCTCTGGTTCATCCACACAACTACGCTGCCTTGTGCCTCATGATACATACACTCCCTACCCCTCCTGAAAGCCATGTGATATCCCGGGAGAGGCGAAAATCCAGATAAAAACCCCAGCCAATTTGGGAACAAAAGTCTGGGAAATTCATCTTTGACCCCCTTAGGCAATCGAAACTAGTCCAGCAGATCACTCTGGCCCTGATTTATGCCGTGCAGTACCTACCTCTAGTACGAGGTGCTTTCCCCCCCCAAACACCTTTTTCTATGTTCACGGCCAGATGGTAGATTCCATAAGCAGATCCAATCTCTAATGAACTGACGCCTGCATCTTTATGAATGAGTTAACATGCCCAGGTTTAACAATTAATCTTGAATTACATTCACGTTCTGCTCTCACCTTCGAAAGGTGGAAACAATAATATGTTAGATCACTATGTACAGGCTAAGACTATTTGGTCAGACTTATTTACACATAAAATAATATACTGAAGGGATATCAAACAGCAAAAACATTAGACAATCGAGCTAGAATTAATTTACAAGAGGTTAATCTACCCTTTTCCAGAAGGTTGTGTCTCACAGTCCATTGGCAGCCAACAGATCCTTTGAATGGATTTCTTTCATGGACCTTCAAGTTGAGCCATTGCACGTAGACAACGCAGGCTCCTGTTCACGTACAGAGTGCAATGCTTTTAAACACTTTCGGGGTTTTTAAGTAGTACTGTCCATCACTCATGATCAAAGGGCAGCACGATGGCATAGTGGCTAGCACTGTTGCCTCACAGCGCCAGGGACTCGGGTTTGAATCCGGCCTCGGGCGACTGTCTGGGTGGAGTTTGCACATTCTCCCCGTGTTTGTGTGGGTTTTCTCCGGGTGCTCCGGTTTCCTCCCACAGTCCAAAGATGTGCGGGTTAGGTTGATTGGCTATGATAAATTGACCCTTAGTGTTAGGGGGATTAAATACGTGGGGTTACAGGGATAGGGTGGGATATGTGTTGGTGTAGGGGTTACGGGGATCGGGTGGGATATGTGTCGGTGCAGGCTCGATGGGCCGAAATGGCCTCTATCTGCACTGTGGGGTTTCTGTGATTCTGTGAAAGGCGCAGTGCATGGGAATATTAATCAGCAATTAATTATGTCATTTGGGTCTCAGACACTCGTTCAGGTCTGTGGCATGCAATTCAATCTTTGCCTAGAACAATTCCTCTTTTATCTTAACTAATTTCTTTATCAATCAACCTTGCCTGGTTCACAGACCTGTCTGCCATTTTGAAACGTAGTGAAGAGGAAGTTGCCCCATTATGATTTTAGCTATATATATATATAAAAACAGAAATTTACTGATTTGTCACTGGTATGTGTCTACTTGTATGGATGTGTCTGTAATTGTGTCTGTATGTGCCTCTGTTATATGTTTGCATATATGTGCATGTATGCTTTTATATGTGTGTATGGTCATATGCTTGTGTGCATGAGTGGATCTGCATGCATGTCTGTCAATATGTTTGTTTGCTTGTGTACATGTGTGTGTGTGTGTGTGTGTGTGCCTGTATACATGTACGTGCACATGTGCGTGCACATGTGTGTGCAAGGGTTACCGACTCTGGTTGCATGTATTCCTGGAAGTTTCATCACACGGCCCCCCCCCCCCCCACCCAACCAGAAAGTTTTTAATTCCTGGAGACTCCAAGGCCTAGAAATTCAGTTGTTTGCGCCAGCCGCTAGCGCCTTAGGAGGAGGAGATGTGGGGCGCTAGGTGGCTAGCGGCCGGGCGCAGCGCGCTCTGCGCCTCTCCCCAACTTCAGTAAAGATTTAGCGGTGGCGCAAAGCCTTTGCGCGTGCTCAGCTGCGCGCGCAGATCCTGATGTCATTTCATCGTGCAACGCCCTTTGTGCGCCCCAAACCGGAAATTCAGTGGCGCCGGCCGATTGTGTGCCTGGCGCCCCTAGCAACTGGTAGAGGGGAACGGTTCCCAGTCGCTGCGTGGCGCGGGGGGCGCAAATTAAAGGGCACTCCTCCTGCAGTAGAAATGGCAGCCATTTTGCAAAACTCCTTCTTTGTGAGAGACGGATCTTTGCAGAGAGACAAAGGTAGAGAGCTTTCTGGTTTGGCTCAACACTCGCACAGGTACTTGTGGCTTCAGGCCACAGCTTTGCACTTGTCTTTAACTTCAGAGCCATATCATTGATTGGAAACATATAATGGGGGCTGCAATGGGTGCAAACGTTGGCCTTCTCCATTGCATTCAAAGGGCTCAGAGACGCCGTGAGAGAGTGACAGTCATGGCCAGACGGAGAGGGGGCAACAGGCGTCGGCAAAGGAGGCCTTACCCACCCAGGGTATACCGCCAGCAGTTCTCATATCTGAACATGTCTGACGAGCAGTGTGTTCGGAGGCTGCGATTCCGATGGGCGGTGGTCACTGAGATCTGCCACCTGCTTCGCGGAGATCTGCAGCCACATCTGAGGAGCAGGACGTCTCTGTCGGTGGCAGTGAAGGTGACGGTGTCTCTCAACTTCTATGCCACTGGCTCCTTCCAATCCGCTACTGGGGACATTTCCAACATCTCCCAGTTTGCCGTACATTGCTGCATCCGCCAGGTGACCAATGCCCTTTTCAGAAGGAGACGTCAGTTCATCTCCTTCTCCATGGCCCTTGTCAAGCAGCAACAACGTGCAACGGGCTTTGCAGCATTAGCGGGCTTCCCCATTGTGCAGGGCGCCATTGACTGCACGCATGTGGCTTTGCGGGCACCTCTAGAGAATGCCGAGGATTACCGCAACCGGAAGGGCTACCATTCGCTCAACGTGCAGTTGGTGTGTGACCACAGGCAGCTCATCCTAGCTGTCAATGCCCGCTTTCCAGGCAGCAGCCACGATGCCTTCATCCTGCACCAGACTTCTGTGGCAGACGTGTTCGAGGCCCAGCCTCACCCACGAGGATGGCTTCTCGGGGACAAAGGCTATCCTTTGTGCACCTGGCTGATGACCCCGCTCCGTGCGCCCAGCACCCCTGCTGAAGAGGGATACAATGACAGCCATCAAGCAACCAGGAACATCATTGAGCAAACAATCGGCGTCCTGAAGCAACGGTTCCGCTGTCTGGATCGTTCCGGAGGAGCCCTACAGTACTCGCCTGAGCGAGTCTCCTATTTCGTGGTCGTGTGCTGCATGCTGCACAACCTGGCTATCCGCAGGACTCAGCCACTGCCACCAGACATTGGAGGACCGCCAGAGGAGGAGGAGGAGGAAGAGGAGGAGGACCAGCACAGGAGGGAGGCAGAAAGTGCAAGGGCCGCCCGTCGGCGGCTTATTGCACGTCGGTTCTAGGCCCCCTCTCAGGGAATGGCAATGGCACAAGATGAATGTAGCCGCTCCACAAGCCCTCAGCCGAGCAGGGCAACCAGGACTTCCAAAAGAAAGCATGGACAGTGCGATTTAAGAACATTTATTACTTTGATACCTCTGCCCTTCCCACATAACAAACTAATGGAGAGAAGCCCCCCCCAAAAAACACAAATCGACCAGTCTTGGCCTTTACAAGTGAAACAAAACATTTGGGCACACCTTCTACTTTTTGCCCTGCGAGGGTGATGCCTTTCGCATCCGTGACTGGCCCTGCCCACCCTGCAGCTCCTCCTCAATGGGACCCCAGTGGCTGCAGCAAGGCTGGGGGAAGGCTGCTGAGGGTCAGATGGCGAGACGGCAGATGCCCTTGGGGGTCGGCCTGGACCAGCTCTGGTCATGGAGGGGCCGGCTGCTGACTGCTCCAACTCTGCTTGTGCGGCAGCAGCCTGTCCAGTGGCTGGTGGCAGCTGCAATGGAGGAGTGGCAGTGTCGGCTGCAGGAATGCTGCCAACCTGACAGATGACAGGTACTCCCTGGTCGCCTGAGACAGTGGCACTCGCACGGGCCAGCACTGCAGCATGCGCAGCAATCTGCTGAAGCACAGACTGCTGGGCTGCTGCGGTGCGGCGAGTGCCCTGGCGATGCCTGGCCGATCCAGCGAGGGTGGCAGCAGTTAGTGCCCGTGTGGCCCTGGTCTGTGTCCGCATGACACCAGCCAGTGACTGGACGGCACGACTGAGCACTTGGCTAGAAGCCGCCTGTGCTGCCCCGAATTCCTGCACACTCCTTGACAGTGACTCTATGGAGTCAGGCATCCTTGCCACTGCAGCCATGAGCTCAGTGTGCCTGCGCTCAGCCTGGGCGCCCATTTCCTCTAGGAGCCGCACCTCCTCTGCGCTCACCGTAGCAGGACTGGAGGCCGCACTCACCCTCCGGGGAGAAGGCCGCCGAGCTTCCCCACCCCTCCCGCGTTGCTGCAGGCCGCTGGGCCCCGGAGCTTCACTCTCCTCCGACCCTTCCCCCCGGCTCCCCTCCAGGGAAGACGTGTCCCCATCATCGCCATGGGCTGCCTCGGCTGAGGGTGGCACTGATGGTCCGGCTTCCTCTTCCTCTTCCTCCTCCTTGCCCTCCGATTCACTCACAGTGCCAGGTTGAGGGCCCGCCTCCTCACCTGGCGACTCACCATCTGAAAGCAGGGAGGCACAAGAGTTGCTTTAGAGTGAGGACAGGGCGGCAGCGAGGGAGGCATGAGTGCTGCTATGCACTGCATTGGTCCGACAGTGGCAAAGGATGCTGTTCTGAGGCGCAAGTGGAAAGAGAGAGGTCAAAAAGGTGATGCCCTTACCATTGGGGCCCAGAACAGGGTCGGCATCTCCACTGGCGACGGGGCCAATCAGCCGGCCTGACATAATGCGCTCCACACGCTGGTCCAGGTCGGAGAGCTCTTTGAGGTCAGGATGGCCTCCCCCGGTCTCACGCTGCTGCCTTCGGTTGTGCACCACCTTGGCCTGCAAGAGAAAGGACGGCCTCTAAGTACAGTGTGAAGCCCTGATCTTGTCTGCACTGCCTCCCATGGTGGACTAGCCCTGACAGTGTGAAGCCCTGATCTTGGCTGTACTGCCTCCCATGGTCGAATAGCTTGTACAGTGTGTAAAGTGCTGAATGTGCAAGTGATTTTCATGACAGTCCCATAGCTGCTGGATGAGGGCTGGGCATTAGGGCTTTCAGGTCCCTTTGCCCATAAACTGAGGTGCACATGTAGGGATGAGGAGGACACTGGAAAGGGTACTCACCCTGACAACCCGAGTGAGGTCGTTGAACTTTTTCCGGCATTGCACAGGAGTCCTGGCAACCACGCTGTTGGAGGTCACCCTGTTTGACACCTCCCTCCAGGCTTTCCGATAGGCGCTGGGCAGCGGCCTCCTGCCACCTTCAGGGAACAGAACATGGCGCCTGCGCTCCACTGCGCCAACCAGCACCCTCAGGTCACCGTCGCTGAAGCGCTGCGCTCTCTCCCTGGCCTTCTCCATAGTCCTGGGCGTTGAACAGATCAAGCAGCAGTGGTCAGGCCTTGCTTCAGGGCTGCAGTGTGCAGGGCGTGGCAGCCAAACAAATCCACCCTCCCCCTTTAAGAGCTGACCGGCGCCCTCGGGGGTATTGCCCCGGGCCGCCGGCTTAGCGCCTAATGATAGTCGTGCATCGCCTGTTTTAGCGCAGCAGCAACCACTTGGGGCGATGCCACTGAATATCGGCGAAGGTGGCGCGAAGTTGCGCCGGGAGCAAACTTTAGCGGCCGCCCGGCTGTAGCGCCCCAAACGTGGCTATACTGAATTTCTAGGCCCAAGACTCTAAGGCAATCCTGGAGGGTTGGCAAACCCTAGCGTGTGCGCAGCACAGAGCGTAACTATAGATCGCGACGTGAACGAAGAGCATCATAAACAGAGTGGGACGTTGGGAATTTGGTGAGAGTGGGAATTCAGTGCAGAGGGGGAAGGAGGTGATGCTTTTTGCCTTTAACAATGTGTAGGCATTTGCATAAACTTCAGGCAGTAAGTATTTAAAACTAGGAACCTATCACTAATACTTTATTAAATTAATCATTAAAACTAGTTAAATAATGAGCTTAAAAAATCAAAACTAAACCAAGTGAATTGAATACATAAACCAAGGTTAGATAGGGATGGCAGTGCAGGAGATGTGCCACATCTGCAGCATGTGGGAGTTTGTGGCGAGCAGCGTGATCCCAGACCACCTCGTCTGCAGTAAGTATCTGTAACTCGAGGAACTTCAGCTCAGGGTTGTTGAGCTGGAATCCCAGGTGCACACATTGCGATGCATCAGGGAGGGGGAGAGTTACCTGGACATTTTTGACCCTTAGGTTAGGTAGTGGTTTAGATTTGGTTAGTGGTCAGGGACAGGAGGATGTGACTGCGAGTCAGGCAGGTAAGGGGACCTTAGATGCAGTGGTGGAGGCGTCGCAGCCTTTGCCCTTGTCCAACAGGCATGAGGTACTTGCTACCAGTGTGGATGAGAACAAGGACTGCAGGGTAGATAGGCAAATTGACCACAGCACCGTGGTACAGGAGGCCATTCAATTAGGGGGAGCGAAAAGGAATGCGATAGGGGATAGTATAGTCAGGGGGATAGATGCTGTCCTCTGCAGCTGCCACTGAGAGTACTGAAGGTTGTGTTGCCTGCCTGGTGCCAGGGTTAAGGACATTTCCTCGTAGCTGGAGAATAACTTGGAGAAGGAGGTGGAAGATCCAGTTGTCGTGGTCCACGTAGGAACCAATGACATAGGTAGAACTAGGAATGAGGTTCTGCTGAGGGCATTTGAGGAGCTAGCGTACAAATTAAAAAGCAGAAGCTCAAAGGTAATAATCATTGGATTACTACCTGAGCCACGCTCAAATTGGCATAGGGAGAAACAGATTAGAGGTTTAAATGCGTGGCTCAAAGAGTGGTGTGGGTGGCAGTGGTTTCAATTCATGTGGCACTGGCACCAGTACTGGGGAAAGAGGGAGCTGTTCCATTGGGACGGACTCCACTTCAACCGAGTTGGGACCAGTGCCCTGGTGAATCAAATAACTAGGGCAGTGGATAGGGATTTAAACTAACAAGGGGGAGGAATGTTCAGTAAGGGTAAATTTATAAGCCTAAAGAGAAAAGTCAAGGCTGTAGAGCAGAGTAGTGATTTGGGTAAAATCAAGCAGATTGTGTCAGGAAAGGACAGAGAGTTTAATAATGGTAATAGGGCAATAGCAACTAAGGCCACATCAGGGAAAAATAGAAAAAAGTTAAAATTAAATGTGCTATATCTGAATGCATGAAAAATTCATAACAAGATAGATGAATTAATGGCACAAAGTGAGATAAATGGGTTTGAGCTAGTAGCCATTACTGGGATGCAGTTGCAGGGTGACCAAGGTTGGGAACTAAATATTTCAGGGTACTTGACTTTTAGAAAATGGAAAAGGAGGTGGGATAGCCCTGATAATAAAGAATGAAATAAAGGCAGTAGTGAGAAAGGATCTTAGCCCACAAAATCAGGATATAGAATCAGTATGGGTGGAGCTAAGAAATAACAAATGGCAGAAAACACTGGTGGGAATAGTTTATAGGCCCCCTAACAGTAATCATAGTGTTGGACAAAGTATAAATCAGAAAATTAGAGGAGCATGTAACAAGGGTAATGCAATAATTGTGGGGGACTTTAATCTTCATATGGACTGGGCAAACCAAATTGGCAAAAGCACCTTGGAGGATGAGTTCATAGAATGCATTCGAGACCGTTTCCTAGAACAATGGACTGGATTTAACGAACCTGGGCGGGTCCGTGGCGGGCGACGTCGGTGGCAGGTCCTGGCCTCGCTGCTGGCTCCAGCCCGCTGTGTAGAATGATTTTCCCCTGATTGGGCTTGTTAAGCCCGCCTAGTGCATTTTCCGGTCCAATTGAAGGAAGCAGGTCTAATGACGTCATTTGATGACGCGTCATCAGCCGGTTTACTTGAAGGGCCCACGCGCAAATTTACTTTGACTGTTGTGCTATCAGTGTTCTACAGCATTGAGGTGCTGCAAACACTGACAAGCACTGCACAAAGGTGCACGGCTGCACCCAGGCTCTCCCATGACTCCCTCCATATGCTTATGGAGGGAGTCACAGCACGCAGGGAGATTCTCTTCCCTTCCAATGGGCAGAAGAGACCTCCCCAGGAGACCAATGCAGCCTGGTTGCACACTACACAGGAGGACACAAGCAGGGATGTTGTCAGGAGGACCAGGCTGCAGTGGGGCAAACCTTTCATTGATCTCAGTAGATCACGAAACGTTACTGCAAAGCCACACCCAACCTCATCCTGCTGTGTCACTCATCACATCCCCATCACTCAGCCTTCCCTACCCTACTCCTGCACATCCTTACTCACACCAACTTACCTTGCACCTCTACCCATCCCTCTCTATCTACATTATCACTTCCCCATCTCAATAGCCACCCCTCACACTCACCTTCATCCTAGTCTAATCATACCAACTAACAACACACAAGGGTAGGCACCTGGGTGTTTTAGCCAATGTTCACGTGAAGTGTAAGATTCGCAAAATTTCTGCATTTCCCCGAAGGCTGTTATTAATAAACGGGACCCTGCGTGGACATTTTAAATTAAAAAGGGTACCCAAGATGGCGTCAATGCCTCGTGGCAGAAAGCCTGTGGGATTCCAAAATGGATTCTGCAACGCAGACAGCTTGGGAGGAATCGAAACCAAAGCTGCAGGTTTTTCTGTGAAGAGAGACTTTGTATTTTGGAACCAGACAGGACTCTGAATTATGCATTAGATCGAATTGGAGACAAAATCTAAATCAGTTAGGCCTGTAGTTAAGGCCATCAATAGTCTGCATATATTATCGGAAACAGATTAACACAGCCATCGAGGCTGGACAGGCCCATTAAGGAACTTTCAGGATAATACAAGTCAATTATCAGGCCGGTAGATGTGATTACCGGCCATCTAAAAACCAGTTAGTATGAATTGCTACCATTATTTTAACTAGCCCGCCAAAATTAAAACAAAGAACTAACCTGATTTGGCGCGCAGATAAGGGTTTTCGACGAAGGTATAATTGAAGGCCCCCGGGTAGCAATTGCTCTCTCTGTGTGCTGGTGCTGCTGCTCTCCCTGCTCTTCGGCCCCTCGCCCTCGTGGCTACGGCTCTTTCCCCGTCCCGCGCTTACTCCCTGGCCTTTGCCTGTGCCTTTTTCCCACTCCATCTGGACTCGCCCTGGCACCGGGCCGGGCAGACACGGACAATTCAGGCCAGGCGAGGCGAGGCGGGACGCGATGAGGGGAGGAGGGAAGACCACTGGAGGGAAGGCCACCTGAAGAAGACCAACTGAGGGTAGGCTTTGAATCATCGGGCCTTCAGCCTCAGCCAACCTGCGACGATCTTCATGCTAACTCAAGCTGGCGGCTGTCGACAAAGGACCATCCCTGCAAGGTAAAGTACCCAAGCAGAGACTTTAACTTTGGGGCACTTGAACCTGGACAACGCCCTTGCAGCGCCCGGAGCCCACGTGACGATGGCAGGCTCCAGAGAGCACCAAGAGCGAACCCCGAACCCAACCGCTGTTTTGAGTCTAACAAACCCTTTTGATTGGTAAGCATGAATTCTGATCCCTCATAACTTAACCTAGTTAGGTATAGGGGGTGGGATAAGGATAAGGGGATTGTTAAGATAGTTGTTTTCCCTCAATGTGCCGTGTGTTCCCCATTCCTTGTATAAGTATAAGTATAGTTATTCTTTTGTATTTTTGCCTGTAGAAGTGTACACTAGTAATTTTCCATAAGATTGTATCAAGTTTTCCTCTTCAATAAAATCTTGGTTTTTGTTTGCATCCAACCACCTGTCTACTCGAGTCTTCTCTGTACCGCCGCCTTGTACCTAAGTCCAGTGTCTAGAACCAGGGGCGTGGGAGCGATTTGAACCACTCACAAACAGTCAGAGGCATAACTGACTTGGGGCATGCATGCGCCAGGCAACAAATACCGCCACCCCGCCACCCCCTACAGAAGTTTCTGTGAATGTGCTGTCAAACATTTAAATCTTTATTTTCAACACTTTGCGTTCTTGTACAGATTTGTGTGCACCTTTGGAAGTGGCTTAGTGAGTTGCAGTGAATGGTGAGACATAACGGCATCCCCTGCAATGGTGATGGGTGTGAAAGGAATGGCTTGGGCATTGTAGAGATGCTTTATGGTATTGGTGTGGGGTGGTGCCAACCTGGCGCATCATGTGGCAGCCAGGGTGTACAGCGTCAAGTGAAATAAATGTGGCTAACCCTGGTCTCCCGGGCAGCAATGTGGCCGAGTGCTGATGCCCTGTGTCCTGTGCAGCACCAGTTGATTGCGGAGAATGATAGTGTTGTTGTTGGTGCTGCTGGTGTGCCTGGTGCTGCTGGTGTTTGGGCTGATTGTGGTGGGACTCTGAGGACAAAGGTGAGAGTGTATAAAGGACACCAATGCTGATGAAATAGATGGCAGGTGAAATAGAGATGACAGAAGTGATCTATCAATGGCAGCACGGTGGCATAGTGGTTAGCACTGTTGCCTCACAGCGCCAGGGACCCGGGTTCGAATCCGGCCTCGGGTGACTGTCTGTGTGGAGTTTGCACATTCTCCCCGTGTTTGCGTGGGTTTCCTCCCACAGTCCAAAGATGTGCAGGTTAGGTTGATTGGCTATGATAAATTGACCCTTAGTGTTAGGGGGATTAAATACGTGGGGTTACGGGGATAGGGTGGGATATGTGTTGTGTAGGGGTTACGGGGATCGGGTGGGATATGTGTCGGTGTAGGCTCGATGGGCCGAAATGGCCTCTATCTGCACTGTGGGGTTTCTGTGATTCTGTGAATGGTGGGAGAGGTAATGAGGTCAGACTGGATGGAGACTTATGTAAAGACTTGCAGCATTCTGAATAGTAGTGGAAATGCAGTTTAGAGAAGCTAGTGGCTAAGGGAAGATATCTGAATCAGCTGGGAGCTTTGACTTGAAATTTTAAGCTGTCAACTCATCAGCTGAAACAATGGCAAGTGACCTCCCACCTCAGCTTCACAGACGAGGTCCCGGCACAGCGGGAAACTGGTGGGCGACCTGTCAAAATCAAAAAGCTGGGAACAAAGCATTGTTAAGTGGCTGTAAACAAGCCACTAATGTTTTTAATTGCCTCCCCTGCCGCTGCATGTCAGGGCTGGTCAATCCAGTAGAAGACAGAAAGAACATATCGGAAATTGTGGGGAACCAAGGCTCTAATAAGAGTGAGGAACTTACAGTGATGAAAATCAGTAAAGAACAAGTACTGGTAAGCTTAATGGACTAAAAGCCAACATATATCTTGGACCTGATGGCCTACACTCTAGGGTTTTAAAAGAGGTAGCTGCAGAGATCGTGGATGTATTAGTTTTGATCTTCCAGAATTCCCTAGATTCTAGAACAGTCTCCGTGGATTGGAAGATAGAAAATGTAATCCTGCTGTTCAAGGAAGGCAGGAGAGAGAAAACAGGGAACTATAGGCCAGTTAGCCTGACATCAGTAGGGAAATTGTGTTTGACAAATTTATTAGAGCTTTTTGAGGGTGTAACTAACAGGGTAGATAAGAGGGGGCCAGTAGATGTAGTATATTTGGATTTTCAGAAGGCATTCAATAAAATGACACACAAGAGGTTGTTACACAAGATTAGGGGTCATGGGATGGGGTAATATATTAGCTTGGAATGAGGATTGGTTAACAGACAGAAAACAGAGTAGGAATAAACGGGTCATTTTTGGGATGGCAGGGTGTAACTGGTGGAGTGTTGCAAGGATCAGTGCTTGGGCCTCAGCTATTTACAATCTACATCAACAACTTTGATGAGGAGACCGAGTATAATATATCCAAGTTTGCTGACAATGTAAAGCTAGGTGGGAAAGTAAGCTGTGAGGAGGATGAAAAGAGGCTGCAAAGGGATATAGACCAGTTGAATGGGCATGAAGGTGGCAGATGGAGTACAATGTGGGGAAGTGTGAAATAATCCGCTTTGGTAGGAAGAATGGAAAAGCAGAATTTTTTTAAAAGGTGAGTGATTGGTAAGTATTGATACTCAGAGGGATTTGGATATCCTTGTACACGGATTACAGAAAATTAACATGTAGGCACAACAAGCAATTAGGAAGGCAAATGGTATGTTTGTGGCAGAGCCACTAAGGGACTCTGAGCAACTGTATATAATTCCCTTTAACGATGTTTTGCTCTAACCTAAGCCTGTACCAGTCTGTTAGTGATTTCTGTGTTTGTACATACTGTTTGCATGTACGGGGCGCGGTCCCTTTAAGACCGCAGCAAAGCGCGGGTAAACGCGATGACGTCATGCCGTTAATCACGTGACCACCCAAGCGCGGGAGAAACGTGATGACGTCATGACGCCATCCACGGGACCGCCCTAGCAGTCCTCGTGGAGCCTCCGACCAGCAAAGACCTTTTTTCATGGTTCTCCTGTACAATCTGTTAAACTCGTTAGTTTTGCATTAAAACTCGTTTGTTTGATCGCCTGAGTCGAACTCAATTCTTAGATAGGAATTAGAGGCAATTCCTACATGTTAGCCTTTATTGCAAGGGGGTTGGAGTATAAGAGTAAGGAAGTCTTGTTGCAATTATATAGGGCTTTGGTGAAACCACACCTGGAGTACAGTTTTGGTCTCCTTACCTTGGAAGGATATACTTGCATTAGAGGGGATGCAATAAAGGTTCACTAGATTGATTCCTGAGGTGAGAGGGTTGTCGTATGAGGACAGATTGAGTAGCATGGGCCTATACTATCTGTAGTTTAGAAGAATGCGAGGTGATCTCATTGAAACGTATTAAATTCTTAGAGTGCTTGACAGGGTAAATGCTGAGAGGCTGTTTCCCCTGACTGGAGAGTCTAGAACTAGGGGTCATAGTCTCCGGATAGGACTGAGATGAGGAGAAATTTCTTCACTCAAAGGGGTGTGAGTCTTTGGAATTCTCTACCCCAGAGGGCTGTGGCTGCTCAGTTCATAATGGCCCAGAAATTCAGGTCAGGGGCTTCCCGCGGGTGTAAGCCCCCGACCTGCACTTACCTTGCGCGTCGGCAGTTGAGCTGCAGGGCCCCGTGGAATTCCACTCCGGGGCCTGGCCCAGCTGCCGGCGTGCTGTGCTTGCGTGTCCCAGGGGCGTAGTTAGTGCGATGCGTCCCCTGGGATCACGTGAGCCATGGGCAGCCAATCGGCGCAGGGAAAAGCCCATTCATAAGTAGTGACAGGAAGATCTGTCAAAATTATAAATACTACAGGCCCAAAATAGTAGTAAACCTTCAAATAAATTAAAAAAAATCATCACACTCTTTAAATAAACTATAAATTACATTAAATAACTATTTTAAACAATAATTAAAATTTTTGAAAAAAATAATTTTATATTGTAACGGGTCTAAAAATAAACTTACCTTGCTTTAAAGTATTTAAAAATAATAAACCTGTGGAAAAAATGTTTTAATTTTAATTAATTGACCACTTACCTTTTAAAATGCAGGCCTTACATCTAAAATCTAAAGACTTACCCTCATGGAAAAACCTGTAAAAAAAAACGTAAGTTCAAAGCGCACGCGCAGACTCCCGCGTGCACGCGTTCGACCTCTGAACCCCTTCGTTCAGAGGAACGGAAGTGCCGGTTTCCCGCGCATGCGCAGTGCATGCAAGAAACCGGCGCTTCCATCGAGCCCACGCGTGAGTACCCCGTGCGTACTCACCTGTGGAGACCCAAATTTCTGGGCCATTATAATCAAGACTGAGATCGATAGATTTTTGGGTACTAAGGGAACCAAGGGATATGGGCATAGGGCGGGAAAGTAGAGTTGATGTAGAGGTTCAGTCATGATCTCTTTGAATGACAGAGCAGGCTTGAGGGGCCATATGGCCTACTCCTGCTCCTATTTCTTATTTATGAGTGTGCGTGTGTGTGCGCCTGTGTGAGTGTGCGAGTGCATGCGTGCGTGTGCGAGTGCATGCGTGCGTGTGTGTGCGCATGTGTGTGTGTGTGTGTTTATGTAAGCGTGTGTGTGTGTGTTTGTGTGTGTGTCTGTGGGCGTGTGTCTATGTTGTTATGTGCTCTCTGACCCTATGCTGATTGACACTCAGGTATTGTTGTCTCTCTCATAAGCTGCCCATCGCTCACCATTATCACAGCAGCTTCTTACCCAATCAGTACAGAGCTGTTTCTATGGCAACAGGCAGCTGCAATAAACGTGTTTCAAATACTGAGAGAGCAGTGGGACCGCACGGACATCATTGAGCATGTCTGCAGCATTTTAAGGGCCTGGATGAAGAATTCATTAAACCATTGACTATACCCACACTTTCTTTTTAAATTTTCCAGGAAATTATTAATGCAAAAACAAAAAATAAATGGCCATTTAATTATTTTTAATTTATTGAGGCTGGGAGAGATATTTATACCTTAACCAATCTCTCTGTTGAGTTACGGTCCTGGTAACACGGTGTTTGTACGGGTGCTCCGAGTACAGCCTTCCCTCTCATTGAGAGCGGGAAGCATCTTCCTGATGTTACTTCAGCCACACACGTCACAATAAAATTTCTCTCAAGTAAAAAGAAAGAAAGACTTGCATTTCTATAGTGCCTTTCACGGCCTCAGGACGTCCCAAATGCTTTACAGCCAATGAAACACTTTTGAAGTGTAGTCACTGTTGTAATGTAGGAAACGCGGCAGCCAATATGTGCACAGCAAGCTCACACAAACAGCAATGCGATAATGACCAGATAATCTGTTTTTGTTATGTTGATTGAGGGATTAATATTGGCCAGGACACCGGGGAGAACTCCCCTGCGCTTACATAGATACATAGATACATAGAAGATAGGAGCAGGAGTAGGCCATTCGGCCCTTCGAGCCTGCTCCGCCATTCAATGTGATCATGGCTGATCATCCAAATTCAGTACCCGGTCCCTGCCTTCTCCCCATATCACTTGATCCCTTTAGCCTTAAGAAATATATCCAACTCTTTCTTGAATATACTTAATGAACTGGCCTCCACCGCCCTCTGTGGCAGAGAATTCCACAGGTTCACCACTCTCTGGGTGAAGAAATTCCTCCTCATTTCAGTCCTAAATGGCTTACCCCTTATCCTTAGACTATGACCCCTGGTTCTGGACTCTCCGGCCATCAGAAACATCCTTCCTGCATCTAGTCTGTCCAGGCCTGACAGAATTTTATAGGTTTCGATGAGATCCCCTCTCAATCTTCTAAACTCCAGTGAGTATAAGCCCAATCGACACAATCTCTCCTCATACGTCATTCCTGCCATCCCAGGTATCAGCCTGGTGAATCTTCGCTGCACTCCTTCCATGGCAAGAACGTTCTTCCTCAGCTTCTTTGAATAGTGGCTGTTACATTGTTATAGCATCACATTGTTAAATGGAACTACTTTGGTATGGAACTACTTTGGTATGGTGTAGTTACATTGCTATGTGGCACACTGTGCACGGGCAGTGCACAGTGCAGCGTCGGACATCTTGTATCAGTCCGCACCATGCGGCAGCACAGAATACAGCCAGTAAAAGCAGTAACTAAAATGAGCTAAAAGTGTCTGTTATTTATAGTATAAGAACACAAGGAGACACAACAGTGGCCACGGGATCGTTTACGTCTACCTGAGAGAGCAGACAGGGCCTCGGCTTAACGTTCCGTCCAAAAGACAGCACCTTTGACAGTGCAGCACTCCCTCAGTACTGCTCTGGAGTGTCAGCCTTTATTTTGGTGCTCAAGTCTCTCGGAGTGGGACTTGAACCCACAACCTTCTGATGCAGATGCAAGCCACAGCTGACAACTAAAATCATGAAATTAATCTCGTAGAGGGGGATGGGGTAGTGAATTAGAAGCTCTCGTTTCATTTCTGGCATCTGAATCTAGCCTGGATTAATCATAGAATTTTACAGCACAGAAGAAGGCCATTCGGCCCATCGTGCCTGTGCCGGCTCTTTGAAAGTGCGATCCAAATAGTCCCACTCTCCTGCAATTTCCCCTTAGCCCAGCAAATCTTTCCTTTTCAAGTATTTATCCAATTCTCGTTTGCAAGTTATTATTAAATCTGCTTCCACCACCCTTTCAGGCAGCGCATTCCAGATCACAACAACTCGCTGCGTAAAAAAAAAATCTCCTCATCTCCCCCCGCCCCCGTTCAGAACTAAATCTTAAATCAGTACATCAGAATCTGTTAATGTCAGCAATTTGAGCTATCTGCAAATTTGTGGGGACAGGAATTTAAGCTTTCGATGTGTTTCTCAAGACTGCCTTGTATGTACTTACGTGGACACGCTGTAGTCCGATGTGCTCTTTTGAGGATCGAATGAAGTACATTGTTGAGCAGTGATTGAGGGAGCTCTAGCTGGTCCGAGGTGTCAGCCAGGGCTCAGTGGTTGGAAGGGTGCGAGAGATCAGCCATGGGAGCCATTTTACCACAGCAGTGTTTTCATCAGTAAACATGGTATTAACCAAGTGCAAATTACATTTCTGTGGTGATTTTCTACCAGATAGCCTCCATTAAGTGATTTATGAGCCCATGGCCTAGAAATTCATTGTAGCCACTTTTGGGGCGGTAAAGTCGGGCGGCCGCTAAAGTTTGCGCCCGGCGCAAAATCGAGGCCACTTCTCCGATATTCATTAGCTTCGCCCTAAGAGTTTGCTCGAGCGCTAAAACTGGCGCTGCACGCCTCTCTTTAGGCGCTAAGCCGGAGGTGCTGAGCGAGAGCGCCCAGGCCGGGCGCAGCGCAGGTGCGGCCATCTCGTGATTGACAGCAGACACCCTGGCGCCGGCCAGCTCTTAAGGGGGAAGGGTCGACTTGGTCTGCTGCCACGCCCTGGATAGTGGAGCCCTCCAGCTAGGCCTGAACACTGCTGCTGGACCCAAATAGCGCCTGAAGCCATGCAGAAGGCCCGTGAATGAGCGCAGCGCTTCTCAGAGCTTGATCTGAGTGTGCTGGTTGGTGCTGTGGAGAACAGGCGCCATATTTTGTACCTGGACAATGGCAGGAAGGCGCCGGTCCGCGTCTACCGGAGAGCCTGGAGGCATGTCACCAGCAAGGTGTCAGCCAGCAGCGAGGTCCCCAGGAGCGGTGTCCAATGCCGCAAAAAGTTTAATGACCTCACTCGGATTGTCAGGGTGAGTACCCTTTCCAGTGTCCTCCTCATCCTTGCATGTGCACCTCACATTATGGGCAAAGGGACCTGAAAGCCCTAATGGCCAGCCCTCATGCAGCAGCTATGGGACAGGCATGAACATCAATTGCACATTCTGCACTTAACACACTGGCCAGGCTATTCCACCATGGGAGGCAGTGCACACAAGATCAGGGCTACACACTGGCCAGGCTATTCCACCATGGGAGGCAGTGCACACAAGATCAGGGCGACACACTGGCCAGGCTATTCCACCATGGGAGGCAGTGCACACAAGATCAGGGCGACACACTGGCCAGGCTATTCCACCATGGGAGGCAGTGCACACAAGATCAGGGCTACACACTGTACTTAGAGGCCGTCCTTTCTCTTGCAGGCCAAGCTGGCCAATAATAAGAAGAGCCGGACTGCGACCGGGGGAGGCCGACCCCAGATCCAGCCGCTCACCGAGCTGCAACATCGCGTGGAGCGCATCATGGGTGGCCGGGTGATTGGCCCCGTTGCATGTGGAGATGCCGACCCTGTTCTGGGCACCAATGGTAAGGACATCACCTTTTGGACCTCTCTCGTCCCACTTGCGCATCAGATCTACATCCTTTGCCACTGTCCGACCAATGCGCTGAATGCCACCACTCATGCATCCCTCGCTGACGCCCTCTCCTCACTCTAAAGCTACTCTTGTGCCTTCCTGCTTTCAGATGGTGAGGAGGAGGTCCCTGAACTTGCCAGTGACAGCCCCTCAGAAGAGGAGGAGGAGGAGGAGCAAGAGGAAGGCGGCCCATCAGGGGAACCCTCAGCCGCAGCAACCCATGCGAATGTAGGGGACACGTCTTCCCTGGAGGGGAGCGTGGCGGAAGTGTCGGAGGGGAGGGGAGCTCATGGGACCTGCGGCCTGCAGAAACGCGGGAGGGGGTTGGAAGCTCGGCGGCCTTCTCCCCAGAGGGGGGAAGGGTCGGAGGGGAGTCCAATTGCTGGGCCCAGCGGCGTCCAGCAACGCAGGAAGGGTCGGCCAGCTCGGCGGCCTTCTCCCCAGAGGGAGAGTCCGGCCTCCAGTCCGGAGATGGTCTTCGCCGAGGAGATGGAATGCCTCGAGGACTTGTCCGCGGACTCGGAGCGCCGGCACACGGAGCTCATGGGGGTAGTGGCACGGTTGCCTGAGGCCATCGAGTCCCTCTCTCGGAGTGTGACCGACGTCGGGGCCTCACAGGCCATCAGTTTGGCGGAATTCGGGGCAGAGCAGGCAGCGAGTCGGGCGGCATTCGGGGCAGATCAGGCAGCGAGTCGGGCGGCATTCGGGGCAGCTCAGGCAGCGAGTGGGCAGCTGATCAGTGGTGCCGTGCAGTCACTGGGTGCTCTGATGAGGTCACTGAACAGGTCAACACGGGCACTCACTGCTGCCACACTCGCTGTGTCAGCCAGGCATCGCCAGGGCACCCGCCGCACTGCAGCAGCACAGCGGTCTGTCCCTCGGCAGATTGGTGCGCATGCTGCAGTGCTGGCCCGGGCGAGTGCCAGTGTCTCAGGCGACCAGCGAACGCCTGCCATCCGCCAGCTTGCCCCCATTCCTCCAGCCGCCACTGCTACTCCCCCAGTGGAGCTGCCAGGAGCAGCTGCAGCGACTGATGCTGGCCAGCCACAGCTGCAGCATTCAACAGCCGCCCGCTCGACGGCCAGACCTCGACTAGGCCGACCCCCAAGGGCATCTGCCGTCACGACATGTGCCCCTCTGGAGCCTGCCCCCAGCCGTGCAGCAGCCAATGGCCTTACTTTGAGGAGGAGCAGCAGGGCGGGCAGGGGCCACACAAAGATGGCCAAGGCATCGCCCTAGCGGGCCAAAAAGTCGAATGTGTGGCCAGTTGTGTTTGTTTTTTGAGGCCGAGAATTGGATGTTTGTTTTTTGAAGGCCGAGAATTGGATGTTTGTTTTTTGAAGGCCGAGGATGTGATGTTTGTTTTTTACGAAGGCCGAGGATGACGGCCATTTTAGTTGCACTGTTTTGTTAATCCTCTCCAGGTTGTGGAAGCGAGTAATGTGTTTGAGTGTTTTTTGGGGGTTTCATCTGTTTTTGGTTTTCATGTGGGAAGGGCCCTGAGTTTGTACAATAAAGCATTTTATTTATTAACATTGTCCATGTTTGATCTTTGAAGTGTTTGTTGCCTTAACCGGCTGAGGGCTTGCGGAGTGCTTGCAATCATGTTCTTTCATTGGCACAAGCCATTCCCTGACAGGGGGCCTAGAAGTGACGTTCAATAAGCCGCCGACGGGCGGCCCTTGGACCTTCTGCCTCCCTCCTGGGCTGGTACTCCTCGTCCTCCTCCTCCTCATGCTCCTCCTGCTCCTCCTCCTGAGGTGGTGGTCCAACGTGAGGTGGCAGTGCCTGAGACCTGCGGATAGCCAGGTTGTGCAGCATGCTGCAAACGACGACGAATTGGGAGACTCGCTCCTGCGAATACTGGAGGGCTCCTCCGGAGCGATCGAGACAGCGGAACCGTTGCTTGAGGACGCCGATTGTTTGTTCTATGATGTTCCTAGTCGCTTGATGGCTCTCGTTGTATGCCTCTTCAGCAGGGGTCGTGGGCGCGCGGAGCGGGGTCATGAGCCAGGTACACAAAGGATAGCCTTTGTCTCCGATAAGCCATCCTCTTGGGTGAGGCTGTGCCTGGAACATGTCAGTCACAGTTGTCTCTTGCAGGATAAATGCATCGTGGCTGCTGCCTGGGAAGCGGGCATTGACAGCTAGGATGCGCTGCCTGTGGTCACACACCAGCTGTACGTTGAGGGAATGGTAGCCCTTCCGGTTGCGGTAATCCTCGGCATGCTCCAGAGGTGCCCGCAAAGCCACATGCGTGCAGTCAATGGCGCCCTGCACCATGGGGAAGCCCGCTATTCTTGCAAATCCCACTGCACGCTGCTGCTGCTTGTCCAGGGTCATGGGGAAGGAGATGAATTGATGTCTCCTTCTGAAAAGGGCATCGGTCACCTGGCGGATGCAGCAATGCACGGCGAACTGGGAGATGTTAGCGATGTCCCCAGCAGCGGATTGGAAGGAGCCGGTGGCATAGAAGTTGAGAGCCACCGTCACCTTCACTGCCACCGACAGAGACGTCCTGCGCATCAGCTGTGGCTGCAGATCTCTGTGAAGCAGCTGGCAGATGTCTGCAACCACCTCCCTTCTGAATCGCAGCCTCCTAACACACATCGCGGCAGACATGGTCAGATAGGAGGACTGCTGGTGGTATACCCTGGGTGGGTAAGGCCTCAGTTGGCGACGCCTGTTGCCCCCTCTGCGTCTAGCCAGGGCTGCCACTCTCTCACGGCGTCTGTAAGCCCTTCTGGCATAAGGCTGAAAGTCAGCGTTGGCACCCAATGCAGCCCCCATTATATGCTGGCAAACACTGAGCTCTCAGTGAAGGCAAAGATAATTGCTAAGCTCTGGCCTGAGCCAAAAATACCTGTCCTAGTGTTGGTCCAAACCAGTAAGCTCTCCTCCTTGGTCTCTCTCCAAAAAACCGTTGCACAAGAGTGAATGCTGCAAAATGGCTGGCCTTTATAGTGCAGGGTAAGTGCCCTTTAATTAGCGCTCCCCGCGGCCCGCCTCGGCTGTGTACCGTTCCACTTCACAGTTGTTAGGGCCGCCCGGCGCACAATGGGCCGGCGCGAGTGAAGTTCCGGTTCGGGGCGCACAAAGGGCGTTGCACTAGTAAATGACGTCATGATCTGCGCGCGCAGCAGGGCGCGCGCTAAGACTTTGCGCCGGTGCTAAATGTGTACTGAAGTTGGGGCGAGGCGCAGATCGCGCTGCGTCCGGGCGCTAAGCGCCTAGCGCTCGAGATCTACTCCTCCTAAGGCGCTAACGGCTGGCGCGCCCAACTGAATTTCTAGGCCTATGTCTTTTCCAACACGAACAGCACCGCATGCAAAACAGCTGAGGCTGCTGGGTCTGTGACAGACAGTGTACTTGTGTTGCTGAAGAATGTCCCCCGAGTTTCTGGTGAAATCTTTCTGAACGCATCTCTTTTTTCACTAGATATACCGACCGGAAGAAATATCATGAACACATTTACGATGTTGCTACATGTAGTGAGCGGTGCCATTCTTCCCCCTGAGTGATGGGACCTGTCTCTAGGTCTAAACTGGTGTCTTTTTTCGCTGTTTTATGCAGAAAGCCTCAGCTCGATGTTCAAGAGTCTCCAAACCAAAATATCGAGAACCCCACATTAGCATGTTTCTATTTGTCCGACGTGGAGCGCAGAATCTCTCCCTCTCACTTACCTAAAATCCAGGAAACTTGGGCAAAGGTTGGTCAAAACCAAGGCACAGGAGCCCCCAGGTGTTCGCAGGGGCACTGCTGGAGTGGAACCACCTGAAACTGTACCAGCTCAGAGCGCTGGTCAATGACCTGCCTCTTCACCTCTGGGACAACCCCGACCAATCTGATTGGGAGCTTTTTGGAAGAAACGACTGATTGGATAGATACAGGGAATGCAGTAGGTGTGGTGCAAATGGATTTTCAGAAAGCGTTGGATGAGGTTTCTCACACGAGGATTGCTACAAAATTTCAGGCATATGGTATAATCAGAAATGTAGTAGCGTGGAGAGAAAGTGGGTCAGGAGACAAAAGAGTAGGGTTAAAGGGCCCTTCTCAGATAGGAGATGGGTTGGGAGTGGTGCACCCAGGGGTCAGTGCTGGGTCCACTTTTGCTCTCAATGGCCCAGAAATTCGGGTCGGGGGCTTCCCGCGGGTGCAAGCCCCCGAACTGCACTTATCTAGCGCGCCGGCCGTTGAGCTGTGGGCCCGCGTGGGATTCCGATCCTGGGCCTCCTCCAACTGCCGGCGCGCAGTGCTTGCGTATCCCAGGGGCGCAGTTAGTTTGATGCGTCCCCTGGGATCTCGTGGGCCATGGAGAGCCAATGGTAGCAGGGAATGCTTCATTCATAAATTTGACAGGAAGAGCTGTCAAACCTATAAATACTATAAGCCCCAAAACATCACTAAAACTTCAAATACATTTTTTAAAAATCACATTTTTAAAATAACTATAAATTACATGAAATAGCTATTTTAAACAATAATTTAAATTTTTGAAAAAATTAATTACATTTTCTAACGGGGCTAAAAATAAACTTACCTTTCTTTAAAGTATTTAAAAATAATAAACCTGTGGAAAAAATGTTTTAATTTTAATTAATTCACCACTTACCTTGTTAAAAGCAGGCCTTGCGCCGGCTTTTTAAAAGTGTAACTGCTGGAGACTTACCTTCCCGGAGAAACCTGCAAAAAAAACGTAAGTTCGATGCGCACGTGCTGCCTCTCCGGCGCACGCATTCCACCTGTCGACCCCTTCTTTCAGGGGAACGGAAGTGCCGGTTTCCCGCGCATGCGCAGTGTATGCACAAAACCAGCACTTTTGTTGGGCCTACATGTGAGTACCCCGTGCGTACTCACGTGTTGGGACCTGAATTTCTGGGCCATAATATATATAGATGATTGTACTTGGGCACAAGAAGCATGATATTGAAATGTTATGACAACACAAATGTAGAGGGTTTTGGCAAACAATGAGGAGGACTGTAAATGACTTTTGGACACAGACTGGCTAGCAGAATGCGCAGACAAGTGGTAGATGTAATTTAATGCAGGTAAGTGTGAAGTCATGCGTTTTGTGAGGAAAAACAAAGAATGTGAGTATGCACTCAATAGAAATGGTGTGGAGATGCCGGAGTTGGACTGGGGTGGACAAATGTAAGAAATCACACAACACCAGGTTATAGTCCAACAGCTTTATTTGAAATCACAAGCTTTCGGAGCGCTGCTCCTTCTTCAGGTGAAGTGCTCAATAGAAAGACACTGAAAGGTGCGGATAAGCAGAGAGACCCAGGGGTTCAAATATCTAATTACCTGAAAGTGTTAGTTCAGGCAGTCAAAAATAGCCAATAGCTTTTAGGGCTTTATAAATAGGGGCATAGAGTACAAGAGTAACGTGTGCAGTTTTAGAGATCCATTATAGAAAGGACATTAAAGTCAGAGAGAGCGTACAGTGTAGATTCACCAGGGGGATGCCAGGGATGGGAAACTATAGTTATGAGGAGAGACTTGAGATACTGAGTCTATTAGCACTGGAGTACAGAAGGCTAAGAGGAGATGTAATGGAGGTTTTTAAAAAAATTATGAAGGCTTTGATAGAGTGAATAGGGGAAAACTATTTCTTCTCATTGGGGAGTCAGTAATCAGGGGGTCATTCATTTAAAGTTGTCACTAATGGAGTGAGGAGAGAGGTTAAAAGAAATGACTTTACTCAGAAGGTTGTTGGAGATTGAAATGCTTTTCCACAGGGAATGGTTGAGGCAGAGACCATTGCATCTGTTCAGGGAAGAGCGGGTAAATATTTGATGTAGAGAAAGGAGAGAGCAGGGCAATGGGATTAGCTTTAGATTGCTCTAATAAAACTTGCCATGTAGGATAGGCGGTAATACTGCACGCCAGAGACTTGCCACGTAGGATAGGCGGTAATACTGCACGCCAGAGATAGGAGACTAAGAGATCCAAAATGAACAAGATAGAAACAAGATGGGGCTTATAGAGAAACCCAAGAAAGAGAGCTGGTAAATGTAATCATTGGTTCTGGTGTTATATTATGGATGTAGAAGGATTCAGGGGATACACTGATGTCAGGATTCAGTGATGGGACTATCACTGCTGATGCTCCTTCTTCAGCAATTACTAATCATCCTTTCTGTGGTGTTTTTAAGTGGGATTGCCTCCATCGAGTGATTAATGAGCACCTGTCTTCAATATTAACAGCAGTGAAAGTGAGACAGCTGTGGCTGCTAGTTCTGTGGCTTAATCATGCTGCGTCTACCCTCAGTGCAAGCTGAGATCCAACAACTGCACAGCCTTCTGCTGTGAGTACTGGGTCTGGCTAATACCAGTTGTCACTGTCGCATCCTGAGTCCAATAATGACACAACCCCTGGTGAGTGCTAGAACTGTCTCATCCTGAGTCCAGTAACCACACAACCCTTTGCGTTAGAGCCAGGAATATCTGATCCTGAGTCCAATAACCATCAGTAGTTGTGATGGCAGTAGCAGTGCTGAGTGTGTGTGAGAGCTCATAGAAGGAGGTGTAGTGTAGTCTCCCATTGTGATTGGAGGAAAGTCTTGTGTACCAGGGGATGGAAACATCGCTGGTGCTGGGGCTATACTCTGGTGACACAGTGCTGGGTAGAGAGTAAGAGAGATGTGAATAGGAGTCTTACCTTGACCGTCCTGGTGAGATCATTCAATTTCTTCCTGCACGGCAACCAGATCCTAGGAAGTATGTTGCTGGCATTGACCTGCTCAGCTACCTCCCTCCATGCATGTTGACTAATTTCCTTGGGTGCCTGTTGCCCATCTCCAGGACAGAGGAGCTCCTTCCTGATCCTCACATGCTTCTCAAGGACCTTCAGGGTAGTATCTGAGAATCACTCTGTCTGCTACCTCGGTAACGTGTTGACCACTGAATACGTTTGATAAAGTGCACCTTCCCTTTAAGAGCTGCAGGCTAACTTTAAGTGGTGGCAGGTCCGCCAGATTTTCTGTCCTCCCAAAAAGGTGAGCCACCTTTCAACAGTGTGATTAGCGCCGACAGCTCGCCCCTTCTATTTAAATGAGGGTCAACCAATAAAATCGATCGGACCTCCTGCTGACGTGATTGGACGGGTGGAAGAGTTGCGTTGCCCTGCCCACCGCCCGTCTGATGTGCGATCCACAACAAAAACTGACCCCTGAGAGCCTTATACCGAGGGTGGGGTGCAATAGGACACGTGTTACACCTGGTGTTCTCACAGGGAGGGGTGTGTTTGAGTATGTTCCACCTGATTCACACTGTGGCCTAATTGACCTTTTGACCAAAATAGCGCCACACTGGTTGAGGGAAGGTCACCAGTTAAAAAAACATACGGCATCCTGGACTTCATTAATAGAGGCACATAGTACACAAACAAAGACTTTATGCTAAACTTTTATAAATCACTGGATAGTTCTCAGCTGGAGTATTGTGTTCAAATCTGGGCACTGCACTTTAGGAAGGATGTCAAGGCTTTGGAGAGGGTGCAGAAGAGATTCACTAACATGGTACCAGGGATGAAAGAATTCTGTTATGTGGAGAGACTGGAGTAGCTGGGCTTGTTCGCCTTAGAGCAGAGAAGGTTAAGAGGCGATTTAACAAAGGTGTTCAAAATCATGAAGGGTTTTGATAGAGTAGTGTAACAGAGTAAGAGAGGAACGAGATGTGAGCCAAAGGCTTTTGAGAGCTCTGTATCCGCGATAGGGGAACAGATTGAAGAAATTGTATAAAATGTCAGAATGAGCAAGGCAAGGTGCTATAGCCTTAAGAAATCTTTAAAGGCAATTAAAGTCAATCAGGATCGACTCCCATACTGGAAGGATAAAAGACAAGGAAATAATTCAGTTGGGAGAGGTTGGAGTGGAAGCACTTAAGAGCGAGAAGGTGTAGGCTGGAAAGAAATCTCCGTTATTGTTTTGTTTATCTCTGCACTTAAAGGCACAACTGCAGTCCAACTGCTTCCTGTTCCTTTGGCCGCAGCGAGGGGGTTAAGGCTTGCTGGCGTTCTCATGAGCTGGTCGGGTGTATGATTAAACTCCGGCAGCATCGCTCAATCACCGTTATCCGTGTGGGAGCAGGTCACTTTGTGGATCAGGATTCCTGCTGTGCAGACACAAAGGGGAACTGTGACAACTGACCTCTCGTCCAGTGACATTCATTCTTCATCATTCAGCAGCCAGCGGCCTGTCCCGCGGGAGTGTGGGAGACAAAGTTTTGTTGTGTCGATCTGGAGACTGTGTGGGCTGGGAGAAGCTATAAGGGGGAGTGCTATTGGATAACCCCCGAAAAACGGGCGCAGGGACCGTGGCGCGCGATTAACCCGCGCCCGTTGATTGCATTGCATTTGGGGATCCAACTTGGTGCTGCCTGCTCACTTCCATGATTGCTGCGTGCAGCCAGCACTCCCCGCGCTGCATCAATCAGCAATATCGTGAGAACATAAGACCATAAGAACTAGGAGCAGGAGTGGGCCATACGACCCCTCGAGCCGGCTCCGCCATTCAATAAGATCATGGCTGATCCTCTATCTCAACTCCACCTTCCCGTCTAATCCCCATATCCCTTGATTCCCTTTAGTGTCCAAAAATCTATCGATCTCAGCCTTGAATATACTCTTGATCTGTGAGGAACCTGTTAAATACCTACTTGGTTCTCTTCTGGCCCTGGGTGCAATTGTCGACAGGTTTCCCCGGCACAGGTGGCACTGTGCGCAACTCACGTGGCTCGGAGTTACATCATGACAGGATCCAAATGATGTGATCAGACCCCGACTTTTATGAGGCTCTCACCTGCCTACGGCAAGGGATTCGGACGTCTCACAAAGCTTGACATGCAAGAACAACCATTTGGACTTTCCCAGATATAATGTCTGGAAAATCTGGACTGTTGCCGATCTGAGACGCTGATCTCCAGGCCCGATTCTACAATCGGCATTCTCTTGAGCAAGACTCTCTGCAGGGAGAAGAGTCTCGTACAGTACACATTCGAGCAATATCCGACCTATCTCTCCATCCTGAGGTCGGTGCTGGCTCCGTGGTAGGACCACAATGGCACCACCAAGAAATGCCTACCATGATCAAATCTCACTTTCAGCAGAAATACTTTACACGGGACAAACTACAGCCTTCCTGGTGACGTGACCCCCGGAGTAATAAACGGACCCTTTTTATGTTAAATTGGTTCACAGTAGTACAGCTTAGCTGTGTAGTCTTGTATTTTATGAGAGTCCCTGCACAGAGTCCAGCTCACTGGGAGTGCCGATCGATGAATTGGGCCTGGAGGTCAGCGCCCCTGATTGGCAACAGTCCCAATTTTCCAGTCATCACATCCACCGAGTTGTCCAAATGGCGGTTCTCACATGTCGCGGTGTCAGCTGTGGCTCAGTGTGTTGCGCTCCCGCGTCTGAGTCAGAAGGTTGTGGGTTCAAAGTTCCCACTCCAGATACTTGAGCACAAAATAATCCAGGCTGACACTCGAGTGCAGTGCTGAGGGAGTGCTGCATTGTCGGAGGTGCCACCTTTCGGATGGGACGTTAAACCGAGGCCCCGTCTGCTCTCTCAGGTGGATGTAAAAGGTTCCATGGCACTATTCTAAGAAGAGAAGAGGAGTTATCCCCGGTGACTTGGCCAATATTTATCCCTCAACCAACATGATTAAAAACATTATCTGGTCATTTATCTCATTGCTGTTTGTGGGAGCTTGCTGTGCTTAAATTGGCTGCCGTGTTTCCTACATTACAACAGTGACTACACTTCAAAAGTACTTCATGGGCTGTAAAGCGCTCTGGGACGTCCGGGGGGTTGTGAAAGGTGCTATATAAATGCACGGCTTTCTTTCAATTTTGCTCCACAAAGTAATTCATCTACATTCAGAGAACCTTTTGGCAGAGCTGTAGAACACACTGCATTTTTGACAAACGTGTTTATGATTCCCAGTGCAAGTAGCATTGTTTTCCATCTCAGCAACATTCTGTTCAGCATCCCCTGAGTATAATGACACATATATATTGGAACATTAGGAACAGGTGTAGAATTCGCAAAATTAATATTGTATTATAAGGGTCCTTTGGCAGAAGAGGCCTTGGTTTAACGACTGTTTTAAAAGAAGCCCAGAAAAAGGGGACACATAAAATGGCCGCCAGACCCCGTGACCGACTTATTGGGACACTTTAAAATGGTTCCTGCAGTCCCCAGACAGCCTTTGTGGATTCAACCCACAGTAAGTTCTGGAAACCGTTTCTGAGAAAACGAAACCAGACACTAACACATACATAAAGATTGGATGCAGATCCAGTCAGATCGGCCTGTAGATAAAGGCCATCAAAATGTTTACCCAGACAAAGGGGAACAGTTTCATATTCATGAGAAGAGCATCAATGACACCAAGAAGACATTAAAACATTACCAGGTCATTCCAGACCAGAGATGGCCGTCACTGGCCATCCCGAAAGCAGTTTAAATATAATAACTACCCCGCTGTGCTACAAGCCCGCCAAAAGTTAAACAAAGACTAACCTTGATTTGGCGGGAGATAAAGGCCTCATCTGAGAAGTATAATTGGAGACACCCGGGGTAGCGATGGATAGCCATCAGAGCCATCACAGAGCGCCATCGTAGCCATAGGAGCGATTAGCCATCAGCAAAAGAGGACAGTCATCGTGGTGCTATCATCGTATTGGTGGCATCATCACTTGAAGAAGAAGAAGAAGGTGATTCGAGTCTGCATCCCGCCCCGGGGTAACCATCGGGAGATCATCGACAAACCCTGGGCCGTTTGATGAGACAAAGAGGCAGAAAAACTACAGAAGAAACCTATATGAAAGCCGACTAGAGGCTTCCAACCATGGTCAAGCAGATGGTCTCTTCCCCCACATCGACATCCAGGCCCGCTGAGATCCAGCCTGTCCGTGACCTTCACCTCGAGGAAGAGAAGGCGTGCCGCAGCTCGCAGCCCGCAGCGCTGACCATGAGGAGACAGGACGCCTGAAAGGATCAAAACGCAGACCTGTTTCAAAACCTTGCAATTCCTAATTGGATTGGTGAGCATGTTTCTGGCCCTACATAATCGGATCTAGATAGGTTTAAGGGGATGGGCATTTTGGGTATAATTAATATGGGTTGTTGTCCCTTGATGTTCCGTGTGTTTCCCCATTTCATGATGACTTTTGTAAAGTATAATATGCCTGTATCTATTTTAGCTAGTACTGTATTGTTATGATGTGTTTTTCCCTCCCATGTACCCTCTCATTTGCTTGCATTTGATCTGTTTTTCCTTATGCAATAAAATTTCATTCCGTTTCATTAAACTTGGTCTATAAGAGTATTCTCTGCATTGTAGATCCTGCACCTAAGTCCAGTGTCTAGAACCTAAGGGGTGAGTGGGTCGAACCACTCAAGGTTTTACTGTGCAAAAGAGAGAGAGAGGCCTCTGGCGAGAGAAACCTCTGCGACCTCAGAGAGAAAACCCCTTACAGAGGAAAATGCATCAAACCCAATGTCTACATACCTTTCCCTTTTAGATGGAGCATCTATCCACCTGCTCACCATGCCCCACACATCCTTCTCTCTCTGACAAAAGCTTGCATTTACTTAGCCCCTTTGACATAGGGAAAAAAAATATCCCAATGGATTTCACAGAAGGAATATGGGAAATCTCCACTTAAGGAGAGATGTGCAGGGGTCACTCAAAAGCTTGGTCGAAGAGGTGGATTTTGACGAGGATTTTAAAGGAGTACAGGAAGGTAGAGAAGTAGAGGGGTTTAAGGAGGAAAATTCCAGAGAGTAGGACCCAGTTTTGTCGGACTTACTGAGAGGGAAGGTTTCCTTCGGTTGCTATGTGCTATTGATAGCTTGAAGATTTCCCCGAATTCTGTTTCGAGTGAAATTATAAACCTGTTCATTCAGAATGTTCTCCTTCTAAAGGGAGTCATTCCCTCCCCCGCACTCCCCATCTAATGTTTGACTTGTGTCCACTGATATTGGAACCCTTCACCAATTAATCTGGATCAACGTTGCGAATTCCGATCAGAAGCTTGAAATCTTTGCTTTTCCAAAGAGAACCAGCTGATTAGTTCAGCATTGAGTCCCAGTAGAGTTAACAGAACATTCGAGGGCCCGAATTTGATGTTTCTGGGAGTGCCCCAAAACTGTGTTTGCCTCATTAATCACCCAGCGTAGGCCTTTATACAGATGTGTGTCTCTGGCAAACGTTTCCCACACTCCACTACCTTCACTATTCATCTTGTTAATGCTGCTAGCCCCCTCCACCTACACTGTTTGGCTTGGCACCAGATTAGATTCCATTTGCTACAAATTACTCTGACTCTTCCAGCTCCCTGGGACAGACATCAGTTTCAGCTGGGCGGTTGATTATCTTTCGAAAGCCACCGTTCTTTGCACAGGTCGTGGTGGCTCGGCTTGTATCTTAAGTTTATTTGCTTTTGATGATTCTGCTGGGATCGTGATGCCAAACATCAGAGAACAGCACGCCTGCCCCCCTGCTCGAGGGTCGATTCTGCCAATCTACTCTCCTGACGCACAGCAGCAAATCCTATCGGGAATCCTCCATTGCATCTCCATTCCTTAAAGTTCACAGGTGAAAGATCATGAAAAGTGCGCTCATAATTTCGGGATATCACTTCCCCGCTTTCGTAAATCCGATATCAAATATATCCAGGCCAGGAATAACGTAGATTAGATCCAAAATAAAGCTCCCTCTGCACACTAAAAGAAGAACTTGCATTTCCAAAGCGCCTTTCACAACCGCAGGACGTCCCAACGCGCTTTATGGCCACTGAATTACTTTTGAAGTGTAGTCACTGTTGTAATGGAGGAAAAGTAGCTGCTAATTTGCGCACAGCAAGCTCCCATAAACTGCAATGAAATAAATGACCAGATAATCTATTTTAGATGTTGGTTGAGGGATAAATATTGGCCAGGACACCGGGAGAACACCCCTGCTCTTCTTCGAATAGTGCCATGGCACCTTTTACATCCACCTGAGAGGTTAATCTGGGCCTCAGTTTAACATCTCACCTGAAATACGGCACCTCTGATAGTGCCTCAGCACTAGTGTGTCCGCCTAGACGATATGGTCAGATCCTGGATTGGGGCTTGAATCCACCACCTTCTGACTCAGAGGCTACCCTCTGGGCCACGGCTAACATGTCAACCATGCCACGGCCGACTCTTCCTTCAAACACTCCCAGGCCTGGTAGATGCAGAGTCAAGTGCTCTCCAGATACTGTCTGATCAGTGCGTTCAGGTCCAGTTGGATTAGGTGGAGCGTTAATCTACCCTTGGCTCTATACCAACAACGAACCTTAGCCCCAATCGCACTAGTACACCCCCGACTGCTGTAACGGGTTTTGGATTCCCACCCACTAGGACCAGGGTTGTAGCTGCCCCAACCTCATTACACACAGGAGCTTCATCAGCTGATCAGAGTGAATGAGAGACTTCCATTTGAATTCAGGCTCAGAGCTGTAGAGAGACTATGTGGATCCATTGGGCCAGCATCGGTTGAACGTTGCTGAGATTTCACAGTCGTAACTGCACTCTTTATTAATGGCCCAGAAATTCGGGTTGGGGGCTTCCCGCGGGTGTAAGCCCCCGACCTGCACTTACCTTGCGCGCCGGCCGTTGAGCTGTGGGCCCGCGTGGAATTCCGATCCTGGGCCTGCTCCAACTGCCGGCACGCAGTGCTTGCGTATCCCAGGGGCGCAGTTAGTTCGATGCATCCCCTGGGATCACGTGGGCCATGGAGAGCCAATCGGAGCAGGGAATGCCCAAGACCTGTCAAAACTTATAAATACTACGGCCCCAAAACATCACTAAATCTTCAAATAATTTTTTTTTTAAATCACATTTTTAAAATAAACTATAAATTATATGAAATAACTGTTTTAAACAATAACTTAAATTTTTGAAAAAAATAATTTTATTTTCTAATGGGGCTAAAAATAAACTTACCTTTCTTTAAAGTGTTTAAAAATAATAAACCTGTGGAAAAAATGTTTTAATTTTAATTAATTCACCACTTACCTTGTCAAAAGCAGGCCTTACGCCTGCTTTTTATATGTGTGACTGCGGGAGACTTAACCTCCCGGAAAAACCTGCAAAAAAAAAACGTAAATTCGATGCGCACGCGCAGCCTCTCCTGTGCACGCGTTCGAACTCTGAACCCCTTCTTTCAGGGGAACGGAAGTGCCGGTTTCCCGCGCATGCGCAGTGCATGCAGGAAACCGACACTTCCATTGGGCTTACGGGTGAGTACCCAGTGCGTACTCACCCGTGGAGACCCGAATTTCTGGGCCATTGTGTTTTACAATGTCACACAGCCGACTGTACAGGGGGATTCATCCCCATCGGATCTGTCCCGGCAGAAACTCTCCAAATGTAGTTTTTACATTTGACCTCCATTTTATTTCAAAGGTTGATTTTAAAATAATGGGGGGCTGTAATTACAGGTATGTCTGCTAGAAATAATGACCAGAGTAAATCTTCCCCTAAAGCAATTGCCCCACCATTCACACTTGGCCGTATATAAATGTCGGAGTGATCTTGTTACCAAGCTGATGGTGCCCGCTTTCAATCTCGGGAAAGTGACACTGCCCCATTGTAATTCTGCTGCTCTCTGAGTTTTAGGCTGCCTGTGTTCAACCTAATTTCCTCTCCTGGGAGGACAAGACATGTTCTCCAAGGACATCTGTCTGGTTGATGTTAATGATGTTCTTCGACTGATGCACTGGCAGATGTGCATGACTGATATTTAATCAGTTCCTAGATTTTTTTTTTTACAACGATCCCACGTCACCCGTTCGACCTTAGAGAAGCTCTCTGCCAGCTTTGACACAGTGGTAGCTCGCTGCCTCCGAGTCAGAAGGTCATGGGCTCAAGTTTTTGCGCATTAACCAGTCTGACACTTCAATGCAATAAAAGATCCCATGGTACTATTTTGAAGAAGAGCAGGGATCTCTCTTCAGTGTCCTGGCCAATATTTGTCCTTCAACCATCATCACCAGAATCAGACGATGCCACCTTCCACACCAATGTTGTCCTCTTTCCTTCTTCCTCAGCTGAGGATTCCCCTCCATCGTGGTTGACATGGCCATCGACCGTGTCCGTCCCATTTCCCACACTTCTGCTCTCACCCCTTCCCCTCCCTCCCAGAACCATGATAGGGTTCCGCTTGTCCTCACCTTTCACCCCTCCAGCCTCCACATTCAACGGATCATCCTCCGCCATTTCCACCACCTCCAGCGTGATCCCACCACCAAACATATCTTCCCGACCCCTCCCCTTTCAGCATTCCGAAGCGACACCCTGGCTCATACCTCTATCACCCCCAACACCCCCTCCCCTACCCACAGCACCTTCCCGTGCAAGCGCAGGAAATGCAACACCTGCCATTTTACCTCCTCCCTCCCTACCATCCAGGCCTCAAATACTCCTACCAGGTGAAACAGCAACGTACTTCTTTCAATTTAGTATACTGTACTCGCTGTTCACGATGCGGTCTCCTCTACTTTGGGGAGACCAAACGCAAATTGGGTGACCACTTTGCGGAATGCCTCCATTCCATCCATAAGGGTGACCCCGAGCTTCCGGTCGCCTGTCACTTCAATTCTTCGCTCCACTCCCACTCTGACCACTCTGTCCTCGGCCTCTTACATTGTTCCAATAAAACCTTCCGGACTCAACACTGAGTTCAACAATTTCGGATCACGACCGCTGTTCCCATTTTTTCAGACAGCAGCTGCTGGTAATGGTTCTACTGTTGCCATTCATGCCTCCTCTAGAGGTATGTTTACTTGTTTCCTTACTTGTACCATTACCACTCCCTTCTGCCTCGCACCATCATCCCTTTGGTCATTTAGTCTCTCCTGCCTTCCATCCTATCACAGACCGTCCCTTTTGTTCTTTCCTCCCCTCCCCCCCTTTCCCAGCCTCTGCACTTGTTTAAAACCTGTTATATCTCTAACTTTTTCCAGTTCTGACGAAAGGTCATCAACCTGAAACGTTAACTCGGTTTCTCTCTCCACTGACGCTGCCTGACCTGCTGAGTGTTTTCAGCATTTTCTCTTTTTATTTCAGATTTCCAGCATCTGCAGTATTTTGCATTTGTATCACCAGAATCAGATCATCAGGTCATTGTCACGTAGCTGTTTGTGGGATCCTGCTGTTTTACTCTACATTACAACAATGATGACACTTCAAAAGTACTTCATTGGCTGTGAAGTGCTTTAGGACTTCCTGAGGTTGTGACAGGTGCTATATAAATGCAAGTCTTTCTTTCTTTATCCCTGGATTCCTGGGCCGGATGGGACTTGACTGTGATGTGCCCTTCTCCCAGTCAGACACCTTCCACCATTCACTGTCGAGGCTCGCATGTGAAGAGTGGGACCCTGGCCAGGGCCCGAGAAAACAATCTCCACATTAGCTGCCAAAAAGCTGCCAATTGAAAGGGTTTACAAGGCTTGTGTGCGGATCGTAAAGACATACTTTTATGGTTTCAATTTCCGACTGTCTTGAGAGACTCATCGCAACAACGGGCACTGTCGCTTTTTAAAATCCTGGTTTAGTTTGCCTGGGGTCAGGGGTCAGAGGTCAGGGGTGCAGAGGCCCTCTCTCTTTTGTCCCCGAGCCACATCCGTTTGCCAAACAGCTCATCAGCGAGATATTCGAAAACAGCCCTGACATTTTCATTCGGGACCCAGGCCCTGGCCCAGGTGGATCGGACCCTTCTGCGCTCTGCTGATTAGGAAGACAAGTGGAAGCACTGATGAAGGAAATACGTTTTTTCCCATCAGACAGCAAATGAACCGTGGCGAACAAAGGAGCCGGGCCATTAGGCTGCGGGCTGTCAAGTTCAACACTCTCCCAGAGCCCAGACACTGAGTAATAACAAAATTAAACAGGAGGATCTCAATGGCAGGTGCTGGGGGCTCTTTACTTTGTTGTACTTTTAAACATTTCAATTAATTTACACTGGTTTGTGTGTGTTGGGACAATTTAATGACAAGGCATTTACCAGACGTTATATATACAGAGCGTAGATTTTTCCACTGGCGTTATTTTTAATGCCGGGTGTTATTATTTTTCGTATTGATGTCTAAATTGTCAGACTGCTTGTCCGACATCCAGTTCTGGATGAGCAAAAATTTTCTCCAATTAAATATTGGGAAGACCAAAGCCATTGTTTTCGGTCCCAGCCATAAACTCCATCCCTCTCCCTAACATCTGTCTGAGGCTGAACCACACTGTTCGCAACCTTGGTGTCATATTTGTCCCTGAAATGAGCTTCCGACCACATATCCGCAGCATAACAAAGACCGCCTACTTCCACCTCCGTAACATCGCCCGTCTCCACCCTTGCCTCAGCTCATCCGCTGCTGAAACCCCCATCCATACCTTTGTTACCTCTAGACTTGACTATTCCAACGCACTCCTGGCCAATCTCCCACATTCCAACCTACGTAAACTTGAGGTGATCCAAAACTCGGCTGCCCCGTGTCCTAACTTGCACCAAGTCCCGTTCGCCCATCACCCCTGTGCTCGCTGACCTACATTGGCTTCCGGTTAAGCAGCGCCTCGATTTCAAAATTCTCATTCATGTTTTCAAATCCCTCCATGGCCTCGCCCCTCCCTATCTCTGTAATCTCCTTCAGCCCCACAACCCCCCGAGATATCTGCGCTCCTCTAATTCTGCCCTCTTTTGCATCCCTGATTGTAATCACTCAACCTTCGGTGGTTGTGCCTCCTGTTGCCTAGGCCCCAAGCTCTGGAATTCCCTCCCTAAACGTCTCCGTCTCGCTATCTCTCTTTCCTCCTTTAAGACGCTCCTTAAAACCTACCTCTTTAACCAAGCTTTTGGTTATTTGCCCAAATTTATCCTTATGTGGTTCGGTGTCAAATTTGTTGTCTTAAAATACTCCTGTGCAGCGCCTTGGGACATTTTACTACATTAAAGGTGCTATATAAATACAAGTTGTTGTTGTTGTTGTGGTTGTATCTTCCCTTGCAGATCAGCAGTGGGAGCATTCAGAGGCTGATAAACACTCTGACAAGCCACGACGTGAACACTCCTTCCATGGCCATAACATTCTTCATACCAGCTGGGAGGGTAGTTAGTACTGTACAGCTGGAGGGTTTTATGGGCTCTCACAACCCATATGATGAGATGAGGGGTTTATCTATGGAGCAACAGATACCCGGGAGTGAGTTACAGGCTGGAATCTAATCGAGGGGTTCGGGGGGGTTTTCTATAGAGCAACGGATACCCGGGTGTGAATTACAGGCTGGAATCTAATCGATGGGTTCAGGGGGTTTATCTATAGAGCAACGGATACCTGGGAGTCAGTTACAGACTGGAATCTAATCAAGGGGTTCGAGTGGTTTATATATAGAATAACGGATACCCGGGAGTGAGTTACATTACAGCTAATAATACTCAGCTGGTCAGGCAGCATCTGTGGAGAGAGAAACAGAATTAACATTTCAGCTCGATGACCTTTCATGACAGCCTTGGTCCAAACATGGACAAAGGAGCTGAATTCCAGAAGTGAGGTGAGAGTGACTGCCCTTAACATCAAGGCAGCATTTGACTGAGTGTGGCATCAAAGAGACCTAGTAAAACTGAAGTCAATGGGAATCAGAGGGAAAACTCTCCACTGGCTGGTTGTTGGAGACCAATCATTTCAGATTCAGGACATTGCTGCAGGAGTTCCTCAGGGCAGTGTCCTACACCCAACCATCTTCAGCTGTTTCATCAATGACCTTCCCTCCATCATAAGGTCAGAAGTGGGGATGTTCACTGATGACTGCACAGTGTTCAGCACCATTTACAACTTCTCAGATAATGAAGCAGTCCATGCCCGCATGCAGCAAGGCCTGGACAACATTCAGGCTTGGGCTGATAAGTGGCAGGTAACATTTGCGCCACACAAATGCCAGGCAATGACCACCTCCAATGAGAGAGAGAGTCTAACCACCTCCCCTTGACATTCACCATTGACTAGAAACTTAATTGGACCAGCCACATAAATACTGTGACTACAGAGCAGGTCAGAGGCTGGGTATTCTGCGGTGAGTGTCTCACCTCCTGATTCCCCAAAGCCTTTCCACCGTCTACAAAGCATAAGTCAGGACTTTGTGATGGAATACTCTCCACTTGCCCGGATGAGTGTGTGGTAAACCACTGTTATACCTGCCTGTGTGGGTGTTTGTATTCCACTGTGTACATGTCTGTACATGCCTCAGCTGACTCCTCCCACGAGTCCAGGTATAAAGGTGACTGCTCCACAGTCCCTCTGTATTCTGGACTGGTCGACCACTCGAGGCACACCTTCATTCTCTTGTTAATAAAAGCCTGTTAGTTACTCGCTTAACCTCAGTCTTTTGAGTAATTGATAGCGCATCAGAGTGCAGCTGCAACACCACTCAAGAAGCTCGACACCATCCAGGACAAAGCAGCCCGCTTGATCGCGCCCCATCCACCACCTTAAACATTCACTCCCTCCACCACCGGCGCACCGTGTCTGCAGTGTGTACCATCTACAAGATGCACTGCAGCAACTCGCCAAGGCTTTTTCGGCAGCACCTCCCAAACCCACGACCTCTACTACCTAGAAGGACAAGGGCAGCAAGCATATGGGAACAGCACCACTTCCAAGTTCCCCTCCAAGTCACACACCATCCTAACTTGGAAATATATCGCCGATCCTTCACTGTCGCTGGGTCAAAATCCTGGAACTCCCTCCCTAACAGCACTGTGGGAGTACTTCACCACACGGCTCACCACCACCTTCTCAAGGGCAATTAGGGATGGGCAATAAATGCCAGCCTTGCCAGTGATGCCCACATCCCGAGAATGAATAAAAAAAGTTACAGGCTGGAATCTAATCGAGGGGATTGAGTGGTTTATATATAGAATAACAGGCACCCGGGAGTGAGTTACGGGCTGGAATCTAATCGAGGGGTTCGGGGGTTTATATATAGAGTAACAGATACCCGGGAGTGAGTTACGGGCTGGAATCTAATCGAGGGTTTCGGGGGGTTTATATATAGAATAACAGGCACCCGGGAGTGAGTTACAGGCTGTAATCTAATCGAGGGGTTCGAGGGTTTATATATAGAGTAACAGATACCCGGGAGTGAGTTACAGGCTGGAATCTAATCGAGGGGTTTGGGTGGTTTATATATAGAGTAACAAATACCCGGGAGTGAGATACAGGCTGGAATCTAATCAAGGGGTTCGGGGGATTTATATATAGAACTAACTGGCGTGCCTGGCGGTGCCGAGGGTTTTTTGAGGGGATGTTGTTGTTGGAAGAGAGAGAGAGAGACTGAGGGGAGTAGAGAGAGACGGGGGGGTGGGGTGGAGAGAGAGAAAGAGACTGGGGGGAGAGAGAGAGAGAGACTGGGGGGGAGAGAGAGAGAGAGAGACTGGGGGGAAGAGAGAGACTGGGGGGGAGAGAGTGAGCGACTGGGGGGAAGAGAGAGAGCGACTGGGGAAGAGAGAGAGCGACGGGGGGAAAAGAGAGAGCGACTGGGGGGAAGAGAGAGAGCGAGTGGGGGGAAGAGAGAGAGCGACTGGGGGGAAGAGAGAGAGCGACTGGGGGGAAGAGAGAGCGACTGGGGGGAAGAGAGAGAGCGACGGGGGGAAGAGAGAGAGCGACTGGGGGGAAGAGAGAGAGCGACTGGGGGGAAGAGAGAGAGTGACTGGGGGAAGAGAGAGAGCGACTGGGGAGAAGAGAGAGAGCGACTGGGGGGAAGAGAGAGAGCGACTGGGGGGAAGAGAGAGAGAGAGACTGGGGGGGAGAGAGAGAGAGAGACTGGGGGGAGAGAGAGAGAGAGAGACTGGGGGGAAGAGAGAGAGAGAGGGAGAGAGAGAGAGAGAGAGGGAGAGAGAGGGAGAGAGAGAGGGAGAGAGAGACAGAGAGAGCGAGGGAGAGAGAGACAGAGACAGAGGGAAGGAGAGAGAGAAGGAAGGAGAGAAAGGGGAAAGGGGTGGGGGAAAGGGGGGGAAAGGGGTGGGGGGGAAAGGGGTGAGGGGGAAAGGGGGGAAAGGGGTGGGGGGAAAGGGGGGGAGGGGTGAGGGGGAAAGGGGGGAAAGGGGTGGGGGGGAAAGGGGGGGAAAGGGGTGGGGGGAAAGGGGGGGAAAGGGGGGAGGGGGAAGAAGGGGGGAGGGGGAAGGGGGAGGGAAGGAGGTGTGTGGGAGGAGGGAAAGGGGGTGGGAAGGGGGTGTGGGGGGGAAGGGTGGGGGAAGGAGGGGGGAGGGGGGAAGGAGGGGGTGGGGGAAGGGGGGTGGGGTGTGAAGGGGGTTGGGGAGGGAAGGTGGGAGGGGTGGGGGGAAGGGGGAAAGGGGAGGTGGTGGGGAGGTGGGAGGGGGGAGGGAAGGGGGGGTGGGAGGGGGGAAGGGAAGGGGAAGGGAGGAAGGGGGGGAAAGGGAAGGGGAAGGGGGAAAGGGGAAGGGGGGTGGGGGGGAAGTGGGGGTGGGGGGGTGGGGGGGAAGGGGAGGAGAAAGGGGGGGAGGGAAGGGGGGAAGGGAAGGGGTGGGGGAGGAAGGGGGGTGGGAAGGGGGGGTTTGAAGAGGGTGTGGGGGGGAAGGGTGGGGGAAGGAGGGGGAGGGGGGAAGGCGGGGGGAGAAAGGGAGGGGGGAGCCAGCAGACCCTCTCCCCTCTGCCCGTGTTGAGAGTTGCGCTGCCGGCGGCGGTTGGAGAAGGCTAGGCCCCGGGGCCTCGGGCACCCGCACTGACATGGCCCAGCCGAGCGCAGCGCCCCGGTCAGCCCGAGCTCCACAGCTGCCGTTCAGCCGCAGTCCACAAAGCACCCGAGCCCAGCTCCGGCGATGGCTCCGCGGAGCTCCGTGCCGCCCCACCAGCCTTTAGAAAGATGGCGGCGGTGGCTACGCTCGGCTCAGAGCCGCCCGGCCAGCCTTTAGAAAGATGGTGGCGATCGCGGGCCGCTTGTTGAGCGGGACGGGAGGTGCCTAGCTCGGGCGTGGCTGGGGAACAGAGGCCGAGGCCGAGCCGCCTGCAAAAACGGTGAAAGATAGGAAAATTAATGAGGTTAGAGAAAATATTTACAAATTAATTAACTTTTTTAAAAAGCAATTTAATTGTGTTTTAAAAGCAACTTTTTTTTTGCTGGAAATGTAGATTTGAAAATAAACACGCAGAAAGTGGGAAAAAGAAATGAAGAGTTAGGAATCAAGATGGCGGCCACTCACTTCAGCTCAGAAGGATTAGGCCCGCCCACACACGCACCTATTGGTCAACCATCAGGTCACTGAACTGTAGGATTGGTCAATCATCACGTCACTCAACTCTAGGATGGCCCGCCCGCACACGCAATGAACCCGCCCCTGTGACGCAGCGATTGGTCAACCGTCACGTCGCTCGACTGTACGATTGGTCAACCTTCACGTCACTCAATGCTAATGAGCGGATAATGAGCGGAATTTTTAACGTTTTTTGGATACCGTCTGAACAATTTTTGTCTGACCAAAAAGTAAATACGCTTATGACCATGCCGGAATCATAAGCTTTCTTTTGATATAACACATGTGTAGGTATGCTCTATAACTTTTGAGTGTATAGAGGACATGCAGACAGACAGACAGACAGACGGAAGGACAGACAGACAGAAGAGCTCTTTTATATATATAGATAACAGATACCCGGGAGTGAGTTACAGGCTGGAATCTAATCGAGGGGTTCGGGTGGTTTATATATAGAATAACAGATACCCGGGAGTGAGTTACAGGCTGGAATCATATCGAGGGGTTCGGGGTGTTTATATATAGAATAACAGATACCTGGGAGTGAGTTACAGGCTGGAATCTAATCGAGGGGTTTGAATGGTTTATATGTAGAATAACAGATACCCGGGAGTGAGATACAGGCTGGAATCTAATGAAGCGGTTCTGGTGGTTTATATATAGAATAACAGATACCCGGGAGTGAGATACAGGCTGGAATCTAATGAAGCGGTTCTGGTGGTTTATACATAGAATAACAGATACCCAGGAGTGAGTTACAGACTTAATGTAATTGAAGGGTTTGGGTGGTTCATATAGAGATTAATAGATATCTTGGAGGGAGTTAAATGTTATTCTTGTTGATTTCTGATTATTTAACTATATAATAACCGATATGTGCAAGAGAGTTACAGGCTGATCTACTTGAGTGTATTTAAAGAGCTGGATGACTTCATGAAGCGTGTCAGTGAAGCTGTGACAGTCACACCAAGTGTTAATTCAGTCAGCACTTCTACAGATTTATTTGAGTACAATGCAAGGAATTACTGTGTAACACATAGAGGATAACTGGTTCTGCAGGCAAAGCAAAAATTTCATGCAGCCATACCAGAGAACGGCAAGCGATTAATTGATCAGTGAACTTCGAGACTTGATTGCAGTCTGTAACGCTGCCACAGCCATGTTGTCTATCTGGTGCACCGAGATAAGGGAGCTTGCATTCAACGTTACCAACACTGCTGCTGAGACTTCCTGCATGCTTCAGTCATTAATGCTGCCACCTGGTGCGATACTGGGCTGTACGGAACACTTTGATCCCAGCTTCTAACCCCCATCTTTATTCAGTCAGCTAGTCCCAGTCGGTGCAGTGGTAGAAGTGCGACAATTAATCTCCAGGCTGGGAAGGAGAAATAATGAATTAGGGGCCACCCTCTGGATCACTGGCTGACGTCTTCTGCTAGGATCCTTGGGGAGGACAGGTGCGGTCTTGGCTGTGATGGACCCCATTGTCAGCCGTGGCTCAGTGGGTAGGTAGCACGTATCCCTCTGCATCAGAGGGTGTTGAGTTCAAGCTCAACTCCAGAGACTTGACCTCATAATCTAATGAGGGAGTGCGACCTCATAATCTAATGAGGGAGTGCTGCACTATCAGAGGTGCTGTCTTTTGGTTGAGATGTTAAACCGAGGCTCGGCCTGGCCTCTCAGGTAGCTGTCAAAGATCCCACAGTGCTATTTTATTTTTACAACACTCCCTCATCGCCCTTCTGATCTTAGAGAAGCTCTCTGTCAGCCCTGGCTCAGTGGTAGCTCGCTTGCCTCTGAGTCAAAAGGTCAGGGGCTCCAAGTTTTAGCACATTAACTAGCCTGACACTCCAGTGCAGTAAAAGATTCCATGGCACTATTTAAAGAAGAGCAGTAGAGTTCCCCTCGTCTCGGCCAACATTTATCCCTCAACGAACACCTAAAACAGACTATCTGGTAATTTATTTCAACACTATTTGTAGGACCTTGCTGCGCGCAAATTGGTTGCTATGTTTCCTACATTATGACAGTGACTACACTTCAAAAAAATACTTCACTGACTGTAAAGCGCTTTGGGACATCCTGAGGTCATGAAAGGCACTATAGAACTGTAAGTCTTTCTTTCTTTATAGTCAAACACTCAGGGGGAGAAATTCATTATAGCCCAACAATGGGCGGTAACTTTTGAAAAGTTTCAGAATTTGCGCCTGGCGTTAATGCTTCAGACTATACGCAAAATTCAGTCTCATTGCACAAAGGATTGGAACGCTAAATCAAGCACTAATGGTTTAGCTCGGTGATGTTAAACTCGAAGTGCTGACCAATATCAGGTGCAGTCTAATCACAAGTCATCATTGCCACAGGCTCTTTCCAGTTCTTAAAGGGAAGGTTCATTGATGCTGCAGAACCTCATTCTCATTATTGCTTGCTGTGCAGCCATCTCAGCCAGCAGCAGCAGGAAGGAAAAGGAGCTGGCCGACTCATGCAGCCATAATGATGGCAGATCCATGCTCCAGGGAGAGAGCCCGCAGATTCTGCGACCATGCATTGGAGGCGTTGGTGTTCGCAGTGGAAAGACAGAAGGCGGTGCTCTACCCAGCTAGTGGCAGGAGGCCCTCACCACAAGTCTTCCGCACCATGTGGAGGGAGGTAGCCCAGCATGTCTAGGGCAGCACTGTGGTCCCCAGGACCCACACACAGTGCAGGAAGAAATTTAACAACCTCACTCGGGTGGTCAGGGTGAGTTAATGCTTCAACAAATGCTACATACCACCATCTGAACCTCAGTCTGCACACACTGGCCAAAGCACCACACCCCCAGCACTCACCCACCAACAATCTCTACCTACCAACACTCACACCCACATCTCACACCTTGCACACAAAGGCAGCTATTCAACTACCGCAGGCACATCACCCAAACACATTGCTCCACACTCACTCGCACACTTTCCTTTCTCCTGCAGGCCAAGGTGGCTCACAACAGGAGGGAGCAGGAGCGCACAGGCGGGGGACAAGCCAACACCGACCACTGTCTGAGCTGGAGACTCGAGTGCTGCAGATTATTGGGCGCCAGGTGTTGGGCGCCGTGGCCACCGGTGATCTTGACCTGCTTGGGGACAACAACGGTATGCTCATCCTTACTCCTTCTTCTCACATCCCACTTCTCCCTCACCCCACAAGCCTTTCGCACTTCCCAGCTAATTATGCTGTATGCATGTATTACTCCCTTCCTGCCTCCCCTCCCCTCACCTTAACCCGAATCTTGTGCCTTTCTGTTTTCAGATAATCAGCAAGCACCTGAGCAGCCTGTCCCTGAGGGCACCGCACAGAGCGAGGCGGGAGAAGAGGAGGAGGAAGAAGACACCGCGTCACTGCATCTCTCACCCACAGGCACCAGCTCAGACACTGGCACTTTGCGTTCTTTAGAGGCTAGTATAGTACAGTAGCGGGATCTGCACAGGGTGAGGCACCGGGCATGAGTGGGCTGCAGCAAGGCCAGGGGGAAAGGGTAGCTCGGGAGCCAGCTCCCTGGAGGGCGAGTTCGTGTGCGAGTTCTGCTGCACAGGACTCAGATGAAGACCTCGATGGGGAGGCCTTTAGAAGAAGGGTGATGGGCATGCACACGGAGATGATAGGTGCAATGGCAAGGGTGCCTGAGAGCCTTTCAGCAATGGTAAGGAGCGTGGTAGAATCCGTCTCCAACATTGCACAAGGCTCTGCGCACACCATGAAGCCCATCATTTCCAGTCTGCAAAGGATGGTAGACTCCCAAAGAGACTGTGGCAGCCCAGACCCGATGCCGTGTGTGATGGGCGAACTGACAGCTTCCATTGCAGTACAGGCGGTTGCGATGCAACGTCTTAGTGCTGTAATGCAGTCTCTGCTTGGTGGCGTCCAATCTCAGACTGCTCTCATGCAGTCTCAGCTTGATGCCACGCAAGCTCTGACTGCTGCCATCATGGCTGGGTCCACCACCGTCCACTGGGGATTTCCCAGTGCTGCAGCAGGCCAACAATCTGTGCTCCAGCAGATTGCTAGGGATGCTGAGGTGCTGCCCCGAGAGAGTGGCAGTGGGTCAGTGGAGCAGAAACCTGCTGTCCTCTTTCAGGATGACAGCATTCCTGCTCCCACCACTGACACTCCACCATTGCCCTTGTTGTTGCCTGTCATCCAGCCAGCCCAGACTGTTGCCGCACATGCCGAGGTGGTGCAGTCTACAGCCGGGCCTTTCAGGCCCAGAGCTGGCCGAGAGCGTCCTGCAAGGCCATCTGAAGTCTCCCGCACGGACACTCAGCAGCCTTTATTTATTTGTTCGTGGGATCTGGGCGTAGCTGGCAAGGCCGGCATTTATTGCCCATCCCTAATTGCCCTCGAGAAGGTGGTGGTGAGCCGCCTTCTTGAAACACTGCAGTCCGTGTGGTGATGGTACTCCCACAGTGCTGTTAGGGGGGGAGTTCCAGGATTTTGACCCAGCGACGATGAAGGATCGGCGATATATTTCCAAGCCAGGATCTTGTGTGGAGGGGAACTTGGAGGTGATGGTGTTCCCATGCGCCTGCTGCCCTTGTCCTTCTAGGTGGAAGAGGTCGCGGGCTTGGGAGGTGCTGCTGAAGAAGCTTTGGCGAATTGCTGCAGTGCATCTTGTAGATGGTACACACTGCAGCCACGGTACGCCGGTGGTGGAGGGAGTGAATGTTTAAGGTGGTGGATGGGGTGCCAATCAAGCGGGCTGCTTTGTCCTGGATGGTGTCGAGCTTCTTGAGTGTTGTTGAATCTGCACTCATCCAGGCAAGTGGAGACTATTCCATCACACTCCTGACTTGTGCCTTGTAGATGGTGGAAAGGCTTCCACCAGCCATGCTGCAGCCACTGGGCCAACACTTCATAGGAGCACCAGAGTAGGCAAAGGCACAGTGACAAGAGGCACTAAGGGATTGCACAAGGGTGAATAGCTAATATTGTTGTTGTAAATATGAGTTAACTGATTATTAATAAATTTATTAATTCAATATGGATTATTTTGTGGTGTCTCTCATTTCAGCTTTGTGCAGTGATATGGCCTGCGACAGGGATGTGGTGAGCAATGGGGATCTGGGGTTTAATTTATTGGAACCGCAGTCTGATGAGGCAGTCATGGACCTCCCTTCTGGAAGGCCAATTGAATGACTGCCTTCTCCCTCGCTCCTGTTTTTCCTCCTCCTCCTCCTCGTCTTCCCCTTCCTCCGCATCCTTTCCCTCCTCCTCCTCCTCCTCCTCGTCTTCATCCTCCTGAGGTGGTCCCACAATCCCTGGTGGCAAGGGCTGGGCCCTCATGATGGCCAGGTTGTGGAGCATGCAGCACACCATGACGAAATGGGACACCCGCTCCGGCGAGTACGGGAGGGCTCCTCCCGAGCAGTCAAGGCAGTGGAACCGTTGCTTGAGCACCCTGATGGTCTGCTCAATGATGTTCCTGGTGGCAGCATGGCTCTCATTATATGAGCGCTGGGCAGGAGTGTTGGGGTTGCGGAGGGGAGTCATGAGCCAGGTGGAGAGCGGATAGCCCTTGTCTCTGACCAGCCAGCTGTGAGCTTGATGTGGTGGCTGGAAGAGTGCTGGTACAACGGTCTGGCACAGGATGAAGGCATCGTGGCTGCTGCCAGGACAGCGGGCATTGACATTAAGGATTCGCTGTCTGTGGTCACACACCAACTGCACATTAAGTGAGTGGTAGCCTTTGCAGTAACGGAAAATTTCAGGATTGTTATGCGGTGCCCGCAAAGCCACGTGGGTGCAGTCATTGGTGCCCTGCACCATGGGGAAGCCTGCTATCCTGGCAAAGCCATATGCAGTTTCGTTCTGCTTCTCTCTGGTGATGGGGAAGGAAATGTAGTCCCTTCTCTTACTGTAGAGAGCCTCTGTGACCTCCTGGATGCAGCGATAGACAGTGAACTGCGAGATGTTAGCTATATCTCCTGTTGCAGACTGGAAGGATCCTCTGGTGAAGAAATTGAGGGTGACAGTGACCTTGACTGCCACTGAGAGAACCGTGGTTGCCCTGATCTGAGGCTCGAAGTTTGGTTGCAGGAGGTGGCAGAGTTCTGTGACCACCTCATTGGTGAAGCAGAGCCTTCAAATGCACTGCTCCTCGTTTAAGTGGAGGTCGGAGAATTGCTGTTGAAATACCCTCGGAGGGTAAGGCCTCCTGTTGAGAGCCCTCCTGGCCCTTCTCCTCCCTCTGGCCACATGTTCCAATCTTTCTCGCTACCTCCACTCCCTCCGCCGTAGATCCTGGAGGGCGAGGTCAACTGCCAGTATAGCCCCCATTAATGTTACAAAGTCTAGCACTTTGATATGTTGTGAGAATAAATGTAACTAACTCTTAGTAGCCACAACACTCCTGATACTAAACAACCTTTAAATGGCTGAATTAAACTATTTCACAATGTCAAATTGACAAGGAAGCACTAACATGACAGCTGCGACTCATTACTCATGATCCTTTAAAGTAGCACCCCTGGAGCCGGCATCCACCTGCTTGACACCTCCAATCCCTGTCGCTGTTGGGGTGAGGCGCTAAGGCAGGGGGCAACAATGAATTTTGCAGATCAGGCAACCAGTGAGCGTTGCACACTCACTGACGTCATGATCTGCCTGACGTTGAGGTCCCCGGCGGTAACTCGTGGTGGCGACGCTGCGGGGGTGGCCGGATTTGGCGTGCGGCACTGGATTTGCCTCGCCCTGGCACTACTGCATCAGTACCCCATTAGCGCCCCTGCCAGGCGCTAACTGGAGGCGCTCACCAACTGATTTCCCCCCTCACACTGTCTAGGCTCACATATGAACAATGGGACCAACAGTATACCTCCTTACTCAATCTCCTTGCTCAATGAGATTCAAGGATTGAGAAAGAAACAGAGGAATGATGGAGAAGGAGGGAGAATTAGAATCAAATCACATATAGAAAGAGAAATAAAGAGAGACTGGATTAAGAGAGGAAAAAGAGCCAGAAAGGAAAAGTAAAAAAAATTAAAATTTGACAATTTTTTAATCTCTAAGAAGAATTTACTACACACAGGAATGAGACTCAATGGTTTAAATTGTTCCATTTCTGGGCTGGAGAGATTGATTGGCAGTGCATTAGCTATTATCACCTCATTAAAGGGGAACTCAAGCTGTTGAGTACCAGTTCTAACTTTTGGTGGCAAGTTTAATTTGAGTTTAATGCGCAAATCCAGCAATTTCTTAAAAATAATGGGAGGTTGATAGCGGCTGCCATTTGTGCGAAGCAAGCAGAGGAGTGGCGTAAATCAACCAACATGTTATGGCAATTTGCAATTCGTGGTGTATCTCATCTTCGCAAGAATCTGCTGGCTGACTTATGCACTATTAACAATGTTAACACATCATTAATTCTCCAGCAAGATTTGGGCCATTATTTCATATCTATATATTATTTAAAATCTTGCAGAAAATGCACTTCCTGCCCAGGAACCTTACTTCCTGCTGTCACAATGTTTGGTCACACTTTAGTGTCAGCATTTTCCATTGTAAATCACATTTTGCATGGAATTTTGCTATGTCAACTGTCACGGTGTAGTCACAGGTTCTAGCCACCAGGTGGCTCTGCCAAACAAATTTCTTGAGTCTTTCTCTCAACTTCATTGCCATCTGATGATCATCAACTGACAGTGCACAACACCATGATTTATTTGCTGGTATTATAAAGATAGGACTTAATTTGTAGCTGTAGTGTATGTGCCTTTAAGAGCCCCCTGTGTACTGTAATGCCGGTAATGGCCACTCGGGCTATATAAGCCTGTATATTGTGTTGTACCAGTTAGTTCACCTCCAGACTTTGTTCAGTAAACACCTGTGAAACCAACTCCTGCCTTCAGTGTCTCTATTAACACACGGATACAACAGTGGCGACGAATTGGAAACGGACTTACCTGCAATTCGGCAGCACCTCAAGGACATCGATTCCTCAGACGTCCAAAGTCGAAGAAAAGCAAGAAAAAAAAAACTGTGGTTTCACCAGCTAGCCGAGCTGGTGGCAGGTACTGCAATAATCCTTCCTGGGCGGGCTGGGGCTCCATCGGCTGGCTCTGCGGCGAGGCCAAGCAGCGAAGGCGGAGGCAAGCAGAAACAGACGGGGGGGAGCACTCGGGAGATGGTCGGTGCTGCAAAGCAGGTCGGCGTTCGGACCAAGCAGAGGGGGGGAAAAGTCCCAGAGAGTCCGGCGGGAATGAGTCTCCACCTGTAAATAAAAAAAATAATTTAAAAAACACGGAAAACAGCGTTGTCAGCAGCAGCAGCGGCGGGAAAACGCGGGAAGTGCCATATCTTTTCTGCAGGAAAGAAAGAAAAGCGCGGGAAGCGCCATTTTTTTCCAGGATGCCTAAGGCTGGCAATATTGATGCTTTTGATAACGATATAGAGGATTGGACCACATATGTGGAAAGAGTGGAGGTATATTGCACAGCAAATGGAATAGAAAATGATAAAAAGGCATCAGTACTTCTAAATCTAATGGGCGCAAAGACATACGGGCTGTTACGAAACTTAATCACTCCAGCCAAACCAAAGGACAAGAATTTTAAGGAAATTGTTGATACCTTACAGGAGCACTTAAACCCAACACCGCTGCTGATAGCGGAACGATTCAAATTCTTCAAGAGGAATCAGCACAAGAATGAAAGTAACGCTGATTACCTCACCGAATTAAGAAAGCTATCAAAGCACTGCCAATTCGGGGCAAGACTGGCAGATTCTCTTCGAGACAAATTCGTCTGCGGTCTCCTAAGTGAAGGAACACAGAAAAGGCTGCTTTCTGAGAAAGATTTGACACTGGACAAGGCTTTCAGTATGGCTGTATCATACGAAGCAGCTGCAAGAGGAGCTGCAGAGATACAGCAAAAGACACAGGACTTCGGCACCCATGAAAGCGCCAGAGCGGAAGATTGGGAACAGTTTAAGATAGAGCAAAGGAGGGCAAAGGGCATGATCAAGAGGGGCAAAATAGCTTACGAAAACAAGCTGGCGGAAAATATAAAAACTAACTCCAAAAGCTTTTATAAATATATCAAAAGGAAAAGACTGGTGAAAACCAAAGTTGGTCCATTGCAGTCAGATACGGGGGAATATATAATGGGAAATAAGGAAATGGCAGATCAACTAAATGCATACTTTGGGTCAGTCTTTACGAAGGAAGACACAAAAAACCTCCCTGGGATATCGGGAAAAATAGGGACATTGGCAAAGGAGGAACTGACGCAAATCAATATCTCTAAGGATATGGTGTTAAGGAAGCTAAAGGGATTGAAGGTGGACAAATCCCCAGGGCCTGATAACATGCATCCTAGGGTACTGAAGGAGGTGGCCCTAGAGATAGCGGATGCACTAAGGATGATTTTTCAGAATTCATTAGACTCGGGAACAGTGCCGATGGATTGGAGGGTAGCTAACGTTACCCCACTATTCAAAAAGGGGGGTAGGGAAAAAGCAGGTAATTACAGACCTGTAAGCCTTACATCAGTTGTGGGCAAAATGCTGGAGTCCATCATTAAGGATGAAATAGCGGAGCACTTAGCAAATGGGGACAGGATAGGACAGAGTCAACATGGATTTACAAAGGGTAAATCGTGCTTGACTAATCTATTGGAATTTTTTGAGGGAGTAACTGGTAGAATAGATGGGGGAGAGCCAGTAGATGTGGTGTACCTGGACTTCCAAAAGGCCTTCGATAAGGTCCCACATAAAAGATTAGCATGGAAAATTGAGGCTCATGGGATAAAGGGGAAAGTTTTGGCGTGGATAGGGAACTGGCTGTCAGATAGAAAACAGAGAGTTGGAATAAACGGCTCATTTTCTGAATGGCAGGCAGTAACAAGTGGGGTACCACAGGGATCTGTCCTGGGCCCCCAGCTGTTCACAATTTACATTAATGACCTGGATCAGGGAGTCGGATGCAGCATTTCCAAATTTGCAGACGACACTAAACTAGGAGGGGGGGTGGGCTCAGAGGAAGAGACCAGGAAGCTCCAGAGCGATTTGGACAGACTGGGCGATTGGGCGGATAAATGGCAGATGCACTATAATGTGGACAAGTGCGAAGTTATCCACCTTGGGTGCAGGAACGGGAGGGCAAATTATTATTTAAATGGCAATAGATTGGGAGAGGGGGAAGTACAGAGAGACCTGGGTGTTCTTGTACACCAGTCACTGAAGGCGAGCATGCAGGTGCAACAGGCGGTCAAGAAGGCAAACGGTATGCTGGCCTTCATAGCAAAAGGGTTAGAATACAGGAACAGGGATACCTTGCTGCAGCTGTACAGGGCACTGGTGAGACCACACCTCGAGTACTGTGTACAGTTTTGGTCGCCTCATCTGAGGAAGGATGTTCTTGCCATGGAGGGGGTGCAGCGGCGATTCACCAGGCTGATACCAGGAATGGCGGGAATAACCTATGAGGAGAGACTATGTAGTTTAGGGATGTACACACTGGAGTTTAGAAGATTGAGAGGGGACCTCATAGAAGTGTATAAAATTCTGACAGGTCTAGACAGACTGGATGCAGAAGGAATGTTTCCCTTGGCGGGTGAGAACAGAACTAGAGGACATAATTTAAGGATAAGGGCTAAACCATTTAGGACAGAGATGAGGGGGAATTTCTTCACTCAGAGAGTGGTGAACCTGTGGAACTCATTGCCACAGAGGGCAGTGTACGCCAGCTCATTAAATATATTTAAGAGGGAATTAGATATATTTCTACGGGCAAAAGGGGTTAAGGGTTACGGAGAGAAGGCGGGGACGGGATACTGAATTAAAGGATCAGCCATGATCTCATCGAATGGCGGAGCAGGCACGAAGGGCCGAATGGCCTACTCCTGCTCCTATCTTCTATGTATCTATGTAAATGACACAGGGTTTCGAGAGATGTTATCGCTGCGGCAGATCCACCCATGACCAGAGGGACTGCTGGTTCAAGGACAAAGCATGCAGGCAATGCGGAAAGATTGGACACATTGCACGGGTATGCCGATCTGGACAAAAAAAATCCACGGACAGGAAAAAAAAATCAATAAAGAAAAGTACAGAAAGGTACAAATGATGACGGACAGTAGCTCCGAAGACCAGAAGAGCGATAGCGACTCCGGAAACAAGAGACTAAGCTGTCTCAAATTACATAATGTAATTGCCAAAGAAGATTACCAGATCATTTGGGTTACCCTCACGATAGCAGGGTCCCCAGTTAAAATGGAGCTAGATACAGGATCAGCTCTGACCGTCATAAATCGACGGGATTACGAGCGGCTATTTCCGCATATACCTTTAAAAGACACATCCATTATCTTGAAAACATATACGGGGCAGAAAGTATACCCCAAAGGAAAAATAAGGGTGCCTGTTGTATACAACGGCAAGGAAATACAGAAGTTGTATTTATACATTTTACAAGATGGTGGTCCACCGCTGTTGGGACGTGAATGAATCAGGAAAATACGTTTAGACTGGCACTCCATTCAGGCACTGACGGTGACCAGTAAGAAAAAAAATGATGATGACGTCATACCTGAACGATTAAAAGACATCTTGGCCAACGCCAAGGAAGTGTTTCAAGAGAAACTAGGAACCTTGAAAGGCATCACCACCTCAATAAAAGTGGAAGATGCGGCAATTCCCAAGTTTTTTAAGGCAAGGCCGGTGCCATACGCAATTCGTCCAGCAGTCGAGGCAGAGCTGGAGAATTTGGAAAAGGCAGGCATATTATCCAAGATAGATTGGAGCGAGTGGGCAACACCCATCGTCCCGGTCATGAAGAAAACATTGAATAATGATAAATCTGAAGAACAGAGAAAAATTCGCATCTGTGGAGACTTCAAGGTGACTGTAAACCAGGTCCTTCACACGGTACAGTATCCTCTTCCGAGGATAGAAGATATTTTCGCCTCACTATCCGGAGGGAAACGTTTCACCAAAATTGACTTGGCACAGGCATATCTACAGATGGAGGTTGAAGAGGCCTCTAGAAAGTATCTCACGATAAATACACACAAAGGCCTGTACCAATACAATCGACTGGTTTTCGGAGTAGCATCAGCTCCAGCTATCTGGCAAAGAGCTATGGAGCAAGTCCTCCAAGGGATTCCGGGGACTCAATGCTACCTAGACGACATCCTTGTAACAGGAGAAAATGACAACGAGCACCTTGCCAATTTGGAGCAGGTGCTCACTAGGCTGAGAGAACGGGGCCTACGAGCAAATCGCCCCAAGTGTGAATTTTTCCAGAAACAAATATCATTGTGGCCTCATAATTAATAAGGAAGGGTTGCATAAGTCACCTGAAAAAATTGAAGCGGTCATAAAAGCCCCAGCACCTGAAAATGTTTCACAATTAAGGTCGTTCCTGGGATTGATAAATTACTATCATAAATTTTTACCGAACTTATCAACTCTTCTGCACCCTCTTAATGAACTGCTACAAACAGGAGTAATTTGGAAATGGAGCGAAGATTGTAAACGTGCCTTCCATAAATGCAAAGACTTAATCACGTCCAAGGAAGTTTTGGCTCATTACAACCCATCACTGCCAATCAGACTGGCGTGCGATGCATCCCCTTACGGCGTAGGAGCGGTATTATCGCATAGATTCCCCGATGGCTCGGAACGGCCGATAGCTTTTGCGTCACGCTCATTGAACTCAGCTGAGCGTAACTATGCCCAAATCGACAGGGAAGCACTCAGCCTGGTATGGGGAGTGAAGAAATTCAACCATTACCTACACGGACAAAAATTTACCTTGTTGACTGACCATCAACCCCTCATCTCCATATTCAACCCTAAAAAAGGTGTTCCCATTATGACAGCGCAAAGGCTACAGAGGTGGTCCCTTTTTCTAGGGGCACACCAATATGACATAGAATACAAAGGATCAAAACAGCATGGGAATGCTGATGGTTTATCACGCCTACCGTTGCCAACGGTAGAAGAGGCACCTACAGTAGACCCAGTAGAGATGTTCCACTCTACCATAGTCGAATGTCTACCAGTAACAAATTCTGCCATTGAAAGGGAAACGAGAAATGACCCGACTCTCTCACGAGTCTACGATTTAACAGTGAAGGGATGGCCAGCACATGGTGAACCACTGTTGCCAGCATTCTCGCAAAGAAGAGAACAGCTGTCAGTGTGCCGAGGAACCTTGATGTGTGGATCCAGAGTGGTGATTCCACCCAAACTCCAGGATAAAATGCTAAAGGAGCTTCACGAGGGGCATCTGGGTGGAGTGAAAATGAAGAACCTAGCCAGGGCGTTTGTATGGTGGCCAGGTATAGATGGAGACATCGAAGAAATGACCAAGAGCTGCCTAGGATGCCAGAAGGTCCAAAACGCTCCACCACAGGCCCCTCTACACCCATGGGAATGGCCCTCATCTCCATGGCAAAGGGTACACATCGACTTTGCTGGTCCATTTATGGACTCAATGTTCTTAATCGCGGTTGATGCACACTCCAAGTGGCCGGAGGTAATAAAGATGTCCTCCACCACCACAGAAACAACCATCACAGTATTAAGGACCATATTTGCCAGGAATGGGCTGCCTGAACAGATCTGTTCTGATAATGGACCGCAATTTGTGTCCGAAGAATTCAGGAAGTTCTTAAAAAACAATGGGGTTAAGCACTACACGTCCGCCCCATACCATCCCGCCACCAATGGATTGGCTGAAAGGTTTGTCCAGACCTTCAAGAAGGCCATAAAGGCCATGGGTAATGAAGACATAAAACTTCAGCATAAGGTAGATAACTTCTTGCTTGCATACAGGAATGCAACACATATGGTTACAAGCCAAACTCCTGCCATGATGTTCTTCAATAGAAGCCTAAGATGCCGGCTGGATTTGATCAAGCCAAACATCAGAAGGGACGTGGAGAACCGGCAATTTCAAGGCATGAATGAAAGGCCAACTAGAACCTTCCAGATAGGTCAACAAGTTTTGGCCCGGGACTACCGTACCGAGAAATGGCAGCCTGGAACTATTTGCACACGACTAGGACCACTGATGTATACCGTGGACATTGGAGAAAGCATAGTAAGGCACCATGGTGACCAGATCATAGAGTCATCTGAAAAGGGACAACCTACACCACAACTCTATACACCTAATGATGAAGTAGAGATACCCATAGTATCTACCTCTGATCCGGTGATACTGGAACCAGATGAACCCGACACTGGCATTCAAGCCGAATCAGCCTTGCCAAAAGAACCTACTACACCACCAGAAACTACTACACCACCGAGGCGTTATCCGGACCGAGTCAGGAAGCCTCCAGAGAGACTGACTTATAATTGATTAACTGCAGCAATGTGTAGATTATTGTTCTTGTAACATGTAATTAGTGATTACTTAAAATATTATGTACTGGTTGGCTAAAAGGGGAGGAATTGTAGTGTATGTGCCTTTAAGAGCCCCCTGTGTACTGTAATGCCGGTAATGGCCACTCGGGCTATATAAGCCTGTATATTGTGTTGTATCAGTTAGTTCACCTCCAGACTTTGTTCAGTAAACACCTGTGAAACCAACTCCTGCCTTCAGTGTCTCTATTAACACACGGATACAACAGTAGCCTTGCAAATAAGGATTGATGATGGGTGCGTAAGGAAGGAGCTCTTGCTACAGTTTACAGGATTGCTTTAATAGATGGAATGAAGATCTCCACTCTCTAATGGTTATCTAGTCGAATTGCAATCTTCACAGAACAAATCCCTTTTCCTAGGAAGCTGGCCTTAAAACATCTCTGTTCTGATGAAAGGTCATCGACCTGAAACGCTAACCCTGTTTCTCTCTCCACAGGTGCTGCCTGACCTGCTGAGTATTTCCAGCACTTTCTGTTTATATTTCAGATTTCCTGCTTGTTCTTAAAATGTGCCACATTGATTTATGTGCGACTGTTTTTAATGTTGCGGTGTATATTAATTATTGTTCCAATCCTTTCTCTGCAAGGAAGTTCTTTATGAATGATGACGGCTGTAGCCTTTTCATCTCTGATACAGATGAAGGATGCAAACTTTTGCATATGAAATGGAGCCTTTTATTCATTGGCAAGAGATTAATAGGATGCGCAAGTCCTGTCTTTGTGAGCACTCGGAATTGACAGCCCTGAGTACATACTCATTAGGGAAGGGGCAGCTGCTGCCTCACGTGTGGTGTAGGCTGAAACCAGTCAGGGCACGGAGGAGAAGAAGCTGAGACCCTTTGCTGCAGATGGTTAGGATGGTTGGGGGAGTTAGTATATGTGTGTGTGAATGGGCATGCGCATATGTGCTGTGTGTGTATGTATATGTAAGTGTGTACATGTTTCTCTGTGTGCACTTGTGTGTGTGTATGTGTGTGTTTTTGTGTGTGTTTATGTATCTATGCGTATATGTATCTATGTGTGTTTGCATGTGTGTGCATATGTATCTACGTGTACACGTGTGTGTGTGTGTGTGTGTGTGTGTGTGTGTGTGTGTGTGCGACTATCAGACAAAGGGAGCTCTTTTTGAGCCTGACATATATTCATTCACTCGAGATCTATGTTGCATTTTCTGACCACTCTCAGTATCCGGAGGGTGTGCTTTCACTAGCCCCGACCAATTTGTAGAGTGCGCAAAAAATGAACAGAAAACCCTCTTCAGTTTATTTAATTACTAGTTTTATCACTTGCTTTGTCGTGAGCCCTGGACTCCAGAAGGCGACAGAATAACATGATACTGGGTTTCGACATTAGATATTAACTGCCACTTGTTGAACAGCAAATCGTAGCAGTTACAGAACATGTAATTTTAGCCATTGTCGAGCCACCTCCTTGTGTATTAGAAAATAATAACCAGCTCACAATGGCTGTGCTAGGCTAGGGCGTAAATAACAGTCTGAAGTCCCCTCAGGTTCCACTCCACTGCTGGAAGTGTAATAGGCACTGGCTCTTGTCCTGGTGTCAGCATAACTTACATATCGAGGGTGGGTGCTGGGGCCATTAACGGTGCCAACTCGGACACTCGGGTGAAGGAAGAAAACTCGGCGCAGCTTCGCGCGGCAGCGACACACGGCTGGTGGGGCAAGGCGAACAATCCCAAACATTTTTAACTTCCTTCTTTGAGTAAGGCAATGGATCACTCAGCCCTTGGTAAAGCTGAATACCAGGAACACATTAGCAGGGTGTGAGTGACGGGAAATACGCCACTTTTGTTCAATCGTCACCTGCCCGCACATACTTAGATGGAAGTGTATTTGATCATGCCAGGTCTGGTGGAAAATCTTGGAAGTGGCATCACTGGGGGTACAGCCCCCGATCCTGATTTCCGTCCCCCCCCCCCCCCCCCGCCTTCCCAGGTTATTCTGAAGTAACCTCAGAGGAAATTTGGGACCAATATTCTTACCTAACAGTTCTCTCCCTTTTTTCACCATCTATAGAAGCTATAGGGCCTGTCTTCAAAGCTTCCAGACAGATTCTAGGAACATAGGAACATTAGGAACAGGAGGCGGCCATTCAGCCCCTCGAGCCTGTTCTGCCATTCCATTAGATCGTGGCTGATCTGTATCTTAACTCCATTTTTCTACCTTTAGAAACATAGAAACATAGAAAAATAGGAGCAGGAGTAGGACATTTGGCCCTTCGAGCCTGCTCCGCCATTCAATATGATCATGGCTGATCCTCTATCTCAATACCATATTCCCGCTCTCTCCCCATACCCCTTGATGCCTTTTGTGTCTAGAAATCTATCTATCTCCTTCTTAAATATATTCTTTGCTTCACATCCCTTGATAAAATTACCCAACAAAAATCTATCACTATCAGTCTTGAAAGCTCCAATTGTCCCCTAGCATCCGTAGCCTTTTGGGAGAAGATAGTTCCAAATTTCTACTGTGAAGAAGTCCTTCCTGATTTCACTCCTGAATGGCCTAGCTCTAATTTTAAGGGGGAGAATTTCAGTATCGCCCCGTTTGGGGCGCAATTATCGGCCGGGCGCAAAGTTTAGCGCCCGGCGCTAATTATCGCCTTCGACTGCAAACTTGGCTTCTATCGCCCCTGGAGGTGATTGGAGCACTAAATCAGGCACTACACACCTCTCTTAAGGTGCTAATGCCGAAGAGCGAGGCGCTACCTCAGAGCGCTGGCGAAGCTCATGTGATGTCAGTCAGCAATGGAACACAGGCACACTGGCGCCGGCCAGTTCTTAAAGGGGAGGGTCGATCTTGCTCTCCATCCACACCCTGCTCATTGCAGCCTTGAATCTCGGCCTGGAGAGACCTGTACATCAATTCTGCTAGAAAGAACAATGGAGAGGACCAGGGAAAGAGCTCAGAGTGCAGCCCCCATAATCTCTTCTAAATCGATGCAAGGAAGGTCAAATCAAAATGAAGCTGCAAAGTGCTGCTCAGTACCCAAAACTCCTTCACACAGCGTTGAATCTCTCCAGAAGTCTCTCTCTCTCTCTCTCTCTCTCTCAGAATGCGTGGTGCAAAAATGTCGCCGACAATAAAAGGCAGGAAGCGGTCGCCTTTAAATAGCGCTCCCCCAGTCCCTTCCCGACTGCAAAACGTTCCCCTCAACCTGTCATTGCTAGCGGCAGGCAGAAAGGCAGGGGGCGCCACTCAATATCCGGTCCGGGGCGTAACCAGGGTGTTGCACGCTCGATTGACGTCATGATCTGCAGGCGCAGGAAATCATGGTGGTAGTGTTTAATGTAAAGTCTGTAGGTATTATGGCGAATTAACACACAGACTACAAGAGTAACTTTAACAGGACTTTACTATTCGAAGGTCAGGGCGAATCTGCCCAATAAATCCTGACACAGCACTTATATACCGGTGTGGTCACCATCGGTATTACAGTATACAGCAGCCAAGATAAAGTAGTGCCACCCCTAAAATAGTTCTCTTAAAGGTGGACGGTTACATACAATAGTTCTCTTAAAGGTAGAACAGTTACATACACTACAATCCTCCCTTTTTAGCTTACAACATACTTATTCCCCATTAACATAACATCATAACATATATACAACTTATGCAAAACAGTTCACAGATTCAGTCTCTCTGGAGGCTTCCTGACTCTGTCCGGATAACGCCTCGGTGGTGTAGTAGTTTTCGGCGGGGTAGTAGGTTCTTCCTGCAAGGTCGATTCGGCTTGAAGGACAGTGTCAGGTTCATCTGATTCCAGCATTACCAGATCGGAGGTAGGTGCTCTGGGTATCTCTGCTTCAACATTAGCCATGTAAGGTTGTGGAGTAGGTTGGTCCTTTGTGGATGACCCTATGATCTGGTCAACATGGCGCCTTATTATACTGTCACCAATGTCCACGGTATACATCAGCAGCCCTAGCCTTTTCCCAATAGTTCCAGGCTGCCATTTCTCGGTACGGTAGTCCCGGGCCAAAACTTGTTGACCTATCTGAAAGGATCTAGTTGGCCTTTCATTCATGCCCTGAAATTGCCAGTTCTCTACGTCCCTTCTGACGTTTGGCTTAATCAAATCCAGCCGGCATCTTAGTCTTCTATTGAAAAACATCATGGCGGGAGTTTGGTTTGTGACCGCATGTGTTGCATTCCTGTACGCCAACAAGAAGTTATCTACCTTATGTTGTAGGTTGATGTCTTCATTACCCATGGCCTTTATGGCCTTCTTGAAGGTCTGGACAAACCTTTCAGCTAATCCATTGGTGGCGGGATGGTATGGGGCTAACGTGTAGTGCTTGACCCCATTCCTTTTTAAGAACTTCCTGAATTCTTCGGACACAAATTGCGGTCCATTATCAGAACAGATCTGTTCCGGCAGCCCATTCCTGGCAAATATGGTCCTTAATACTGTGATGGTTTTTTCCGTGGTGGTGGAGGACATCTTTATTACCTCCGGCCACTTGGAGTGTGCATCCACCGCGATTAGAAACATTGAGTCCATAAATGGACCAGCAAAGTCGACATGTACCCTTTGCCAAGGAGATGAGGGCCACTCCCATGGATGCAGAGGAGCTTGTGGTGGCGCGTTTTGGACCTTCTGGCATCCTAGACAGCTCTTGGTTATTTCTTCGATGTCTCCATCAATACCTGGCCACCACACAAACGCTTTTGCTAGGTTCTTCATTTTCACTCCACCCAGATGCCCCTCGTGAAGCTCCTTTAGCACCTTATGCTGAAGTTTGGGTGGAATCACCACTCTAGATCCACACATCAAGGTTCTTCGGCACACTGACAGCTGTTCTTTTCTTTGCGAAAATGCGGGCAGCGTTGGTTCGCCATGTGCTGGCCATCCCTCCACTGTTAAATCGTAGACTCGTGAGAGAGTCGGGTCATTTCTTGTTTCATTTTCGATCATCGAATTTGTTACTGGTAGACATTCCACTATGGATGAGTGGAACATCTCTACCGGGTCCACTGTCGCCACCTCTTCTACTACTGGCAACGGTAGGCGCGATAACCCATCAGCATTTCCATGCTGTTTGGACCTTTTGTATTCGATGTCATATTGGTGTGCCCCAACTAACACGGACCACCTCTGTAGCCTTTGCGCTGTCATAGTGGAAACGGCCTTGTTAGGGTTGAATATGGACACCAACGGTTGGTGGTCTGTCAGTAATGTGAACTTCTTGCCCTGCAGGTAATGATTGAATTTCTTTACTCCCCACACAAGGCTGAGGGCCTCCCTATCTATCTGAGCATAATTTCGCTCAGCGGAGGTCAATGATCGGGACGCAAATGCGACTGGCCTTTCCGAGCCATTTGGTAACTTGTGTGAAAGTACTGCTCCAATTCCATAAGGGGAAGCATCACAAGCTAGACGAAGAGGTAACGTTGGGTTGAAATGAGCCAACACTTCCTCAGAGGTAATCAACGCCTTGCTTCTGCGAAAGGCCTTCTTACAGTCCTCGCTCCACTTCCATGGTACTTCTTTCCGCAACAGAGCATTCAGCGGATGCAGCACCGTGGATAGATTTGGCAGAAACTTGTGGTAATAATTAATCAACCACAGAAACGATCTCAACTGTGATACATTTTCCGGAGCGGGGGCCTTCACGATAGCTTTTATCTTGTCAGGTGACTTGTGCAGCCCCTCTTGGTCAATGACATGACCGCAGTACGAGATCCGTTTCTGGAAGAACTCACATTTCTGGCGATTAACTCGAAGGCCATATTCCTTCAACCTGGTGAGCACCAGTTTCAAATTTGTGAGGTGTTCCTCCTCGTCTTCTCCCGTAATCAGGATATCGTCCAAGTAACACTGCGTGCTTGGAATACCCTGTAAGACCTGCTCCATGGCCCTCTGCCAAATTGCTGGAGCCGAAGCTACTCCAAAAACCAGTCTATTATAACGATACAAGCCTCTGTGCGTGTTGATTGTGAGATACTGGCGCGACTCTTCCTCGACTTCCATTTGTAAGTATGCTTGTGCCAGGTCTATCTTGGTGAAGTGTTTCCCGCCAGACAATGAAGCAAAGATATCCTCAATCCGCGGGAGCGGGTATTGTACCGTGTGAAGCACCGGATTAACTGTGATCTTGAAGTCTCCGCAGATGCGGACCTTTCCCGGTCCCCCTGGCTTGTTACTTGATGAAGACTTCATGACGGGAACAATGGGCGTGGCCCACTCACTCCAGTCCACCTTAGACAGTACCCCTGAACATTCAAGCTCTTCCAGTTCTGCCTCCACAGCAGGTCGTATCGCGTAAGGTACCGATCTGGCTTTGAAAAATTTTGGGCTTGCATGTTCTGCAATCTTGATTTTTGCTTTAATTCCTCTCAGTGTTCCCAGTCCTTGCTGGAATACCTCTTTAGCTTCGTCCAATATTCTGGACAGCCGTTCAGGTTTGACATCTTCCTTTCCGGAATCTACCGTCATTGTGTTTAGTGAATGCCAGTCTATCTTTATTTTCCTGATCCACTCCCGTCCCAGAAGTGGTGGACCTCCCTTGGGCAGCACATACATGTCCATCCCTTGGTGATCTTTGTCCTTGTATCTCACCTTGACTTTTATCTTTCCGATGGGGTATACTTTGTGCCCCGTGTATGTCTGCAATACTATCTCCGTATCCCGTAGGGGAATATGTTTGAATAACTTTTTGTAATCTTGCTTATTCATGACCGTCAACGCCGATCCGGTGTCCACTTCCATCTTCACTTGGACTTTTGCAATCTGTAGTGTGACCCAGATAGTTTGTCGGTCAGCTTCTTTACTCACATTGTGAATCCTCAGACTACCCAGTTCCTTGCTGTTGGAGTCTGTTCATCTGGACTCTTCCCAGTCACCTTATGTACCTTTCTGTACTTCTTCTGCGGTGACTTATTATTGCTGGTCTTCTTTCCTGACTGGCATACCTTAGCTATGTGACCAAGCTTGCCACATTTTCTACATTCCTGGTTTTTAAACCAGCATTGGTTCTGGTCGTGTGTTGTCTTCCCACAACGATAACATTTCGTTGTACCCGAAGTCATTTGATCCACACTGAGTACCGCTGTCTTCCGCTGCATTTCCGCCATGCCTCTCGCTGCGGCTTCGTGCGATGCTGCAATAAGGACAGCCTTATCAAGTGTAAGATCGTTCTCTTCGAGCAGTCGTTTTTGTGTTCCTTCCTTCGACATCCCGCACACGAACTTGTCTCTCAGTGCCTCTGTCAGATTTACCCCAAACTGACAGTATTTTGCTAGCCTATGCAGTTCAACCAGGTACTCCGCGTTGCTTTCCTCTTTTCGTTGCGTTCTCACGTAAAATTTTGATCGTTCCGCTAACATCAGCGATGCGGGGTTAAAATGATCCTTCAGGACAGCAACAATATTAGCGAAAGACTGATCCGCCGGTTTAGCTGGTGATAGAAGATGCTTCAATAACCCGTATGTCTTTGCACCCATTGAGTTTAGTAAGGTTAGAGCTTTGTCATAATTTGCTATCTTATTGACCGTACAATATATCTCGATGCGTTCTACATACGTGGCCCAATCTTCCACATCGGAATCGAAACCGTTGATGTTACTATGCTTAGGCATCTTCACACTCTTCCTGAGAAACAACAACAACATATTTCTTTAACTTTTTTTTTTCAAAATGGCGGTTTCCCGCGCTTGTCTTCTTTCCCCGCCCACTTTCAAAATGGCGGTTTCCCGCTTCTGTCTTCTTCCCCGCCTACTGGCGGCTTCCCGCGTTTCTTCCCCTGGCGGGAGGGGTAAGCTTTTCCCTCGGGCGACGACCGCTGGCTTTCGGGGTTCGCAGCCTGCGCGTCGGCTTCAGTGCGTTCCTTGTTCCCTTTTCTCGGCAGGGCAACCGGCGCTGGGTACAACCCATTGACGGCGAACAGTTCCAGCCGCTGGGCTGGATCTCGCTCAGTCTCCCTCGCTCGGGCTCTGTCTCTCCCGCTCGCTCGGGCTCTGTCTCTCCCTCAGCGGCTTCCAATCGCGCCTCCCAGCCCTCTCGCAGTCCGGTGCTTTCCTCCCCGGCTGCGGCTGAGTTCTCCGTGATTTATTTATTTTTATATCTTCCCGCACCTTACGATCCCGGTCGCAGCGCTTCGTGGCCTCGGTCGCTGCCTGGCCTTTTTCACTCCAATCGCGCCTCCCAGCCCTCTCGCAGTCCAGTGCTTTCCTCCCCGGCTGCGGCTGAGTTCACCGCGGTTTATTTATTTTTATATCTTCCCGCGCCTTACAATCCCGGTCGCTGCGCCTCGTGGCCTCGGTAGCTGCCCGGCCTTTTTCGCCGGTCGCGGTCTAGCTGTCTCACGACGCCGTTGCGTCTCCCAGCCGGCTTGTACCGCGGCTTCCGTGCTCCACGCTGCCCCAGTCTCAGCGCCTCTGGGCCCGACTTCTGTCCGGCTCCTTTCCCCCCGACCATGGTCGAGTTCACCGCCCTTATCCTCCGTTTATTTTTTTTATTTTCCCTTTACTCACAGTCACCGTGGCCGACTTGCTTCTTGTGCTGATCGGCTCACTCACCACCGTGGCAGAAGGGACAATCAGTGCCTGTTGCTGATGGAAGGCTTCGTGTCTGAATTCTTCCTTCTTCCTTGCTCTGCAGACTCGAGTTTTCTCTCAGCAGAACGACGAGGGCGGGTGCCTCTTCTCGACGCTCGTTAACTGCTTCGGAAGTATTGTTGCCACAGGGTAAGATCGAACTCGTCGCCACTGTAAAGTCTGTAGGTATTATGGCGAATTAATACACAGACTACAAGAGTAACTTTAACAGGACTTTACTATTCGAAGGTCAGGGCGAATCTGCCCAATAAATCCTGACACAGCACTTATATACCGGTGTGGTCACCGTCGGCATTACAGTATACAGCAGCCAAGATAAAGTAGTGCCACCCCTAAAATAGTTCTCTTAAAGGTGGACGGTTACATACAATAGTTCTCTTAAAGGTAGAACAGTTACATACACTACATTTAACACCGCCACAAAATGTCTGGTCAATTTCACGAGCGGCGCAAACATTGTCGCGCCCGGGCGCTAATTGCTTTGTGCCTCATTTGCACCCTATTAGGGCGCTAATGAGGTGCAATGCAACTGAATTTTCCCCCTAAGATTATGTCCCCTTGTTCTTGATTCCCCCGCCAAAGGAAAAGTTTCTCTCTATCTACCCTCTCAAATTCTTTAAAAATTTTAAACACATTGATCAGATCACCATTCAGTCTTCTATACTCAAGGGAATACAAGCCCAGTCTATGCAACCTCTCCTCGTAATTTAACCCTTTTAGCCCCGGTATCATTCTGGTGAATCTGCGCTGCACCTCCTCCAAAGACAATCTATCCTTCCTGAGGTGTGGGGCCTGGAACTGAATGCGATTACTCTGTACTTCTTTGCAACTGAAGCATAACGTCCTCCCCTTTGCATTCCAGCCCCCTTGCGATAAAGTGCAAAATTCCATTAGCCTTTTTAATTGCTTTTTGTACCCGTCCACTAGCTTTTAGTGATTTGTGTAATTGGACTCTCAAATCTCTCCACTCATCCACACTTCCTTGTCTGTCTGATTTGAACAAGACAGGTTGATAAATACGTTCAAAAAAGCGACTGAAGAAATTTTAATAACTGCCTGTCAAATTGAAATGAAGCTACCAATCAAATGCACAGTTGAACAAATGTCATGTGATATTTGAATTGATACACATTTACTTCGTGTCTATTTCATAGAATCATAGAATCTTACAGCACAGAAAGAGGCCATTCAGCCCATCGTGCCTATGCCGGCTCTTTAAAAGAGCTATCCAATTAATCCCACTCCCCTGCTCTTTCCCCACATTTTTCCTATTCAAGATATAGCTAATTCCCTTTTGAAAGTTACTATTGAATCTTCTTTCACCGTCCTTTCAGGCGGTGCATTCCTGATCACAACAACTCGCTGTATCATTTTTTCTCCCCCCTTATCTCACCGCTGGTTCTTTTGCCAATTATCTTACATCCATATTCTCTGGTTATTGACCTTCCTGTCAGTGCAAACAGTATCTCCTTACTTACTCTATCAAAACCCCTCCTAATTTTGAACACTTCCCCTTAACCTTCCCTGTTCTAAGGAGAACAATCCCAGTTATTTGCTGGATTTGCTAAAATAAATGAAAAATGAACATTGATTCATGGAACAACGGCTAACTTTCTACCTATCGGGAGCTTCCACTACTTTCTGATGAGGTTGAACTCAGCCTACAGTCTAACACGAGACCCAACCCAGGCCTGTCACTCAACTCAGGTACTTAGCTTCTACTCCATACCCTAAACGCTAGCTTCTCCCCACAAAGGCAGAGGAAAGCACCGTGACTGAAGCCTGACTAGGGAACCTCTTAGAGGTACACATTGAGATAGAGAAAGCAAACCCAATTTAGTACCTTCAGATAGAACAGGGCAGAAGGAGGAGAGGGCACGGGGTCAGGGGTGCGGAGGGTAAACTCGGGACAGATGGCAAGAAGTATTTCTTTACACAAAGGATGATCAAAACCTGGAACAGGTTATCAGGAAGGGCGATTGGACCACCTTAAGAAATAACTAGATTCTGTGATGGGAAGAGTTGGGTTAGAGTTGGGTTAGACTTAGGTAAGGATAAGATCAAATTGACAGCTTGTCTGACATCCAGTACTAGATGAGATGCATTCTGTCATAAATCGCAACTTCTACAAGAAGTAACTCAGGAAGTACTACTGAACGGTCAGCTGAGGGCGCCATCCGAGGAGTATAAATACTCGGGCGTGGGCCCAACTTGGCCAGAGACAATCTGGAAACAGGAAGCTAGTGACTACTAACTAGACCTCCATGTTTTGTTACAAGTCGATTAAAGCCTTGCTTTATGTACACCCAAGTGCGTCGTGAGTCTATATTACGTCACATTCTCCTCCACTTAAACATTGGGAGGACGCAAGCTATTATGTTCTGACCCGCCACATACTTTGTAATCTTGCTACTGGTTTGATCCCCCTCCCTGGTTGAACGAGACTGTTTGCCCCAGAACTGAGCTTCCGACCCCATATTCACTCCATCACAAAGACTTCCTACTTCCACCTCAGTGCCATCACTTGTCCCTGCCTCAGCCCATCTACTGTTGAAACGTTCATCCTTGCCTTTGTCACCTCCAGACTATTCTACTCTTCTCCTGGTCAACCTCCCACCCTCCGGCATCCATAAACTTCAGCTGATCCAAAACTCTGTGGCCCGTATCCTATCCGGCACCAAATCCCAGTCACCCACCACCCCTGTTGTCGCTGACCTACATTGGCTTCGTGGTTCCAAAATGCCTCAATTTTAAAATTCTCATTCTTGTGTTCAAATCCATCCGCAGCCTCGCCCCTCCCTATATCTGTAACCTCCTCCAGCCCTACAACCCTCCCTATCTCTGTAACCTCCTCCAGTCCTACAACCCTCCCTATCTCTGTAACCTCCTCCAGCTCTACAACCTTCCTTATCTCTGTGCCCTCCTCCAGCCCTACAACCCTCCCTCTCCCTGTAACCTCCTCCAGCCCTACAACCCTCCCTATCTCTGTGCCCTCCTCCAGCCCTACAACCCTCCCTATCTCTGTAACCTCCTCCAGCCCTACAACCCTCCCCATCTCTGTAACCTCCTCCTGCCCTACAACCCTCCCTATCTCTGTAACCTCCTCCAGCCCCTACAACCCACCCTATCTCTGTAACCTCCTCCAGCCCTACAACCCTCCCTATCTCTGTAACCTCCTCCAGCCCTAAAGCTCTCCCTATCTCTGTAACCTCCTCCAGCCCTACAACCCTCCCTATCTCTGTAACCTCCTCCTGCCCTACAACCCTCCCTATCTCTGTAACCTCCTCCAGCCCCTACAACCCTCCCTATCTCTGTAACCTCCTCCAGCCCTACAACCCTCCCTATCTCTGCAACCTCCTCCAGCCCTACAACCCTCCCTATCTCTGTAACCTCCTCCTGCCCTACAACCCTCCCTATCTCTGTAACCTCCTCCAGCCCTACAACCCTCCCTATTTCTGTAACCTCCTCCAGCCCTACAACCCTCCCTATCTCTGTGCCCTCCTCCAGCCCTACAACCCTCCCTATCTCTGTAACCTCCTCCAGCCCTACAACCCTCCCTATGTCTGTGCCCTCCTCCAGCCCTACAACGCTCCCTATCCCTGTAACCTCCTCCAGCCCTACAACCCTCCCTATCTCTGTAACCTCCTCCTGCCCTACAACCCTCCCTATCTCTGTAACCTCCTCCAGCCCCTACAACCCTCCCTATCTCTGTAACCTCCTCCAGCCCTACAACCCTCCCTATCTCTGTAACCTCCTCCAGCCCTACAACCCTCCCCATCTCTGTAACCTCCTCCTGCCCTACATCCCTCCCTATCTCTGTAACCTCCTCCAGCCCCTACAACCCTCCCTATCTCTGTAACCTCCTCCAGCCCTACAACCCTCCCTATCTCTGTGCCCTCCTCCAGCCCTACAACCCTCCCTATCTCTGTAACCTCCTCCAGCCCCTACAACCCTCCCTATCTCTGTAACCTCCTCCAGCCCTACAACCCTCCCTATCTCTGTAACCTCCTCCTGCCCTACAACCCTCCCTATCTCTGTAACCTCCTCCAGCCCCTACAACCCTCCCTGTCTCTGTAACCTCCTCCAGCCCTACAACCCTCCCTATCTCTGCAACCTCCTCCAGCCCTACAACCCTCCCTATCTCTGTAACCTCCTCCTGCCCTACAACCCTCCCTATCTCTGTAACCTCCTCCAGACCTACAACCCTCCCTATCTCTGTAACCTCCTCCAGCCCTACAACCCTCCCTATCTCTGTGCCCTCCTCCAGCCCTACAACCCTCCCTATCTCTGTAACCTCCTCCAGCCCTACAACCTTCCCTATGCCTGTGCCCTCCTCCAGCCCTACAACTCTCCCTATCTCTGTAACCTCCTCCAGCCCTACAACCCTCCCTATCTCTGTAACCTCCTCCTGCCCTACAACCCTCCCTATCTCTGTAACCTCCTCCAGCCCCTACAACCCTCCCTATCTCTGTAACCTCCTCCAGCCCTACAACCCTCCCTATCTCTGTAACGTCCTCCAGCCCTACAACCCTCCCCATCTCTGTAACCTCCTCCTGCCCTACATCCCTCCCTATCTCTGTAACCTCCTCCAGCCCCTACAACCCTCCCTATCTCTGTAACCTCCTCCAGCCCTACAACCCTCCCTATCTCTGTGCCCTCCTCCAGCCCTACAACCCTCCCTATCTCTGTAACCTCCTCCAGCCCCTACAACCCTCCCTATCTCTGTAACCTCCTCCAGCCCTACAACCCTCCCTATCTCTGTGCCCTCCTCCAGCCCTACAACCCTCCCTATCTCCGTGCCCTCCTCCAGCCCTACAACCCTCCCTATCTCTGTAACCTCCTCCAGCTCTACAACCCTCCCTATCTCTGTAACCTCCTCCAGCTCTACAACCCTCCCTATCTCTGTAACCTCCTCCAGCTCTACAACCCTCCCTATCTCTGTAACCTCCTCCAGCCCTACAACCCTCCCTATCTCTGTAACCTCCTCCAGCCCTACAACCCTCCCTATCTCTGTGCCCTCCTCCAGCCCCACAACCCTCCCTATCTCTGTAACCTCCTCCAGCTCTACACCCCTCCCTATCTCTGTAACCTCCTCCAGCTCTACAACCCTCCCTATCTCTGTAACCTCCTCCAGCTCTACAACCCTCCCTATCTCTGTAACCTCCTCCAGCTCTACAACCCTCCCGATCTCTGTAACCTCCTCCAGCTCTACAACCCTCCCGATTTCTGTAACCTCCTCCAGCCCTACAACCCTCCCTATCTCTGTAACCTCCTCCAGCCCTACAACCCTCCCTATCTCTGTAACCTCCCCTAGCCCTACAACCCTCCCTATCTCTGTAACCTCCTCCAGCCCTACAACCCTCCCTATCTCTGTAACCTCCTCCAGCCCTACAACCCTCCCTATCTCTGTGCCCTCCTCCAGCCCTACAACCCTCCCTATCTCTGTGCCCTCCTCCAGCCCTACAACCCTCCCTATCTCTGCAACCTCCTCCAGCCCCTACAACCCTCCCTATCTCTGTAACCTCCTCCAGCCCTACAACCCTCCCTATCTCTGTGCCCTCCTCCAGCCCTACAACCCTCCCTATCTCTGCAACCTCCTCCAGCCCCTACAACCCTCCCTATCTCTGTGCCCTCCTCCAGCTCTACAACCCTCCTGGAATGTTTTCGGGACGGTTATCTGGACCAATATGTCGAGGAGCCGACTCGAGATCAGGCCATTTTAGACTGGGTATTGTGCAATGAGAAGGGACTTATCAGCAATCTTCTTGTACGAGGCCCCTTGGGTCAGAGCGATCATAATATGATCGAGCTCTCAGTCGAGATGGAGAGTGAGGAAATTGAATCAGAGACTAAGGTCCAGAACTTAAATAAAGGGAATTACGAGGGTCTGAGATGGGAATTGGGTAAGATTGATTGGGTGGTGTTTCTGGGGGGATTGACAGTAGAGAGACAATGGCAAGCATTCAAAGATAGAATGGAAGAATTCCAGAACATGTTTATACCGGTTTGGCATAAAAATAAACCTAAAAAGGTGACTCAACCGTGGATAACGAGGGAAATTAGGGACAGCATAAAATAAAAAAAAAGGGCATATCAACTGGCAAAAAAAAGCACCAGACCGGAAGATTGGGGGCAGTACAGGATACAGCAAAAGAGGACAAAGGGATTAATCAGGAAGGGGAAAATAGAATACGAAAGTAAACTTGCAGCAAACATAAAGACAGACTGCAAAAGCTTTTATCGGTATATCAGGAGGAAAAGACTGGTAAAATCCCAAGTCGGTCCCTTGCAGTCCGATTCGGGAGAATATATAATGGAGAATAAGGAAATGGCAGACCAATTAAACTCATACTTTGGTTCTGTATTCACAAAGGAGGACACAAATAACCTCCCAGGAATATCGGCAAACATGGGGACTAATGAGAGGGAGGAGCTGACAGAAATTAGTATCTCTAGGGATATGGTGTTGGGTAAGTTGAGGGGACTGAAGGCCGACAAATCCCCGGGGCCTGATAAACTACATCCTAGGGTACTTAAGGAGGTGGCCCTGGAGATAGCAGATGCTCTAAGGATCATCTTCCGGAACTCCATTGACTCGGGAACAGTGCCCGTGGATTGGAGGGTAGCTAATGTTACCCCAATATTTAAAAAGGGGGGTAGAGAGAAAGCAGGGAATTATAGACCAGTATGCCTTACATCGGTTGTGGGCAAAATGCTGGAGTCCATTATTAAGGATAAAATAGCGGAGCACTTGACAAATGGGGAAAGGATCGGACAGAGTCAACATGGATTTACAAAGGGTAAATCGTGTTTGACTAATCTGCTGGAAATTTTTGAGGAAGTAACTGGTAAAATAGATGGGGGAGAGCCAGTGGATGTGGTGTACCTTGACTTCCAGAAAGCATTCGATAAGGTTCCACACAAAAGATTATCATGCAAAATTAAGGCTCATGGAATTGGGGGCAAAGTATTAACGTGGATAGAGAACTGGCTGGCGGATAGAAAACAGAGAGTTGGAATAAACGGCTCGTTTTCGGAGTGGCAGGCAGTGACCAGCGGGGTGCCGCAAGGATCTGTCCTGGGACCCCAGCTGTTCACAATATATATAAATGATCTGGATCAGGGAATTGGATGCAATATTTCCAAATTCGCTGACGACACTAAACTAGGAGGAGGGGTGGGCTCTGATGAGGATGTCAGGAGGCTACAGTGCGATTTGGACAGGTTGGGGGAATGGGCGGATACGTGGCAGATGCACTATAATGTTGATAAATGCGAGGTTATCCACTTTGGGGGTAAAAACAGGAGGGTAGATTATTATCTAAATGGCAATAGATTGGGAGATGGAGAAGTGCAGAGGGACCTGGGTGTTCTTGTGCACCAGTCACTGAAGGAGAGCATGCAGGTGCAACAGGCGATTAAGAAGGCAAATGGTATGTTGGCCTTCATATCAAGGGGGTTCGAGTATAGGAATAGGGATACCTTACTACAGCTGTACAAGGTGCTGGTGAGACCGCATCTGGAGTATTGTGTACAGTTTTGGTCGCCCCATCTGCGGAAGGATGTTCTTGCCATGGAAAGAGTGCAACGGCGATTCACCAGGCTGATACCTGGAATGGCGGGAATGACCTACGAAGAGAGATTAAATAGTTTGGGCTTGTACTCACTGGAGTTTAGAAGATTGAGAGGGGATCTCATCGAAACATATAAAATTATGGCAGGCCTGGACAGGCTGAATTCAGAGAGAATGTTTCCAATGGCCGGGGAGCACAGAACCAGGGGCCACAGTCTAAAAATAGCGGGCAAATCATTTAAAACAGAGATGAGGAAGAATTTCTTCACTCAAAGAGTGGTGAGCCTGTGGAATTCCCTGCCACAGAGGGCTGTGAAGGCTAATTCAATAAATATTTTCAAGAGAGAATTGGATATATTTCTGAAGGCTAAGGGGATTAAGGGTTACGGAGAAAAGGCGGGGACGGGGTACTGAACTGGTAAGATCAGCCATGATCTCATTGAATGGCGGAGCAGGCTCGAAGGGCCGAATGGCCTACTCCTGTTCCTATCTCTATGTATGTATCTATCTCTGTGCCCTCCTCCAGCCCTACAACCCTCCCTATCTCTGTAACCTCCTCCAGCCCTACAACCCTCCCTATCTCTGTGCCCTCCTCCAGCCCTACAACCCTCCCTATCTCTGTAACCTCCTCCAGCCCTACAACCCTCCCTATCTCTGTGCCCTCCTCCAGCCCTACAACCCTCCCTATCTCTGTAACCTCCTCCAGCCCTACACCCCTCCAAGACCTCTGCAATCCTCCAACTCTGGCCTCTTGTGCATCCCCTATTTCCTTCGCCCCATCCAGGCCTTAAACCTCCCCAGTTCCCTTTCCTCTCTCTGACCAAGCTTGTTGGTCATCTGCCGTAATATCCCCTTATGTGGCTCGGCATTGAATTTTGTCTGAGACTCTCATGTGAAGCGCCTTGGGTCGCGTATCTACGTTAAAGGTGCTATATAAATGCAAGTTGTTGTTGTTGTTGACTGTAAGTCACAATGACCGCTTGAAGTCTCTGGAGCCCAGTGTTGGGAGCTACAGAACGAAACCGTGGTAGTGTTCGAAGAGGGTGACTGTGGAGCAAGCTTTTAATATTAATCGTAAGCCTTCCCTGGAATGTAAAGGGGCACTGAGTGGCAGGCGTGCTACTTGGGCACTCCAGCTGCATCAGCCGAATTGGAAATAATAAGTTAGTGGCTTCGTGAGCTCTTACACACATTCAATGTGCAGGCTGCTAATGTGCTGGTCGCTGCCCACCTAAATTGAACTGCACTGATTGAATTGGGCATGGAGTAGGCCTCAGGCTTCTGCATCCAATATAATATGCTGCGCCAGCCCTCGAAGTGACTGGCAATGGGGAGGGAAATAAAAAACTGTACCAAGCATTTCAAAATGAACAAACGTCAAGCGAGCCTAGAGTGGAAGAAATAATTTATTCCCGTGTAGGAACGGAGGTTCCTAACTAAATAATTCAGCTCAACTCGATGGATTAAAAGACTGGAATTTAATAACAACGAAGTTTGCTGGATGTTACAAGGAGGAAATCAAAACACGTTCGTTCAAGATGCCAGGTAGTCGAAGACTGCGGGAAAGTTCTCTAAGCTGACGTCATGACGTCCCCACGTTCTTCGCGCCACTGGCGGTCACGTGATCGGCGTCATGACGTCACCACGCAGGATAAAGGCAAACACACACTGTAAAGGTAACAATCAGTTTAAAGGTGCAGTCCCCGGCTGCACTATAATACAATTAAGGGGATTATACTAAAGTACACTGAGTCTCTTGTGGCTCCTCCACACCCGCAGCAATCTTGTCGGAGGTGCTGGCTTTCAGATGAAATGTTAAACCGAGGCCCTGTTTGCCCTCTCAGGTGGACGTAAAAGATTCTGCGGCGCTGTTTGACGAAGAGCAGGGGGATCCTGGCCAATATTTATCCTTCAATCAGCATCACTAAAACAGATAGTCTGGGCGCAAATTGGCTGCTGCGTTTCCCTACGTTACAGCAGTCACTACACTTCAAAAAGTAGTTCAATGGCTGTGACGTACTTTGAGATGTCTTGAGACCATAAAAGGTGCTGTATAAGTGCGAGTTCTTTCTTTCTTATACAGCACCTTCAATGTACAAAACATCCCAAGGCACTTTGCAGGTAGTGAAGTAAGTAAGAAGGCCAAGCCAGAGGGGAGAGTTTGGAACAGAAAGACGTAACGGAGTGGCTGAGACACTGGTTAATATTTCTGAGGTGCTCTAAAAATACAGCGGCTACATCGGAAGACTGGAAGATAGTGAACACTATCCCGAAGTTTGACAAGTGACAGTATGAATCAAGCAATTATGGACCAGTCGCAAATCGATAGTGGGGAGATTGCCTGGAGAGCATTTCAGCAATATTCATCTAAAGAGCTAGAGGCTAGAAGGCACAGTGACAATGATTTGGAAGAAATAGGTCACGCCGCGCAAATCTACCGGAACTCTGTGAGATGGGAATTAAATTAGTGGACAAAGGCTATTGAGAAGGCAGAATATAATGGGGTTTTCAGAGTGAATTTGATAACGTTTAGTTTTTAATCTTCATTCTCAGGATATGGCAAGGCCAGCATTTATTGACCATCCCCAGTTGTCCTTGAGAAGGTGGTGGTGAGCCTTCTTCTTGAACCACAGCAGTCCGTGTGGTGAAGGTGCTCCCACATTGCTGTTAGGGAGGAACTTCCAGGATTTTGACCCAGCGACGATGAAGGAACGGCAACATATTTCCAAGCCAGGATGGTGTGTGACTTGAAAGGGAACTTGGAGGTGATGGTGCTCCCATGCACTGGCTGCCCTTGTCGTTCTAGATGTTGGAGGTCGCGGATTGGGAGGTGCTGTCGAAGAAGCCTTGGTGAGTTGCTGAAGTGCATCCTGTGGATACTACACTCTGCAGCCACGGTACGCCAGTGGTGGAAGGAGAACGTAAGAACATAAGACGTAAGAGCAGGAGTAGATCATTCGGACCCTCGAGCCTGCTCCGCCATTCAATAAGATCATGGCTGTTCTGATCTTGGCCTCAACTCCACTTCCCTGCCTGCTCCCCATAGCCCTTGACTCGCTTACCTTTCAAAAATCTGTCTACCTCCACCTTAAATATATTCAATGACCCAGCCTCCACAGCTCTCTGGAGAAGAGAATTCCAAAGATTCACAACCCTCTGAGAAGAAATTCCTCCTCATTTCTGATTTAAAAGGATGCCCCCGTATTCTGAAACTGTGCCCCCTAGTCCTAGATTTCCCCACGAGGGGAAACATCCTCTCTGCATCTACCCTGTCGAGCCCCTTCAGAATCTTATATGTTTCAATAAGATCCCCTCTCATTCTTCTAAACTCCAATGAGTATAGGCCCAACCTGCTGAACCTTTCTTCATAAGACAACCCCTTCATCTCCGAAATCAACCTCGACCTCGTGAACCTTCTCTGAACTGCCTCCAATGCAAGTATATCCTTCCTTAAATAAGGAGACCAAAGCTGTACGCAGTACTCCAGGTGTGGTCTCACCAATGCCCTGTACAGTTGTAACAGGACTTCCCTAATTTATACTCCATTCCCTTTGCAATAAAGGCCAACACTCCATTTGCCTTCCTAATTATTTGCTGTACCTGCATGCTAACTTTTTGTGATTCATGTACAAGGACCCCCAGATCCCTCTGTACCTCAGCATTTTGTAATCTCCCCCCATTTAAATAATAATTTGCTTTTTTATTTTTCCTACCAGAGTGGATAACCTCGCATTTTCCCACATTAAACTCCATCTGCCAGATTTTTGCCCATTCACTTAGCCTATCTATATCCCCTTGGAGATTCTTTGTGTCCTCCACACAATTTGCTTTCCCACCTATCTTTGTATAATCAGCAAATTTGGCTACATTACACTCAGTCCCTTCATCCAAGTCATTAATATAGATTGTAAATAGTTGAGGCCGCAGCACCGATCCCTGCGGCACCCCACTAGTTACAGCTTGCCAACCTGAAAATGACCCATTTATCCCAACTCTCTGTTTTCTGTTAGTTAGCCAATCCTCTAGCCATGCTAATATATTACCCCCAACCCTGTGAGCTCTTATCTTGTGTAGTAACCTTTTATGTGGCACCTCATCAAATGCCTTCAGGAAATCCAAATTCCCCTTTATCCACCCTGCTCGTTACATCCTCAAAGAACTCCAGCAAATTTGTCAAACATGATTTCCCTTTCATAAAACCATGCCGACTCTGCTTGACTATATTGTGATTTTCTAAATGTCCTGCTACCACTTCCGTAATGATGGACTCCAGCATTTTCCTAATGACAGATATTAGGCTAACTGGTCGATAGTTGCCTGCTTTCTGTCTCCCTCCTTTCTTAAATAGGGGCATTACATTTGCGGTTTTCCAGTCCGCTGGGACCTCTCCAGAATCCAGGGAATTTTGGTAGATTACAACCAATGCATCCACTATCTCTGCAGCCACCTCTTTTAAGACCCTAGGATGCATGCTATCGGGTCCAGGGGACTTGTCCACCTTTAGTCCCATTACAGGAAACTTTCGATTTACCGGCACCTAAATAACCGGAAATCTCGGTTAACCGGCAAAATTCAGGAGTAGGTTCAGGTAAGTTTTATTACTTGCCTTTCTTGATCTGTTGCTGTGCAAGGGTGTGACTGCAGCTGTTGCTAAGCTACAGAGACGCTTGGAACTTGTGGCCATTGTTCTGAACCTGTTGCTAAGCAACAGGGTTTGTTGCTTTATACGGAGCTCTCAGCTCCATATCTTTTACTATAGCTTTCGGTTATCCGGAATTTTTGATGAACCGGCACCACGTCGGTCCCGTTGGTGCTGGATAAAAAAAAGTTTCCTGTAGTTTGCCTAGTACTTTCTCTCTAGTGATAGTGATTTCTTTAAGTTCCCCCCACTCCAATAGCCCCTTGATTATCCATTATTGGGATGCTTTTAGTGTCTTCTACCATGAAGACCGATGCAAAATATTTGTTTAAAGTCTCTGCCGCTTCCCTGTTTCCCATTATTAATTCCCCAGACATCCTCTAGGGGACCAACGTTTACTTTAGCTACTCTCTTCCTTTTTATATACCTGTAGAAGCTCTTACTGTCTGTTTTTATATTTCTTGCTAGCTTACTCTCATAAGCTATCTTCTCTCTCTTTATCATTTTTTTAGTCATCCTTTGCTGGTTTAAAAAATTTTCCCAATCCTCTGGCCTTTCACTATTCTTCACAACATTGTATGCTTTTGTTTTCAATTTCATACCATCCTTTACTTCCTTCGTTAGGAGTGAATGTTTAAGGTGGTGGATGAGGTGCCGATCAAGCAGATTGCTTTGTCCTGGTTGCTGTCGAGCTTCTTGAGTGTTGCTGCAGATGCATCCATCCAGACAAGTGGAGAGTATTCCATCACACTCCTGACTTGTGCCTTGTATATCGTGGAAAGGCTTTGGGGAATGAGCAGACGAGACACTCACCAGCCTCTGACCTGCTCTAGAAGCCAAGGCATTTTTGTGGCTGGTCCAGTTTGAAAACATTCTTCATCTGAGGTTTTTAAGGAAGACAAAGGCACATGGAATTAAGGGCCGATTACATGGCTAGAATTAAAAGTGCTTGGCAATAGAATGCAGATGGGACAATAAATGGACAAGACTTTGTCCTGCTACACTTGTGAGTAAAGCTTCATAGGGTTTTTTTTTTCTGGGTCCCTTGTTGTGTGTAATATCCATAACTATAGCCAGCATGACTCAGTGCACTTTCACCACTGAATGGAAAGGTTTTATTTTTGAAACCCAGTTTAGGTCTTGAACACATGGACCATGCTTCAATTGTGCCTTTTTACTCCTATTCTAGTGCTTCTCCTAGATGCAACCTTTAGGGCCAGTATTGGGAGATCACATCACCCCTGTGCTCACTGACCTACATTGGCTCCTGGTCCAGCAACACCTCAAATTTAAAATTCTCATCCTTGTTTTCAAATCCCACCATGGCCTCGTCCCTTCCTATCTCTGTAATCTCCTCCAGCCCTACAACCCTTAGAGAACTCTGGGCTAAAAATTCAGTTTGGGGCGCCAAGCTCGCCTGGGCGCCGGAATTACCGCTGCGTGCGGAGCCACTTGCGCCATCCGGATATTCAGTTTTTGCGCCCCAAATGGAAGCGGGCTGCTAAACGAGGCTTCCCGCGCCCCGCTTGGGGCGCTGAAACTGAATATCGGCGCGCTAAGGGCCGCAGCGCCACACGCTGCAGCACGGCAGGCTGCGGTACTGCAGGCCTTCCTCCCACTGTTAAGGGGGAGGTGCCTGCAACAGCGCGATCCCCGCTCGCGAGTGCCGGCAAATGAGCCCGGCACCAAGGAGAAGTGCCGGGCTCTCGGGAAACAGCCGGCAATGCCGCGGGGGGGGGGTGTAGGAGGCCGGGGACAGAGGTGCGGGCAGGCGGGCGCCGAAAAAGCGGCCGGCCGCACCTCCACCTTAACTAGCGCCACTACCGCCACAGGTAGGCCCCTGTGTACCGGTCGCTATTTGCGGCCGGCGCTGAGGAGGCGGGCGCGACCAAATATGGCCATCGGGGCGATAGCGGGGCGCTGCGCACACCGATGACGTCATCGGTGGCGGCGCAGCGCTACAGGCTAACGCCGCCATTAGCGCCCCGCTAAATATCGCGGTAGGTGTGGCCAGTGGCGCAAAAGCCACTGAGTGCCCTCTTTGGGCGCAAACTGGTGGCGCAGCCCACTGAATTTCTAGGCCTCTATGTTCCTCCAATTTTGGCCTTTTGCACATCCCCGATTTCCTTCGCTCCACCACTGGTGGCCGTGCCTTCAGCTATCTAGGCTATAAGCTCTGGAATCCCCTCCATAAACCTCTCCACCTCTCCACCTCTCTCTCCTCCTTTAAGAAGCTCCTTAAAACCTACCTCACCTGTCCTAATATCTCCTTACGTGGCTCGGTGTCACGTTTTGTTTGATAATCGCTCATGTGCAGCGTCTTGGGACGCTAAAGGCTCTATATGCAAGTTGTTGTTGTTGGGAGAGGTGGTTGGCTGCTCATGTTCTATAAAAGGTTCATGGGACCGTGCTGGTCCTTCTCTCATGGCAGCTTGCTCCTGGGAGGGAGCTGCTTCTGCCCACATCTCTTGACCATCTGCCTGACCAGCCTATTGCCCCTTCCGACTTGCCACTGGTGTGCTGCTCTGAGGGGCAAGGCCAGGGGCCTGGCATGTGCTGCTGTCCTGAGAAATGCAGCCTCAGGCATGTTGTCTCCAGCTGTTGGCATTCCGCTGGGCCCAGTGACCCAGCGGGATGGCTGGACTAGTGCCAGCTATCGGATCCCGAAAACCCTGAGAGACAGCAGCCTGCATCCAGCTCCACGCAAAACCGGCCTGTAGGGCTCTGTCTAATCTGTTACCTTCTTCCCCCAGGGCAGTATTCTGTGCTCTCATGGATGAGGGCACACCCACAGGCCCTGAGGTGGGGGACAATCGCAGATTCCAGTGAAGCCGCCACATCTCTCCATTAATGCCTGCAACAAAGCAAGATCTTCCATCATGTTCCCGCATAATAAGGGATACATCTTCCTAAGTCACTCCAGTTAGTTACTGGAGACTGTCCTCAGAGCCTGCACATAGATGTGATGTTCCCCAAATGGACCCTAATTTGAAGTAGGCCAGTGGGTCACGGTGAAAGAAACCTCTCCCACAAGCCACTCACAATTGCCCTTTAAAGCCACCAACTGCGTAGCCTTTGACCCTCCATTCGCCAGGAGACTTCGGCAGCTGTCGATCACCTCCACCGCTTCCTCTTGGATGCCCTTTCTCCCCAGTTAAACCATTCCGCTCTTCCATCCTAGCCATTCCCTCTAGTCTGGCTCCCTCCCTCAAGGCCAGGGAGCACAGACTTCAGCGCGTCTGCTGCACGGCTGGTTTAGCCACTCCGTTCCGCCAGCCCAAGGATGGCATGGCACCATCCAACGCAGCACAGACCGCAGACTGATTCTGGGATCTTCCCGTCCTGCAGTGCTGCATTCAATTCACTTAACCATCAGGAATGTGAACCTCCAAAAAGATCAGGATTCCGCAGGATTGAGATGGGGAGCACGGCCCAGGTACCATGCTGTATTAACTGTAATTAGGAGAACAGGCCAGGCCAAAGACTGAGGGCTGATGGGATTGTGTCTCTCATTGCTGTTTAAATCCTGACCAGCAGTCGAACCTACTGGAGGGAGCATCGTCAAGCATGAGGGTTAAACACATAAAAACAGAATTTCTTCAATGCAATAATAACTCATGATAATACATTATAAATGATAACACAAAAATTAATAAAAATGCTAATTAAGCTTTATAATGAGTGGATTTGCAACCTGTATCAAGTCATGGTTGATTCCACTCTCACTGTTACACAGGGACCATGTGACAATGACTGGAAGCTCCGTACAATGCTACACTGTCCTCTAACTGTAAGTATTCAGGGCCCTTTAACCAAAGGAATAAAACTGCATCTCCCAATGTAGAATTCCAATCACTCTACCACAATACTGTGAGAAATCTCACCGCACTAACAGGCCTAACCTAACCTTCACACCTGAAAAACCCAACCACACACCCATAACGAGTGGCTCTATTCTAAACCTATTCATTAGGTGTGAAGCATTTTGCGATGTTAATAAGTGATGTGATAAGCCGTTCTATGAACACAGGTCTTTTTTTTAATTCTAACCATTGCCGGGGTTCATTGGCGGATGAGCCGCAGTGTTGGACTCTAATTGGGTTAAGATGAAGGAGAGTGATTATTGCATGTTCTTGTGGGTCTAGAAATCCTTAGCAGAAACTAAACAGAAGGGCCATATGGTGCAGGGATAATGAACATCCTTCTCAATCTGTGTGGAGTTCTATTTTTCTACAACATTTAGTCGCTTGCGGAAACATCACCTCAGATGTTCTGAATTGAGCTGTACGCTGTGCTTGTTTTCCAAAAAGTGTTCCAGTGTAATGATTGCCCCTGTTCCATGTCAACGAGCATCTCCACCACACATCAAGGAGAGATGAAAAACGTTAGGTTGCAATCAGAAGGATAAAGTGCTCTGTGACTGTCTGCTGACCAGAGCAGTTCATTAGCCCAGCAGTGATTTGATAAACAAGAGCCTGTGTTTTCTGGCCTAGAGTGACTTGCTACTTGGAGACTGCTTAGATATAAAGGAAAGAAAGAAAGACTTGCATTTCTATAGCGCCTTTCACAACCTCAGGACATCCCAAAGCGCTTTACAGCCAATGAAGTGATTTTGAAGTGTGGTCACTGCTGTAATGTAGAAAATGCGGCAGCCAATTTGCACACAGCAAGCTCCCACAAACAGCCACGTGATAATGACCAGATAGTCACCGGAACTCCCCTGCTCTTCTTCGAATAGTGCCACGGGATCTTTTACAGCCACCTCAGAGAGCAGACGGGGCCTCGGTTTTAACGTCTCATCTGAAAGACGGCACCTCCGACAGTGCCGCACTCCCTCAGTACTGCACTGGGAGCATCAGCCTAAGCTGATGTACTCAAGTCTCTGGAGTGGGACTTGAATCCAGAACCTTTTGATGCAGAAATTGAAGTGCTACAGTCAAAAGGCTTAACTATGGTAGCTCTCCTCTACTGGGTGTGAGCTGGACATGGTCTGTAGAAGGGCTGAATGGCCTTTCATCTTTCCATGGTTCTTTTTCTGTTCTATGTTCAGCTGGCATAAAGGAACTTTGAAACATAGCAGGTTAATTAAAGTGATAGGCAATTCAGGGGCTCACCACATGGGGCACCATGGGGCATGAGCTGGTGCGCCGCCATTCAGTGGCACAGACTCTATGTACACCGCCAGATTGCATCACCAGCGGGCAAAAAGAATGGAGTCAAAATTGAGTGAAGAGTTATTTGAACTTTCCAACCTTCGTAATATAGGAAGGAAGTGGGGGATGCGCAAAAGGCCAGAATTACAACAGTGACTCCATTTCAAAAGTACTTCATTGGCAGTATAGCGCTTTGAGACGTCCGGTGGTCGTGAAAGGCGCTATATAAATACAAGTCTTTCTTTCTTTTCTTTCTATATTTCATTTCAACAACAACTTGCATTTATACAGCGCCATTAACGTAGTAACATGTCCCAAGACGCTCCACAGGAACACAATCAGACAAAAATTGGCACCGAGCATAAGAAGGAGACATTAGGACAGGCAAATAGGTAAGTTTTAAGAAGCGTCTTGGAGGAGGAGCGAGAGGTGGAGAGGTGGAGAGGTTTAGGGAGGGAATCGCAGAGATTAGGGCCTAGATGGCTGAAGGCACGGCCACCAATGGTGGAGCGAAGGAAGTGGGGGATGCGCAAGAGGCCAGAATTGGAGGAATGCAGAGTTCTCAGGGGGGTTGCAGGGCTGGAGGAGGTGACAGAGATAGGATGGGGTGAGGCCATGGAGGGATTTTAACACAAGGGAGCCACTGTAGGTCAGCGAGCACAAGGGTGATGGGTGAATGTGACTTGGTGCGAGTTCCTTCTCCGATTTCCTCTCTCTGCTCCAGTTACTCTTCTTGATCGGTCCTTCAGTGGAACAAGTTCACAGGCCTCCACCAATGCTGCTCTTCAAAATGTCACTATGCCAAGCAGGGTACGAGAGTGACTTTCGCCCGACTTTCCTTCCACGCTGGTGGGGACACACCTAGCCTTCATCCGGCATTTCCACACAGCAATGGAGCGGAATCAGGAAGTTCAGAGCATGAGGCCATCATAACAACAAATCCACACCCCACCATTGCATGGCGCCATATATCTCTGTCACGACACCTCCATTTTGGACTTGCTTTAAGTCCGAGGCTTTTACATTTTGAAAGCTCGTTGAGAAAGGCGGGCTTGTGAGAGTGGGCTGTAACTGGGTTGCCAACTCTGGTTGGATATATTCCTGGGGGTTTCATCACATGACCTCTCGTCTCCAACTGCCCCGCCCGGTCGAACAGCCTTTTTTCCCCACCTCCAATATTTTTTACAAAAGCCTTCAAAGAAATTGGAAAAAATCCCCACTCAATTTGTTTTTAAAATCCCTACAATTTTTTCCCCATCAAAGACTCCAGGGCAATCCCGGAGGGTTGGCAACCTTAACTGTAACACTCGGAGATAGTGGCTGGAATTTTGTCGGTGTTCAGCAGATGGGATGGGTGGTGGGTCAGCTGTTAAATTTAAAATGATTGACAGCGGGTCGGGACCCCGCTGTCAAAACGCGCACACTGGACTTTCCCGATGTCGGGTCTGCCAGTGCTGAGCAGACCCGACAGGCAGCAGCGGAGGAGGCAATTAAAATCATTAATGGCTCATTTACAGCCACTTATCAATGGTTTTAGACCTCGTCCGTGAAGCTGAGGCAGGAGGTCAGTGGCCATTGAATCAGCTGATGAGTTGACAGCTTCAAATATTAAGTCAAAGCTCGAACTGATTGAGATATCTTTCCTTAGCCACTAGCTTCTCTAAACTGCATTTGCACAACAGATTCAGGATGCTGCAAGTCTTTAGACAAGCCTCCATCCAGTCTGACCTCATTGCCTTTCCCACCATTGACAGATCACTTCTGCCATCTCTACGTCACCTGCCATCTATTCCATCAGCATCAGTGCCCTTGAAACTCTCTCACCTTGGTTCTCAGAATCCCACCATGATCAGCCCCAACACCAGCAGCATCAGGCACACCAGCAGCACCAACAACAACACCAACCTTCTCCGCAATCACCTGATGCTGCACAGGACACAGGGCATCAGCACCCAAGCACATTGCCTCACCATGGCTACATTTAATTGAACTGACGCTGTACACCCTGGCTGCCACACGATGCTCCAGGTTGGCACCACCCCACACCAACACCATAAAGCATCCCTACAATGCCCAAGCCATTCCTTTCACATTCTTCAGCATTGCAGGGGGTAACATTATGTCTCACCATTCACTGCAACTCATCAAGCCACTTCCAAAAGGTGCACACAAATCTGTCCAGGAATGCAAAGTGTTGAAAAAAAAATGTCAATGTTTGACAGCACATTCACAGAAACTTTACATTGTGGGAGACTACAGTCTCCCGCGTAAAGAAATAGGCAACACAGCGAGCTACAAGAAATAGGTCTTTACTCCAACTCTCACAATACAGTACTGAATTCGTAAAGCCCGCGAGCCTGTGATGACTCACGGTTGGTCACCTGCTGGAACCTGATTGGTTTTCCTTCTCTCAGCAGCAGGCAAGTCTGAACATGCCTTATTCCTCTCAGCTTGCAACTGTCTTGCGGGGGGAGGGGAATACAGCAGTTAAAAGGGGATTATACAGGTTTATCTACATACACACAGTGTTTCCCCAATGTGGCAATGCCACATATGCCCCCCCAGAATCCTCGTTAAATGTAAAAGTCAGTCTCTGCGGAGGTTTGACCAAACGGCCGTAGCGGCTGTAGTAGCCATCTGGCATGTGAGGAGGGCTGTCTGGGAGGTCGGCCGGTTGGTTCGTCGGCTGGTCTGGTGGCTGGTCTGCCGGTGGGCTGGCTGGATGGGCTGCCGGCGAAGGTGGGGTGGCGGCCGGGAAGTAAGATTCTGGCGTGTCTTGGTCCTCTTGTGGGGCCGCCGCCAACGCGGGAGGTCTGCCCCGCCGTGGGGGAAGAGCCGGACGAACCGGGAAGCTGAGGTCCAGGTGCGCCGGTTTGAGGCGGTCTACTGAAATAAGGTCCGGCTTCCCGCCGACGTCGATAAGAAAAGCTTTGTCCCCCGTCTCCAATACTGAGAAGGGGCCGGTGTATGGTGCCTGCAGCGGGCCTCTGTGCGCATCCCGGCGCACGAAGACGAACTCCGCATGTCATAAGTCCCGAGGCACGTAGGACGGCTGCGGGCCGTGTTGCGAAGTGGGCACTGGACGGAATTGCTGGGCTGCGTCCTGGTACAGGGAAAGCTGTCTGGCGGCCGACCACGGCTCCGTTGTCAGGGGGAGGAAGTCGCCTGGTACTCTGAGCGGTTGGCCATAGACCATCTCGGCCGCGGAGGCGCGGAGGTCCTCTTTGGGCGCGGTGCGCAATCCCAGGAGGACCCAGGGTAGTTTGTCGATCCAGCTGGTGTCGGCCAGGCTGGCGCGGAGGGAGGCTTTCAAGGAACGATGAAAGCGCTCGCAGAGCCCGTTGGCCTGCGGGTGGTAGGCTGTTGTCCTATGCAACTTGGTGCCGAGGCCGGCGGTGATGGCATTCCACAAGTGGGAGGTGAACTGGGGGCCTCTGTCCGAGGATATGTCGGTCAGCACGCCGAACCGGGCCACCCATGTCGAGACGAATGCTCGCGCGACGTCGGTCATGGTGGTGGAGGCGAGGGGAACCGCCTCGGGCCATCTGGTGGTGCAGTCGACGATCGTGAGCAGGTGTGTGAAACCGTGCGACGGTGGCAAGGGGCCTACCAGATCGACGTGGACGTGGTCGAAACGCCTCTCGGGCACCGGGAAACACTCCAATGGCGCCTTGGTGTGCTGCTGGACCTTAGCGTGCTGACGCGCCATGCATGTGTTGGTCCAGTCTCTCACATCCTTGTGGAGTCCAGGCCAGACGAACTTGGCGGACATGAGTTTCTGAGACGCACGCATCCCTGGATGTGAGAGGCCGTGGATGATGTCGAAAACTCGCTTGCGCCAGGCGGATGGGACGACCGGCCTAGGCGAAGGGACTGAGACGTCGCACAGGAGGGTTGTGCCGGCTGTGTGGAAGTGGATGTCGGCCAGAGTGAGGCTGGTAGTTGACGTCCTGAGGGCCTGGATCTCCGCGTCGGCGGCCTGGTCTCTCACCATGCTGGCGTAGTCGACGCCCAGGTGCACTGCGTGGAGCGAGGGTCTTGAGAGGCAGTCGGCCACCAAATTGTCCTTGCCGGCGACGTGGCGGATGTTCGTGGTGAACTCCGAGATGAAGTTGAGTTGGCGCTGTTGGCGCGCGGACCAGGGTTCGGTTACTTTGGCCATGGCGAAAGTGAGCGGCTTGTGGTCCACGAATGCGGTGAACGGCCAGCCTTCCAGGAGGAAACGGAAGTGCCGGATTGCCAGGAACAGGGCCAGGAGCTCTCTGTCGAACGTGCTGTAGGCCTGCTCATTCTTGCGCAGCTGTCGGCTGAAAAATGCCAGTGGCTGCCACGCGCCTTTGACCCACTGTTGCTGGACAGCGCCGACGGCGTAATCCGAGGCGTCCATGGTGAGGGCGGTCTTGGCGCCCGGGATGGGGTGGGCCAGTAGTGTGGCGTTGGCCAAGGTGCTTTTGGTCTGGTGGAAGGCTGTCGCCATCTCGCTGGACCAGGTGAGTTGCTCTTTGCCCGTTTTGCCCCTGGTGGCTTCGTAGAGGGGGCGCATGAGTGAGGCGGCCTTGGGCATGAAACGGTGATAGAAATTGACCATCCCCAAAAATTCCTGCAGCGCCTTGACCGAGGTGGGCTGGGGAAAGTCCGCCACCGCCTGCATCTTGGAAGGTAGGGGAATGGCTCCCCTTGGCGAGATTCTGTGGCTGAGAAAGTCAATTTGGGCTGCTCCGAACTGGCATTTGGCTGGGTTGATGATTAGCCCGTGTTGGCTGAGGCGCTGGAAAAGAGAGCGCAAATGCGCGATGTGCTCGGCCTTGCTGGTGCTGGCCACGAGGATATCGTCCAGATAGACGAACAGGAAGCTCAGGCCCCGTAGGACGGAATCCATGAGCCGTTGGAAGGCCTGTGCGGCGTTCTTGAGCCCGAAGGGCATGCGCAGGAACTCGAACAGTCTGAAGGGGGTGATGACCGCCGTCTTCTGGACGTCTGCGTGGTGGACGGGGACCTGATGGTAGCCGCGAATCAGGTTGACCTTGGAAAAGACGGACTTTCCTGCTAGGTGTGCCGAAAAGTCTTGGATGTGCGGAATGGGGTATCTATCGGGCGTGGTGGTGTCGTTGAGCCGTCTGTAGTCGCCGCAGCGGCGCCAGCCACCGCCCGGCTTGGGCACAATGTGGAGGGGGGACGACCAGGGGCTGTTCGAGCGGTGGATGATGCCCAGTTTCTCCATCATGGCGAATTCTTCCTTGGCCACCGCCATCTTGGCTGGGTCCAGGCGTCTGGCTCGGGCGAACACTGGTGGTCCCGTAGTGGCGATGTGGTGCTCGACACCATGCTTGGCTGCCGTGGCTGAGAAGGTCGGTTGTGTGAGCCTCGGGAAATCTGCGAGTAGGCGGGCGTAGTTGTCATCCGCCGGGGCAGAGCAGGACCCAACGAGGGCCGGGCTGTTGCTCTGCTGGCAGGCCAGTGAAGCGAAAGTTGCTGCGTCGATCAGGCGCCTGTCGCGGACGTCGACCAGGAGTCCGTGGGCGCAAAGAAAATCGGCGCCCAGCAAGGGATGTGCCACCAAGGCCGTCACGAAATCCCACGTAAATCGCTGGCCGTTGAAACAAACCTCGGCCCGTCGCTTTCCAAAAGTAGCGATGGCTGTGCCATTTGCCGCCACGAGGGGTGGGCCGCTGCAGCCTGCCTGGATGTCTAGCTGGGAGGCAGGAAATATGCTGCATTGGGCTCCGGTGTCGCAAAGGAATCTGCGCCCTGAAAGGGAGTCGGTTATGTACAGCAGTTTACCTGCGGTGCCGATGGCCATCGTGGCGGCGGGGGTGCGGTCGAGCGGGCCTAGACGGCGGCGCGGGGCTGGCGCGTTGGGCCGGGCGGCCATCTTGGTTTGATCGAAAGAGCAGGGTGCTCTGCAGCGTTGGGCCTTGTGGCCGAAACGCGCGTGGTAGTAGCATAGTTCTGCGGCCTGGCGTGGCGGCGCATGCTCAGTGGTGTCGGGGGGCCTCGCCGCTGCACAGCCGAGTTGGGCGATGGTGAAGACTTTGTCCGCGGCGGCTGCCAGTTGTACGCAGTCCGTGATCGGGGACCCCGCGAGGGCAGTCTGTACCTGCTGAGGAAGCAGGCTGAGGAAAAGGGCCCGAAACAAGAAGCACTGCGGTTCAGAACCCAGTAGCACAAGCATCCGGCTCATCAACTGGGTTGGGGTAGAGTCACCGAGGCCTGGTAGTGAAAGAAGCCTACGGGCCCTCTCCTCCCCGGACAGGCCATAAGCCTGCAGCAAGCGGCCCTTAATGGTTGAGTACTTGCCGGTCTGTGGTGGGTTCCCCAGCAGGTCGAGAACTTCGGTGGCGGTGGAGCTTGCTAGAGCTGAGACTACGTGGAGGTACCTTTCTTCATCGTCTTGAACCCTGCGAAGGGTGAATTGGGCCTCCGTGTGCGCGAACCAAGCTGGTGCTTGGTGTTCCCAGAAGGTGGGGAGCTTCAAGGACGCAGCGCCGGCTGACATCGGGCTGCTGCTGGTTGCCGTCGGGTCATTGCTGGCCTCTGTAGGGCTACGTGAGTCGGGGGCTTCAGCCGCCGACATTCGGGGTCACCAATGTGGAAGACTACAGTCTCCCGCGTAAAGAAATAGGCAACACAGCGAGCTACAAGAAATAGGTCTTTACTCCAACTCTCACAATACAGTACTGAATTCGTAAAGCCCGCGAGCCTGTGATGACTCACGGATTGGTCACCTGCTGGAACCTGATTGGTTTTCCTTCTCTCAGCAGCAGGCAAGTCTGAACATGCCTTATTCCTCTCAGCTTGCAACTGTCTTGTGGGGGGAGGGGAATACAGCAGTTAAAAGGGGATTATACAGGTTTATCTACATACACACAGTGTTTCCCCAACGCCACAACATGAACATTGGCTAAAACACCCAAGTGACTACCCTTGTGTGTTGTTAGTTGGTATGATTGCATTAGGATGAGGGTGAGTGTGAGGGGTGGCTAGTGAGATGGGGATGCGATAATATAGAGAGAGAGGGATGGGTGGAGGTGCAAGGTAAGTTGGTGTGAGTAAAGATGTGCAGGAGTATGGTAGGGAAGGCAGAGTGATGGGGATGTGATGAGTGGCACAGCAGGATGAGGTTGAGTGTGGCTTTGCAGTAACGTTTCGTGATCTACTGAGATCATTGAAAGGTTTGCGCCACTGCAGCCTGGCCCTCCTGATAACATCCCTGCTTGTGCCCTCCTGTGCAATGTGCAACCAGGCTGCATTGGTGTACTGGGGAGGTCTCTTCCGCCCATGGGAAGGGAAGAGAACCTCCCTGCGTGCTGTGACTCCCTCCATAAGCATATGGAGGGAGTCATAGGAGAGCCTGGGTGCAGCCCTGCCCCTCTGTGCAGTGCTTGTCAGTGTTTGCAGCACCTCAATGCTGTAGAACACTGACAGAATAACTCTCAAAATAAAGTTGACCGTGGTCCCTTTAAGGAAACCGGCTGATGATATGTCATCAAATGATGTCATCAGACCTGCTTCTTTCAATTGGCCGGCTAACGCGCTGGGCAGGCTTAACAAGACCAATCATCGGAAAATCATCTCAGACAGCGGGATGGAGATAGTAGCGGGGTCAGGACCCGCCACCGACGTCGCCCTCCCCAGACTCGCCGAGGTTGGTAAAATCGCAGCCCACGTGTGGGTCTGAGAATGTGGCGCGTGTTGTTTAGTTTCTATTGAACTGTGAGGCTTCTGTGGGCGAAACCGGACAAATTGCTTTCTCTTCATAAAAAGCAGAGCCTGTGCATTCCAGGTCGGTTTGCAGAACAATATCTGACATTGTACTTGCCCGTCACAAGCTGGAGCTCCTTTGAGCCCACTCGTTGACCGCTGGCTTTCCTTGCCTTGTGTAGTGATTGATGCACAGGCCATGTACTGGATGGCACAATAACATTTGTCAATAATATTGCCATTTTTACAGGATCAGGGATTAGCATTCCCAGCCCTCCAGATTCGCCCTGGAGTCTCCAGGAGTTACAGATTGCTCTCTGAGACACTGCTGCAAACAACCCAGGAGAAAATAAATCATCGAGGCATTAAAAAAAAGTGTTTTTTTCATTTTCTAAGAACACTTCCATCGATTCATAGAATTATCTCTTCTTAGGCAGAAGAGATGCAGTGCAGAAGGAGGCCATTCGGTCCATCATGCCTGTGCCGGCTCTTTGAAAGAGCTATTTCAGGCCAAACCTGGAATACTGCGTTTGGAGTACAGCACAGGTTCACCAGAATGATGCCGAGGCATAAAGTGTTTAAATTATGAGGGCAGGTTGCATAGACTTGGCTTGTATTCCCTTGAGTTTAGGAGATTGGGAGGTGAACTGATCGAGGTGTTTACAATGATAAAGGGATTCGATAGGGTGGATACAGAGAAACTATTTCCTCTGATGGGGGAATCAAGAACGAGGGGGACATAATTTTAAAATTAGAGCCAGGCCGTTATGGAGGGAAATCAGGAAGCACTTCTTAACACAAAGGGTAGTGGAATGGGAATCTGGAACTCTCTCCCCCAAAAGGCTGTGGATGCTGGGGGACAATTGGTGCTTTCAAGATGGAGGTCGATAGATTTTTGTTGGGTCAGGGTATCGAGGGATATGGAACTAAGCCGGGAAAATGGAGTTAAGATGCAGATCAGCCATGATCTAATGGAATGACGGAACAGGCTTGAGGGGCTGAATGGTCTCCTCCTGTTCCTATGTTCCTGTGGTGCCACGTCGGGTTTGAAAGCGGAGCAAGTCAGTCGGAACTGTTTGCTGAACCGTCTGATTGCTTCAGAAGGATGGCTGGGACTTGCCCAGCTTGCACTGAAGCAACGTATGTCAATGCACACCTCAGACTGACAGCCCCATTCAGTTACGCTGTATTGAGCGCTGATCTGAAGGGGAAAGAAAGGACTTGTAATTATATAACACCGTTTACCAGCTCAGGAGGTCCCAGAGCACTTTACTGCCAATGAAGTACTTTTGATGTGTAGTCGCTGTTGTAATCTAGGGAAATGCGGTAGCTGATCTCCGACTGGCTCAGCCTTCTCTGTCTGGCTGGTTATTTGTCTCCGCCTGGCTCAGCTTTCTCTCTTTCATCTCTCCACACCCTTAAATTGTCTGTCTGTCTGTCTCTCATTTACTCTCCCTGCATCAGCACCCAGAGGACTAGCTGAGTGTAATGAGAGCAGGCCCGGAGGCTTTGGCCTGGAACTGTTGAAGCAAGTGCACCAGCCTGTGATGAGTAAATTGCCCACAGAATAATATGTGCAGTATAAGAGCAGTAAATTGCCAGATCATATGCATGAGTTAATAAAAGTGGGTTAAAGCTTTACGGTGACTGCCTTCAGGGCCGAAGAATTTCAATCAAATAAATAAAGCAGCGTTTGAAATCTTGGCCTCACCTCCATTTTGCTGTTTTAAAGCAAAACGCAGGAAGTGAGGACTTCGTTTCAGCTTTGTGCTTTGGTGTCAAAGAGGTTAATGTCCCCAGAACCCTCACCACCGGCATTGGAATGTCTTTGGGGGTAATTTTGACTTTGGGCGGCAGTGTATACCAGGCGAAATCGGATCGGCTGCCCGTTACACACCTCGACCCGTGTTCATTTCTATTGGCTTCAATGGGAGAGACGTGTAAAGGGTGGGCGGATCCAATATCGCCCCGTTTTACACCATTCTCCAAAGTGGGGGCAACACAGCCGGCAGCCACTGACTGTGGCACGGGATCTTGGATTTACCCTCAAATCGCTGCCAGGGCCGACTTCCACCTGGCCCCATATATCCCCGATAGGAAGCGGCTCTCACTGCGTGACTCCCACATCAGTGTTGTAAAAGGTCTCTAACCTTCTTGGATCGTCTGCAGTCTTGCCACAGTCACCTCTCATAGGCCTAGAACTTCCTGTTGGCTATTTTAGTGGATCAAGTGCTAAATGCCGTCCCTTCCTCTGTTATTTTAGTTGTGCCTGCATTGTAATACCAGACAGACCAAGTCAACATGGATTTACAAAAGGTAAATCGTGCTTGACTAATCTACTGGAATTTTTTGAGGATGTAACTGGTAGGATAGATAAGGGAGAACCAGTGGATGTAGTGTATTTGGACTTTCAGAAGGCTTTTGATAAGGTCCCGCATAAGAGATTAGCATGTAAAGTTAAGGCACATGGGATTGGGGGCAAGGTATTGACTTGGATAGAGAACTGGTTGGCAGACAGAAAGCAAAGAGTTGGAATAAACGGGTCTTTTTCCGAGTGGCAGGCAGTGACTAGTGGGGTACCGCAGGGATCGGTCCTTGGACCCCAGCTATTCACAATATATATTAATGATTTAGACAAGGGAACTAGATGTAATATCTCCAAATTTGCAGATGACACAAAGCTGGGTGGGCGTGTGTGGTGTGAGGAGGATGCCGAGAAATTCCAGGATGATTTGGACAGGTTGGGTGATTGGGCAAAAGCATGGCAGATGCAATATAACGTGGATAAATGTGAGGTTATCCACGTTGGTGGCAAAAACAGGAAGGCAGATTATTATCTGAATGGCAATAGATTGGGAGAAGGGGAAGTGCAACGAGACCTGGATGTCCTTGTGCACCAGTCGCTGAAGGTAAGCATGCAGGTGCAGCAGGCGGTTAAGAAGGCAAATGGTATGTTGGCCTTCGTAGCGAGAGGGTTTGAGTACAGGAACAAGGATGTCTTGCTGCAGTTGTACAGGGCCTTGGTGAGACCACATCTTGAGTATTGTGTGCAGTTTTGGACGCCTTATCTGAGGAAGGATGTTCTTGCCATGGAAGGAGTTCAGCGAAGATTCACCAGGCTGATACCTGGGATGTCAGGAATGACGTATGAGGAGAGATTGGGACGATTGGGCTTGTACTCGCTGGAGTTTAGAAGAATGAGAGGGGATCTTATTGAAACTTATAACATTCTGACAGGACTGGACAGACTAGATGCAGGAAGGATGTTCCCAATGGTCGGGGAGTCCAGAACCAGGGGTCATAGTCTAAAGATAAGGGGTAGACCATTTAGGACAGAAATGAGGAGGAATTTCTTCACCCAGAGAGTGGTGAACCTGTGGAATTCTCTACCACAGAAGGCAGTAGAGGCCAATTCATTAAATATATTCAAGAAGGAGTTGGATATATTTCTTAAGGCTAAAGGGATCAAGGGATACGGGGAGAAAGCAGGGACCGGGTACTGAAATTGGATGATCAGCCATGATTGCATTGAATGGCGGAGCAGGCTCGAGGGGCCGAATGGCCGACTCCTGCTCCTATCTTCTATGTTTCTATGTTTCTATGTTTGGCATATCAATGCATTAGGCAATGCTCTGCTATTATCACCAACAGGAGTTCCTGGCCTATAGACCTGAGGCCCGCAAGAAGTTCCAGTGAAACGGGATGGATGTCAAACCCATTTTTATTCAACTCTCGCTCCCTCTCAGCCTGTTTAGCTCTCTCACTCCCCTGCAAACCCAAGCTTGGCATTACCTAATCATCACTTCCCGATTCACCTCATCTTCCCTCCTGCTCTTACCAACTTTGGGGGTGTTCAGCCCTTCGTAGATTCATAGAATAGATTCATAGAATGATACAACACTGAAGGAGGCCATTCGGCCCGCCATGCTTGTGCTGGCTCTTTGAAAGAGCCGTCGTGCTCAGTCCCAGCCCCTGTTTTTTTGTCCGTGACCCTGTGAGTTCCTCATCCTCAAGAACCCGTCCAACTCCCTTTTAAAATTATTGATGGAATCAGGTTCCACCACCTTTCCAGGTCGAGCGCTCCAGATCCCGTCAACTCGCTGAGTGAAAAACTTCTTCTCATCTCCCCTCTAGATCTTTTTCCAATGATTTTAAACCTATGACCTCTGGTTATTGACCCAATTGCCAGAGGGAATAGTTTTTCCCCTATTTACTCTGTCAAAACCTCTATTAGTCTTGAAAGCCTCTATTAGGGTCACCTGGAACTCTCTCTCTCTCTGACGAGCACAATTTCAGGAGCATGTGTGCAAGCCTCATTCTTTTGACAGCGCAATGTGGGGAGGAGGGAGGAGGGGGAGATTGTGCTCAGTTGCTCCCAAGGGGGAGTTTCCCTTTCGGGAGCGCTCTACACTTTCCAGTCGTACGCGTCCCTGTGGCTGCGGCTATCATAAGTATGATGTTCCACCCTGTTTGTCATTGTGGCTAATCCCACAGTTGTAAACAGCTCCGGCTTTGATTGGTAGCCCTTTGTAACCCTCGGCTCGGCTCAGGCACGAAGCATTCCTCAATTATGTCCGGCTCCGTCAGCACTGATCAGAGGCCGAGTGTGCGAAATTTAGTGGCTATTGCTTCCCAGATAGCCGACTTGATGAAGTGGCAATTGGGCCATACAGGAGCGAATTGATAGCTTGTTCAAGCTCCTTCTCTCGATGCCATCCATCCAGTTACTGCCGCAAGCTCTTGGTTCTTGTTTCACAAAAAACAGATTTGCTGCTGCCCCATTTCTTCTCAGTGGGAGATTGTCTTGCTGGGGACTGCTGTGAAGGAACTAACAGCACCAGAGTAATTGAGTTGATCTCAGTGTCTCTTCATCAGCTGCAGAGATCACTCTGGGCAATGAGAATGTGTTTCTCTGTGCCTGATGCATGCGGGAGATGGGCGGTGATCCCCTCGGTCTCCAGGTCGCCGTTCCCCCACAACTCACATTATGGAGGTGAGATTGCAGTCAGATTAGTGTTGTCGCTGTTACGGCTCAGCCTAAGGAGAGGCTGTGCTTTACTCACCAGGGCAGTGCGTGCGTGCTTCAGACTTCAAAACGAGGAGCTCAGTAAACGGAGAGGCGGAGAATGAGAGGCACGCTCAGCCCAATACATAGAGACAGCTCAACCGCTGCACTGGTGCCAGCCGTGGCTCAGTGGGCAGCACTCTCGCCTCAGAAGATCGTGGATTCAAGTCCCACCCCAGAAACTTGAACAAAACATCTAGGGCTGACACTCCAGTGCTAGCACTGAAGGAGTGCTGCGCTGTTGGAGGTGCCGGCTTTTGGATGAGGTTTTAAACTGACACCCTGTCTGCCCTCTCAGGTGGATGTAAAAGACCCCACGGCACTGTTCAAAGAAAAGCAGGGGAGTTTTCCTCGGTATCCTGGCCAATATTTATCCCCCAACATTAGTGAAAAAAACCCCAGATTATCTGATTGTTTATTTCATTGCTGTTTGTGACACCTTGCTGTGCGCAAATTGGTTGCCGTGTTTCATTCATTACAACAGTGATTACGCGTCAAAAATCTTTAATTGGCTGTAAAATGCTTTGGGCCATGCTGAGATCATGAAAGGTGCTAGATAAATGCTCTCTCTGGCAACAGTCCTTTAAGTTAATTTAAGGGGGGACCAGTGACCCCTGCAGTATGGACCCCTGCCTCAGGAGATGGCTGTCCCCATACTGTCAAAGGAATCATGAACAGCTCCCTGCTGAATTGAATGATTTGGTTTCTTGAGGCTATGGCAGAATGACCTTGGTGTCTATCCATAACATCCTCGAGTCACTCATGCGCCAACCTTTTACTGCATTAACAATTTACTGATGCCGTGCACGGACTTTGCCTTACTCAGTCCTGTGATTATTGAAAATTAATTCTCGGGTTGTGGGCGTTACTGGCAAGGCCGGCATTTATTGCCCATCCCCAGTTGTCCTTGAGAAGGTGGTGGTGAGCCACCTTCTTGAACCGCTGCAGTCCGTGTGGTGAAGGTGCTCCCACAGTGCTGTTAGGGAGGGAGTTCCAGGATTTTGACCCAACGACGATGAAAGATCGACGATATACTTCCAAATCAGGATGGTGTGTGACTTGGAGGGGAACTTGGAGGTGATGGTGTTCCCATGCATTCAATCCCAGCGTGTTTACTGTACTCTGTACCTACTCTATTCAAGGTTTTTAATGATTTGTAGACGTTTATCGAGTTGAGTATCCCTTCGCTTAGCAATGTGAAGATCTCCTCCGTTTACTACTTCTTTTCAAGGGGGTGAGAGTGGCAGCCCTTGATATCAAGGCAGCATTTGACTGAGTGTGGCATCAAGGAGCCCTAGTTCACTGATGACTGCACAGTGTTCAGCGCCATTCACAACTCCTCAGATAATGAAGCAGTTAATGCCCGCATGCAACATCACCTCTGGAATTCAGCTCCTTTGTCCATGTTTGGACCAAGGCTCTAATGATGTCGGGAGCTGAGTGGTCTTGGTGGAATCCAAACTGGGCATCAGTGAGCAGGTTATTGGTGAGTAAGTGCCATTGATAGCAATGTTGATGACACCTTCCATCACTTTGCTGATGATTGGATTTGTCCTGCTTTTTGTGGACAGGACATGCCTGGACAGTTTCCCACATTGTCGGATAGATGCCAGTGTTGTAGATGTACTGGAACAGCTTGGCTAGAGATGCGGCTAGTTCTGGAGCACAAGTCTTCAGAACGATAGCCGGGATGTTGTCGGTGCCCATAGCCTTTGCTTTATCCAGTGCGCTCAGCTGTTTCTTGATATCACGTGGAGTGAATCGAATTGGCTGAAGGCTGGCTTCTGTGATGGTGGGGACCTCGGGAGTAAGCCGATATGGATCATCCACTCAGCACTTCTGGCTGAAGTTGGTTGCAAACGCTTCAGCCTTGTCTTTTGCAGCCATGTGCTGGGCTCCACCATCATTGAGGATGGGGATATTCATGGAGCCTCCTCCTCCCATTAGTTGTTTAACCTGTCAAAGATGTCATACATCAAACTGTCACTTGCATGTCTCAGAATGTCCTGTGTCCGTACTGCAAAAAATAATGATTGGCTGAAATGAGGACATATTTGTTGAAGCACCTATATCCAATTGAAGAAAGAAAGACTTGCATTTATGTAGCACCTTTCATGAACTTAGGACATCCCAAAGTGCTTTACAGCCAATGATGTACTTTTGAAGTGTAGTCACTGTTTTGTAATGTAGGAAATGGAGTTAATGCTAACAAATCCAAATCTATTTGAGTCAGTCAGCAAACATCAATTTGGAATGAGTAAGCAGCAGAAATGGATCAACTTGTTTCTGAAAGCTACTGATGCAGAAACAGCAACCAATCAAATTGCAGCAAATCTTTTATGAAGTGAGAGGGAACAAAATATAAAGGAGAATAAAATAGAGTGACAAGCAAAGGAAGAGAGTGAAAGAGATTGAAATAGAAATTAATCTGGGGCCGATCATGGCCTCTTGTACATCACTGCGTGTCAGTCAATGGGAGTCTCCCCTACATCACTGCGTGTCAGCCAATGGGAATCTCTCCTACATCACCCAGTGTCAGCCAATGGGAGTCTCCTCTACATCACCCAGTGTCAGCCAATGGGAGTCTCCTCTACATCACCCAGTGTCAGCCAACGGGAGTCTCCCCTACATCACTGAGTGTCAGCCAATGGGAGTCTCCTCTACATCACCCAGTGTCAGCCAATGGGAGTCTCCCCTACATCACTGCGTGTCAGCCAATGGGAATCTCTCCTACATCACTGCGTGTCAGCCAATGGGAGTCTCCTCTACATCACCCAGTGTCAGCCAATGGAAGTCTCCTCTACATCACCCAGTGTCAGCCAATGGGAGTCTCCCATACATCACTGTGTGTCAGCCAATGGGAGTCTCCCCTACATCACTGAGTGTCAGCCAATGGGAGTCTCCCCTACATCACCCAGTGTCAGCCAATGGGAGTCTCTCCTACATCATTGTGTGTCAGCCAATGGGAGTCTCTCCTACATCACTGACTGTCAGCCAATGGGAGACTCCACTACATCATTGCATGTCAGCCAATGGGAGTCTCCCCTACATCACCCAGTGCCAGCCAATAGGAATTTCTCCTATGTCACTGCATGTCAGCCAATGGGCGCCTCCCCTACATCACTGAGTGTCAGCCAATGGGACTCTCCCCTACATCACCCAGTGTCAGCCAATGGGAGTCTCACCTAACTCACTGTGAGTCAGCCAATGGGAGTCTCCCCTACATCACCCAGTGTCAGCCAATGGGAGTCTCACCTAACTCACTGTGAGTCAGCCAATGGGAGTCTCCCCTACATCACTGCGTGTCAGTCAATGGGAGTCTCCCCTACTTCACCAGGGAGGTAGTGCTGCACTCTCAGAGGTGCTGTCTTTTGGATAAGACCTTAAACCGAGGCCACATCTGCTCTCTCAGATGAATATAGAAGATCCCATACCACTATTTTGAAGGACAGCAGGGGAGTTCTCTTCGGTGTCCTGGCCAATATTTATCCCTCAACCAAGTTCCAACATCACTAAACAGATTATCTGGTCATTATCGCATTGCTGTTTGTGGGATCTTGCTGTGTGCAATTTGGCTGCCGTGTTTCCCATATTACAACAGTGACTATGCTTCAAAACTTTCAAAAACAAGTTGCTCCATTTCTGCTGCTTACTCATTCCGAATTGCCGTTTGCCGACTGACTCAAATAGATTTGGATTTGTTCGCATTAACTCAATTTCCTACATTAAAAAACAGTGACTACACTTCAAAAGTACTTCATTGGCTGTAAAGCGCTTTGCGACGTCCTGAGGTCGTGAAAGGTGCCGTAGAAATGCAAGTCTTTCTTTTGTTCAGTAGGCTGATGTTCAGCATTGGATTACTGGGCCGAACCATTCCGCGGACCCCCACCATCAGCAGAACCTCACACGCATGGCAGATGAGCGCCCTTTAATGTCAATGGACGGAACATCCTGTACAGAGTGCCACAATCTAATTGATAAGCCGCCTTCTGCATGCAGGGCCTGGTGGGCACAGTGACCATGGAGAGTTCCCTTCAACATTTGTGCAGCAGGGTAAGGGCTAATGTATCACTGCTGAAATGCAAGGCCGCATTTTATTTTAGTGGGAGTTTTTGCTGATTAAATCCCACATATTTTTTGTGCTGTATTTGAAAAGAAAATCATTTTTATTGTGACAAATATGCACATATATCACATTAAGAAATTCACTCTCTCTCCCCTGGACAGTCTTGCTACCATTGCCCCTGTTTCCCAGTGATATCGATTTGAATGGCTCTGCGTCCTAATGTGGTGAGATGAGATCGGCTCATTTGCATTGATCACCGTGCCTCTGTGCTTGCTGTCACTGCCGCATCTGCCCAGTTAGGAACTGTGCGGGGCTCCTGACAGACCCTGTGGCATCTGTGCGCGCCATTCAATCATTCGCTTCTGATTGAATACCCGGAACAGGGACACGAGAGAGAGAGAGAGAGAGAGAGAGACAAAAGAGGGATTAGCTGGGAGACCGCCGAGTGCAAGGGGAGCTGTGTGTCAAAGGGTATCAGCTGCTCCATTCCCTTCGGAGACTCGTGTTTGCTTCAATTCCATTGACTCATGCCGCTTCTGGGAATGTCACACACCAATTAACTGCCCCAGGATCTCATTCTGTCCCCATTGCAATCAACAAAACTTATCATCTCTCTGCTGTTATTTGTATCCTCAGGGTGAATGGGCGCATTTGGCTGAATGTGCAATATGCATTTTCAAGAAGTGCACTGGGCTGATTACTGCAAAGAATAGTTAATGTCTGTTTTATGAGCGATGAATGAGCTAAACAGGAAGTGCATTGCTTGTTCCTAATGGGGGCCACTGCCAAATTGGCACTGAGTCATTCACACCGGATCAGTGCCAGGTTCCACACCCAGTCATCGCTGACCTCAGGCAGGGCAATAGCTGCGATAGTTGGGGAGTTATAGTTTGCCTCAGTGCCCTAATGAAGATTGCCCGATCGCATCTGCCCGACCATTAATCTTGAAAAAATGGTTCACGGTAGATGCTACAGCTCAGACTGTCTCCCCGGTAAACATGGTTCTCGCTGCTCCACCCAGCATTTCCTAATGCACCAAACCTTTCCCAACATACCCAGGACTCCCTCGTGCACCCAGCCCTCCTCAATATGTCTAGCTCTCTCCAGTGGGCCCAGACCTCTCTGGTGCACACAGCACTCTCCCAACCCTTCCTCATATGCCCAAACCTAAAATATGTACCTCAGCACGTTGAGAGTTGACCCACTCCTTCACCCAACTGGCTCTTGTCCATGTGAAGCAGTAATAGTAATCGTTCAGGCCAGCAACATAAAAACTTTTCTTCACCCCAGCACGGTCTTCAATTGCTCCATAAGTGAGTGAAAGGATACACTTGTACTGGGGCAAAATAGAATCCCCCCCCAAGCAACTCTGCACGGTTACACAGTGAGTGACCCTTACCCTGCTGAATAAAGTGACTCTGTACAATTACAGTGAGTGACCCTTACCCTGAATAAACAGTGACTCTGTACAGTTACACAGTGAGTGACCCTTACCGTGCTGAATAAACAGTGACTCGGTACAGTTACACAGTGAATGACCCTTACCCTGCTGAATAAACAGTGACTCTGTACAGTTACAGTGAGTGACCCTTACCCTGCTGAATAAACAGTGACTCTGTACAGTTACAGTGAGTGACCCTTACCCTGCTGAATAAACAGTGACTCTGTACAGTTACAGTGAGTGACCCTTACCCTGCTGAATAAACAGTGACTCTGTACAGTTACAGTGAGTGACCCTTACCCTGCTGAATAAACAGTGACTCTGTACAGTTGCACAGTGAGTGACCCTTACCCTGAATAAACAGGGACTCTGTACAATTACAGTGAGTGATCCTTACCCTGCTGAATAAACAGTGACTCTGTACAGTTACAGTGAGTGACCCTTACCCTGAATAAACAGGGACTCTGTACAGTTACAGTGAGTGATCCTTACCCTGCTGAATAAACAGAGACTCTGTACAGTTACACAGTGAGTGACCCTTACCCTACTGAATAAACAGTGACTCTGTACAGTTACACAGTGAGTGACCCTTACCCTGCTGAATAAACAGTGGCTCTGTACAGTTACACAGTGAGTGACCCTTACCCTGCTGAATAAACAGTGGCTCCGTACAGTTACACAGTGAGTGACCCTTACCCTGCTGAATAAACAGTGGCTCCGTACAGTTACACAGTGAGTGACCCTTACCCTGCTGAATAAACAGTGGCTCCGTACAGTACTGCATTTCCTTAACATATGAATGCTGTGACAGGCACTTTAATAGATTTGCCTGAGCTAAGATGCAGACCCAGGTGTTTCCCAATCCACCTCAACCCTGCTGTAATATTTCAGATAATCTATTTCCCAGAGTCTGTGTAATTCCGTAGATTGAGTTGAAAGGTCACAAAAGTAATCCTGTGATGCATTGATTGCCTCGGCTGTGGTGCACCTGCACTGGCATCTCATATTCCAAGAAGGAGCCGAGCGAAAGTGAGGCTAATCCTTCACCTCTCCCGGATCTGATAGTCGATGACACTCAGAAGAAACTTCTTTGTCAGAAATCTAAATTGAAGAGCTCGTGAATGTGTAAGACCATGGCATTCTCTGTCTGTATTAGCGCACAGGAAATGTGTCTGACAGATTGAATTGTATGTTTGTATAGCAACCAAGAGAACCTCTTTCTCAAATCAGCTTGGCTCAGTGTCAAGGAACCAATAGGTTCTGATGCAATTGACTTGTTTTTAAAGCCTGAAGCAGGTTTATATTCCTTCAACTGATGCTGACGCCTATTTGGGTGCGGAGATAAAGAAGCAGCAAGCACTTGAAAACTCCCAGCTCAAACAAGGCAACAAATCAATGCCACAGCAATAATCAGATAGAGTCGCCCTTCCCCTTCAAGAGTCAGGTCCAATCCAAGCTGGCCACTCTTTATGTCCCAATCATGTTCTCTGCTCCCCTCCTGAAATCCCATATGGCCCTGACCCCTGACCTGTCCTTCAGTGTCTAGTATCAACCATGGCTCAGTGGGTCGCACTCTCACCTCTGAGTCAGCAGGTCATAGGTTCAAGCCCAACTTCAGAGACTTGAGCACCTAATCCAGGCTGACACTTCAGTGCAGTGCTGAGGGAGTGCTGCACTGTTGAAGGTGTGGTCTTTCAGATGAAATGTTAAACCAAGGCCTCATCTGCCCTCTCAGGGGGATGTAGAAGATCCCATGGCAATATAAAATTCTAACAGGACTATGTAGTGTATGTACCTTTAAGAGAGAACTACTTTTACAGCTCCTGTATACTGTAGTACCGGCAGTGACCACACCTGTATATAAGCCTTGAGCACGCCTCTGTACTGTTAGTCTTTAGATTACCCTCCTCCAGTAAACACCTGTTGATTGTTAATTTACAGCCTCCGTCGAGTTATTGGAAAACATCATACTTTAAGAATCACGGATTCAACAGTGGCGACGAGGTCGATTCGAATCTACCTGCAACTCTGCATTTCCTTTCAAGGATTCGCTCCGGGAGGACGGTGGAAGAAAGTCGAGGCCAGAAGCACGGGCGTCGACCATGAGCAACCGCCCAGTCATCCGGCAGAGAGTGAAAATCGCAGGGGAGGCTGTTGAGAGCTGGGCTTGGTTCTCCAGCCACGACGATCCAGCAACAGACTGACAACAGGTACAGCGCAGACCCTTCCCGGACAGCGGCGGCTGGAGCCGACCGACGGCACAGAAAAGGCTGAGCAGCGTCGACGGGGTAAGAGAGAGGGCGAAGCGCACAGGGCGCAGCCGGGGGTTGAAAACCGAGCGGTGTCGATGGAAAACAAAAAGAGAGAGAGGGTAAAGCAGCAGCCGGGTTCAGGACCGAGCGGCGGCAACGAGAGAGGCGCACGGGAGAACGCGCAGAGCACAGCCAGGGCTCAAGGGCTGAACAGCATCCGCGGGGGAAAGAAAGGAAGTGCGGGAGATGCCATTGAGCCGCGGAGAAGAAGGGAGAGCGCGGGAGACGCCATTTTAGAAGCCGCAGCGGAGAAGAAGGGCGAGTGCGGGAAGAAAGGAAAGCGTGGGAGACGCCATTTTGTGCCAGCGGAGAAGAAGGGAGAGCGCGGGAGACGCCATTTTAGACAGTTTAATCACACCCAGGGATGCTGAAGGGTGGCAGTATCACTGCATTCGACAATGAAGTCGAAGATTGGGCGACATATGTGGAACGCATTGAGGTGTACTGCAAGGCGAATGAAGTGCCAGATGCTAGGAAAGCACTGGTTTTGTTAAATTCCATGGGTGCAAAAACTTATGGCTTAATGCGAAACCTAGTAACCCCAGAGAAGCCAGTGGATAAGAATTTCGAAAGCATAGTGGAAATCCTACAGGACCACTTAAACCCCACACCGCTGCTGATAGCAGAAAGATTTAAGTTCCACAAAAGGAACCAGCATAAAGATGAAAGTAATGCTGAGTACTTAACGGAACTGCGCAAGCTATCGAAACACTGACAGTTTGGATTGGGACTAGCAGATACATTAAGGGACAAGTTTGTGTGTGGGCTTCAAAGTGAAGGAACCCAGAAATGGCTTCTATCAGAAAAGGATCTTACGCTGGACAAGGCTTTCAGCATGGCAGTATCACATGAAGCAGCAGCACGGGGCGCTGCAGAGATACAACAGAGACCGCAAGAATATGGCACCAATGAAATGTCATATGGAGCAGGGAAGTGTTATCGCTGCGGCAGAACAACACACGACCAGAAGGATTGTTGGTTCAAGGACCAAGTGTGCAGACAATGTGGAAAAGCAGGACACATAGCAAGAGTCTGCAGGTCAGGGAAGAAAACCAGCAGCAAGAAATCTCCACAGGAGAAGTACAAAAAGGTACATAAGGTGACGGAGAGTAGTTCAGACGAACAGAAAAGTGATACAGACTCCGGATGCAAGGAGCTGGGTTGTCTGAAATTACATAAGGTAATCAAAATGGAGGATCACCAGACTATCTGGGTCACGCTCAAGATAGATGGAGTCCAAGTGAAAATGGAATTGGACACAGGATCAGCCCTAACAGTCATAAACCAAAGGGACTACAAGCGGCTATTTTCACATATACCCTTGAAAGCTACAGAGATTGTCTTGAAGATGTACACGGGGCAAAAAGTCTACCCCAAAGGAAAAATAAGGGTGAACATGATATACAAAGGATAGGAAATACCCAAAATGGACCTATATGTATTGCCAGATGGAGGACCACCACTACTAGGACGTGAATGGATCCAGAAGATACAATTAGATTGGCATTCCATACAGGCACTGAAGGTTGAGGCCAAAAAGGATGACGACGTCACACCTGGACGACTGTCAAAAATGCTAACTGACGCACAAGAAGTGTGCCAGGAGGGACTCGGAACACTAAAAGGCATAACAGCGATGATTAAAATAGAGGAAAATGCAAGCCCAAAGTTTTTTAAGGCCAGACCGGAGCCTTATGCGATCCGACCAGCCGTTGAAGCAGAGCTGGAAGGGTTGGAATGTTCAGGAGTACTGTCCAAAGTAGACTGGAGTGAGTGGGCTACACCCATCGTTCCTGTAATGAAGAGGTCATTGAGTAATACGCCTGGGGAACCAAAGAAGGTCCGCATCTGTGGGGATTTTAAGGTGACAGTGAACCCAGTCCTTCACACAGTACAATATCCACTTCCATGGATTGAGGATAATTTCGCCTCGCTATCTGGAGGTAAACGCTTCACCAAAATCGATCTGGCCCAGGCGTACCTGCAAATGGAGGTAGAAGAAGCCTCGAAACAGTACCTCACGATCAACACTCATAAAGGTCTCTACCAATACAACCGGCTGGTGTTCGGGGTAGCATCGGCTCCGGCTATTTGGCAAAGGGCAATGGATCAAATCCTGCAAGGGATTCCAGGGACCCAGTGTTATTTGGACGACATCCTGGTCACGGGCGAAAATGACAGTGATCACCTCGCCAACCTGGAGAAGGTGCTCACTAGATTAAAGGAATATGGGCTACGAGCTAATCGCCACAACTGCGAGTTTTTCCAGAAGCAGATCTCGTATTGTGGCCACGTTATTGATGAAGAGTGGTTACATAAGTCCCCTGATAAGATTGAGGTAGTAGTCAAGGCTCCAGCACCGGAAAATGTGTCACAACTGAGGTCGTTCCTCGGGCTGGTGAACTACTACCATAAGTTCTTACCAAATTTGTCTACAGTATTACACCCACTGAACACCCTACTGCAAATGGGGGTACCATGGAAGTGGAATGGCAAATGTAAACGAGCTTTCCAGAAGAGCAAAGAATTGATCACATCAAAAGTGGTGTTGGCCCATTTCAACCCCGCGCTACCAATTCGGTTGGCATGTGATGCATCACCCTATGGTATTGGAGCGGTGCTGTCGCACAAATTCCCAGACGGGTTGGAGAGACCAGTAGCCTTTGCGTCTCGGTCACTAACCTCAGCCGAGCGCAACTACGCCCAGATCGACAGGGAGGCCCTCAGCCTAGTATGGGGAGTAAAAAAATTCAACCACTATCTGCATGGGCAGAAGTTCACCTTGCTGACTGACCACCAACCACTTGTCTCCATCTTTAATCCAAAGAAGGGTGTTCTGGTGATGACTGCACAACGGCTACAAAGATGGTCCCTTTTTCTAGGGGCGAACCAATATGAAATAGAGTATAAGGGCACGAAACAGCATGGAAACGCTGATGGGCTATCACGCCTGCCACTGCCTACTGTGGAGGAAGCACCAGCAGTGGACCCTATCGAAATATTTTATTCGTCGATAATTGAACGATTGCCAGTAACCAACGCGGATATAGAGAAGGAGACCCGCAATGATCCGACACTGTCTCGGGTATATGATTTGACGGTGAAGGGATGGCCAACACATGGCGAATCACTGTTGCCAGCATTCTCATCCAAAAGAGAACAGCTGTCAGTATGCCAGGGGACAGTGATGTGTGGATCCCGAGTGGTAATTCCACCCAAGTTAAGGGAGAGAGTGCTCAATGAGCTTCACGAAGGCCATCTGGGAGGGGTGAAAATGAAAAGCCTTGCTAGGGCTTATGTGTGGTGGCCGGGGATCGATCAACAAATCGAGGACCTAACAAAGAGCTGCTCAGGATGCCAGAAGGTCCAAAATGCACCACCACATGCCCCTCTACACCCATGGGAGTGGCCCTCATCCCCATGGCAACGGGTGCATATTGATTTTGCTGGTCTATTCATTGACTCAATGTTCTTAATAGCAGTGGATGCGCACTCGAAATGGCCTGAGGTGATCAAAATGTCCTCAACCACTACAGAGAAAATGATTGCAGTCCTACGGACCATATTTGCCAGGAACGGCTTGCCAGAGCAGATTTGCTCTGATAATGGACCACAGTTTGTGTCCGAAGAGTTTCGGAAATTTATGAGAAGGAATGGGGTAAGGCATTACACATCCGCCCCATATCATCCAGCCACAAATGGATTGTCTGAGAGGTTCGTACAAACCTTTAAAAAGGCGATAAGGGCCATGTGCGATGATGAAATTCCACTACAGCATAAGGTGGACAATTTCCTGTTAGCCTACAGAAATGCGACACATGCAGTTACCAACCAGACCCCGGCCATGATGTTCTTTAACCGAAGGTTGAGATCTCGTCTGGATTTGCTCAGACCAAATGTGCGAAGAAATGTTGAGGATAAGCAATTCCAGCACATCAGTGAGAAGCCGACAAGGAGCTTCAATGTAGGACAACCAGTCTTGGCCCGTGACTACCGAACAGAGAAATGGCAACCCGGAACGATATGCACACGGCAGGGACCATTAATGTACACAGTGGATGTCGGGGAGAACATTGTGAGACGCCACTGTTGTGTATGTAATATGTGTGCTACTTTGAACCTATGGACAGGACTGCACTACTTGTAGGGCGTAGTGATACGCAGTACCACTCCTGGCCATAGGGGTATAAATAGTACTGTGGGTACTGATCTCCCCTCAGTTCCCGCCTGTGGGCATGAAGTAAAGACCTACGTGCAGTCCCTACCTCCAACCAGTAAAGACCTGTTTGAGTTATACGTTTAAGTCTTTGTGTTAATTGTTCAATATAATACACATACTTAACATTGGCGACGAGTCGGTTCGAACCCTGCGGCAGTTATTCCACGGCGGCTTCGTCCAAAGGCAGGACGTTGAAGAGAGGTTTCAATCCTCAACACCCCACTGAAAACTGAAGGGCAGCAGAAATCCTGACAGCTTCCAGCGACTGGAAGCGACAGGCATTAGGACCCTGAAGCCTCCATAACCTCGTGGGTAAGCCGAGCAGCGTCGGCTGCAAAGACAGGGCCACCGATCGGGAGATAAGGGCGATCGCAATCCCTGATAAGAGCCGCGGTGAAACGCGCGAGCGGGTAAGCCAGAGCCCGGGAGGGAGCGAGCAAGAGCCGCGCGAGCGGGTGAGCCAGAGGCCGGGAGCCGCTTCAAGCGGGAGGCGCTTAGCGGGCCAGCGATCGCACCGGTGATAAGGGCTGAGAACCGCTTCGGGCGGGCGGCGCACCAGCGATCGCACAGGAGATAAGGGCCGCAGTCGGGCTGAAAGTCAGTGACGAGAAGCGCGGGAAAACCGCCATTGAAGTGGGCGGGGAGAGCGAGAAGCGCGGGAAAGCTGCCATTTTTCGCGGGAAAACCGCTGGGGAAGAAAGCAGAAGCGGGAAACCGCCATCTTAGAAAATTAATAAGAATTTTCAGAAACAAGAAATAAGTGAAGCAATACTTGTGTTGTTCTCGAGAAGAGAAGAAGATGCCTAAACACGGGAATATTAGCACCTTTGATAGTGACCTCGAAGATTGGGCCATATATGTTGAAAGAGTAAAAAATTATTGTAAGGCCAATAAAATTCGTGACCAAGATAAAGCTCTAACATTATTAAATTTAATGGGTGCGAAGACATACGGGCAATTGAAACACCTGTTATCACCAGATGAACCGGCGGATAAGACGTTCGATGAGATTGTTACTGTCCTGAAAGATCATCTAAACCCCACGCCGCTGATGCTAGCAGAACGATTTAATTTTTATGACAGAAGGCAGTTACAGCATGAAAGCAATGCTGAATATTTGCTGGAATTGCGTAAATTAGCGAAATATTGCCAGTTTGGAACGGGACTGACAGATGCACTACGAGACAAATTTGTGTGTGGTTTATTTAAACAGGATACACAAAAGCGACTGCTCGAGGAGAATGAGCTGACGCTTGAGAAGGCGGTCACTATGGCAGCAGCACACGAAGCCGCAGCGAGAGGCACGGCAGTAATGCAGCTACGGTCACCGGAGCTCAGTGCACACAAATTGGGTGTGAGTTCTGGCAAATGTTATCGTTGTGGAAAGACAACGCATGATCAGAACCAGTGTTGGTTTAAAAACCAAGAATGTAGAACTTGCGGTAGGCTTGGACATATAGCTAGAGTATGCAGGTCAGGGAAGAAGACCAGCAACAAGAAGTCACCGCAAGGAAAATACGCAAAGGTACACAAGGTGACCGAACAGGAGTCCGATTCAGACGCTAGCAGTAATGAACTGGCTAGCTTAAGAGTACTCAACGCTGGTAAGGGTGCAGACCTCCAGACAATTTGGGTCACTCTTCAGATAGAAGGAGTCCAAGTAAAACTGGAATTGGACACTGGATCGGCATTGACGGTCATAAATAAGAAAGATTACGGAAAGTTATTCCAACATATTCCCCTACAGGATACGGGGATTATATTGAAAACATACACGGGGCAAAGAGTGTACCCCATCGGGAAAATAGAGGTTGCAGTGGTCCACAAGGGCGAAGACAGTCAAATAATGGACTTATATGTGATATCTGAAGGAGGTCCTCCACTACTAGGACGGGAGTGGATTAGGAAAATGAATATGGACTGGCATTTCCTACAAAAAATAACGAGTTAGAACTCGGTGAACATAATCAACCCAGACTCTGGAACTGATGATGGTAAGACCAACCCGTGTGCAAAAGACAAAGTTTCAGCACAGAATTCCACTGAGATAGAGAATTCTGAGTCTGTCCAGTCTACTGACATGCACATTTCTGAGGGACACCGGGCTCGAACTCAACTCCATTTCAAACTGCAACAGCAATTAGAACAAATGATTCGCCGTTTTGAGCAAGAGATGAATGCGACGAAAGAGTTCTTTGATATAGAGTGGGAACATCTGGAAAGACAACAGAAGCAGCTGCTGGAGCAAATGGAGCAGGAGCACACAAAACGTCTGATGTCAGAGGAGTTAACGGTCAGCCAACTCCTGCATATGCTGAAGGACAGGACTCTGAAATGGGAAAAACTTGAACACGAACTTCAATATTCAAACGAAAGGGGTTCGGAGCTCTCAAAGGTTATTGGAAGAGCTGAGGTGGCAACACAGACTGAGATGACTGCAACAGAGCAGCCCTTGGATGCCAAAAGTACGCTGACTCACGTCAACGTAGAACAACAGACCGCTGAAACAGCTGCTCCGGTAGAGGGATTGAATAGTCCGATCAATCAATCTCCAAAAGAAGTTGAAGTAGTAAAATCTCAAATGAGGTCATTAGTAAACGACTTGCTGAAAGCCCAGAAAAAGCTGGATGAAGAGGTACGCATGAAGAAGTCTCTTCAGGAAAGATGTCTGGACTTGGAACAAAAGCTGGCTAACGCCCAGCTGGGTATGGAGGAAATAGAAGACCCTCTCGCTGGCCTAGATCAGGACGACACCGAATATTACTATGTCCTGTCCTGCCCAACTTGTAACTTCGACTCCCACCATACAGAAATCATGGAGGAGCACCGAAAGTCTACGGAACATCGGGAGAAGGTGGCTCTACTACGGAAAAAGGAGGAAGAGAAGGAGGAACTGCGCATGCAGCTGGCAGCTGACAGTGGAGCCCAGAGAGTCTCCAAGAAGCAGAAAAGGAAAAGTCGAAACAGAAGATGACCCATCTGAACCATTATTACCTCTACCAGATCACACACGTGGTCCCTCCGAACGGAGCCAATTCAGTTCGGAAGTTCAAACTGTTAAATCCATGGAAGGACTATTGAATGAGTCACTCCAGCAACGTGAACCGACTACACCACAGAGATTGAATCTGTGAACTGTTTTCCGCAGAGACTGAATCTGTGATCTGTTTTGACATGAAGTTATCTATGTATCTATGTTATTCTGTTATGTAAACCTGAAGTTATATATGTATATATGTTATTACGTTATGTTAAATGGGGAGATGACTGTAAAGCTAAGAAGGGAGGAATGTTGTGTATGTAATATGTGTGCTACTTTGAACCTATGGACAGGACTGCACTACTTGTTGGGCGTAGTGATACGCAGTACCACTCCTGGCCATAGGGGTATAAATAGTACTGTGGGTACTGATCTCCCCTCAGTTCCCGCCTGTGGGCATGAAGTAAAGACCTACGTGCAGTCCCTACCTCCAACCAGTAAAGACCTGTTTGAGTTATACGTTTAAGTCTTTGTGTTAATTGTTCAATACAATACACATACTTAACAGCCACGTCGACCAGATCCTAGCGTCACAGGAACAAGTCAACCCCATGTCTCACGTACCTGGGGATGAACCCGACATACCGGTAGCATCTACCTCAGAAACAGTAGCAGCGGAAACTAATGAACTAACCGACGAAAGGGGGCCGGAATCGCCTCCGCACCAAGAACAAGAACCTCAGGAAAGGCGCTATCCAGAAGGGATCAGGAAGCCGCCCCAAAGACTGAATCTATAAATGGACTATTTCAGTTTAATGTGCATGTTAAAGTGTTAACTGTTATTTGAATGTTATGGGTACTGTTAATCTGAAAGGGGAGGAATTGTAGTGTATGTACCTTTAAGAGAGAACTACTTTTACAGCTCCTGTATACTGTAGTACCGGCAGTGACCACACCTGTATATAAGCCTTGAGCACGCCTCTGTACTGTTAGTCTTTAGACTACCCTCCTCCAGTAAACACCTGTTGATTGTCAATTTACAGCCTCCGTCTAGTTATTGGAAAACATCATACTTTAAGAATCACGGATTCAACAGACTAGACCGACTAGATGCAGGAAGGATGTTCCCGATGGTCGGGGAGTCCAGAACCAGGGGTCACAGTCTAAGGATAAGGGATAAGCCATTTAGTACAGAGATGAGGAGGAATTTCTTCACCCAGAGAGTGGTGAGCCTGTGGAATTCTCTGCCAAAGAAGGCAGTGGAGGCCAATTCACTAAATATATTCAAGAAGGAGTTAGATATATTTCTTAAGGCTAAAGTGATCAAGGGATATGGGGAGAAGGCAGGGACAGGGTACTGAATTTGGATGATCAGCCATGATCTCATTGAATGGCGGAGCAGGCTCGAGGGGTCGATTGTATTACTCCTGCTCCTATCTTCTATGTTTCTATGTTAATATTTGAAGAAGTTCTCCCCAGTATCCTGGTCAATGTTTATTCCTCAACCAACACGTAAAAAGCAGGTGATCTGTTCATTATCTTACCGAGCCTGCTCTGCCATTTAATTAGATCATGGCTGATACCTATTTTAACTACAATTACCCACCTTTGCTCCATATCCCTTGATACCCTTACCTAACAAAATCTATCAAGCTTAGTTTTGGAAGCTCCAATTGACCCCCAACATCCACAGCTTTTTCAGGGAGAGAGTTCCAGATTTCCACTACCCCCTGTGTGGAAAAGTGCTTCCTGATTTCATTCCTAAATGGCCTGGCTCCAATTTTAAGATTGCACCCTCTTGTTCTGGATTCCCCCACTAGAACACATAGTTTCTCTTTATCTACCTTATCGAATTCCTTTATCATTTCAAAAACCTCGATTAGATCATCCCCCAACCTTCTAAACTGAAAGGAATACAAACCAAGATTATGCAACCTGTCCTCATAATTTAATGCTCATGATTTTCCGTCCATTAATTTTTAGCAGCTTGAGTGCAGTTTTGTAATTAAGGGTATCCACCCCACCAATCTCTAGGGCCCCAGTGATGTCGAGGAAAATCTATCCCTGGAAGTCAGATGGGACTTTTTGGTTCGCAGGGTAGGGGAGCTGTGGGATAAGTTGCCAGGGATGTCCAATGAAACAGGCAATGCCAATGAACTCAAGGGAAAACTGGATGGTTGTCTGGAAAGAGAAGGGATTGGGACATAGGATGAGAAGATGGGTAGGTGGGGTTGATGTATCAAAAATGTATGAGCTTGTTAACCCGTGAAATCTTCACATGCTTCTAAAGCCTTTTGAGTCCTTATCTTAAAAGAAACCTACATTCTGCCATAATATGCAGTAGTTTTAAATGTTATAGAGGAAGATATTTGGTCGCTTATCGTTGTCTTTCAGGCTAGAGTGCAGTTTGTCACAGAGTGCAGCTCGGAACAAAGTGTAAAGCTGTGAGTTTGGTGAGTGAGGGAGTGAATCTTAAAGGTTAGTCTCTTTTTTTATAAAAATCTAGTCTTGTGTGCTTGCAATTAGCATTTAACTTAAATTTAAATTTACTGTTTCAAGTTTTAAATTTTTTCCAGGCTTGGGCAGGGCTAAGCAAGCTCTGTGCTGGAGAGCAGGTGAGATTAATTAACTGGTCTAATCTGGTCTGTAACTGCCAGAGAACTCACTTATTTAAATCTTAGCAGTATAAATAAGGGAGGCTAGAGTGCAGTTTGTCATGGAGTGCAGCTCAGAACAGAGTGTAAAGCTGCGAGTTTTGTGAGTGAGGGAGTTCGGGGAGGGAGGTGTTCCTTTCTTTTTCTATCTTTGTCAGCTTCCAGGAGAGCAGGAGCTAAAAAGCTGCACAAGAGGGGACAGAGAACCAGCGGGAGTTCGGCTCTGTGACACCCGCCAACCGCATTTGGAGAAAAATAAAAGGTGACATCACAGGGAAAACGGTAAGTGATTGGTTGGTGAGTATTTTTCTCACTTCCCTTATCTTTTAAAGCCGAGGAAATTTATTTGTAATTGTAGGGTTTCATTAGTACTAGTTTACTAACAGTAATAAATCTTGTTAGGTGTAGTAGGGTTAATTAATTAAGACTCAGTGAAGATGGCAGGGCAGATGATGTGTTGCAACTGCAGTATGTGGGAGCTCCTGGACGCCAGTGTGATCCAGGACGTACATGTCTGCGGTAAGTGTCTGTGGCTTGAGGAGCTTCGGCTTAGAGTTGATGAGCTGGAGGCCGAACTGTGGATTCTGTGATGCATCAGGGAGGGGGAAAGTTACCTGGACAGTTTATTCCAGGAGGCAGTCACACCCCTTAGGATAGGGTCTTCTGATTTGGTCAGTGGTCAGGGACAGGAGGATGTGACTGCGAGTGAGGCAGGTATGGGGACCCAGGAGGTGGAGGAGCCTCAGCCTTTGCAATTGTCCAACAGGTTTGAGGTTCTTGCAACCTGTATGGATGAAAGCGGTGGCTGCAGGGTGGATGAGCAAACTGGCCATGGCATCGAGGTACAGGAAGCCATTCAAGTGGGGGGAGTTAATGGGAATGTAGTGGTAATTGGGGACAGCATAGTCAGGGGGGTCGGAACACAGTTCTCTGCGGCCAAGAGCGAGAGTCCAGACAGCTGTGTTGCCTGCCCGGTGCCAGGGTTCGAGACATCTGCTCTGGGCTGGAGAGGAACTTGCAGTGGGAGGGGGACGAGCCAGTGGTCGTGGTCCATGTAGGTACCAATGACATAGGTAGAACTAGGAAAGAGGTTCTGCTGAGAGAGTATGAGCAGGTAGGGGCTAAATTAAAAAGCAGAACCTCAAGGGCAATAATGTCTGCATTATTACCTGAGCCATGAGAAAATTGGCATAGGGTAAAGGAAATTAGAGAGATGAATGCGTGGCTCAAAGACTGGTGTGGGAGAAATGGGTTTTGATTCCTGGGGTACTGGCACCAGTACTGGGGAAAGTGGGATCTGTATCGTTGGGACGGTCTTCACCTGAACCGTGCTGGGACCAGTGTTCTGGCGAGTCGTATAACTAGGGCGGTAGAGAGGGTTTTAAACTAAATAGTGGGGGCATCGGATCAAATGTGGGAAGATGTGGTAATTCAAAGATTAGAGACAAGGCAATAGAGAAAGGTATTAATATGGAAAATGATAAACAGACCGTGACAGGAAGGGATAGAGAGTACAATTCTAAGAGTAAATCAACAGATAAGGCTAGAGGTTGCAAAAATAATAAAAGGACAAAACTAAAGGCTCTGCATCTGAATGCACGTAGCATTCGAAACAAAAACAGATGAACAGATAGCGCAAATAGAAATAAATAAATATGATCTGATAGCCATTACAGAAACATGGCTGCAGGATGACATAGATTGGGACCTGAATATTGAAGGGTACATGACATTGAGGAAGGACAGGAAGGTGGGAAAAGGTGGAGGGGTGGCTCTGTTAATTAATGATGGTATTAGCACAATAGAGAGGGATGACCTAAGTTCAGGAAACCAGGATGTAGAAGCGGTTTGGGTAGAGATGAGAAATAATAAAGGCAAGAAGTCACTTGTGGGAGTGGTGTACAGGCCCCCTAACAGTAACCACATGGCAGGATGGAGTATAAAGGAAGAAATAATGGGAGCTTGTCAGAAGGGTATGGCAATAATCATGGGGGATTTTAATCTGCATATAGACTGGAAAAATCAGATGGGCAAAGGCAGCATAGATGAAGAGTTCATGGAATGTTTTCGGGATAGTTTCTTACAACAGCACGTTCTGGAGCCAACCAGAGAGCAGGCTATACTAGACCTGGTATTGTGCAATGAGATAGGATTAATTAATGACCTCATAGTGAAGGCGCCCCTAGGTAGCAGTGATCATAATATGATTGAATTTTACATTCAGTTTGAGAGAGAGAAGAGTGGGTCTAAGACTAGTATTTTAAACTTAAATAAGGGCAATTATGAGGGCATGAAAGCAGAGCTAGCTAAAGTGAACTGGCAACTTAGGTTAAAGGATAGGTCAGTAGAGTTGCAGTGGCAGACATTTAAGGGGATATTTCAGAATACACAGAATATATACATTCCAACAAGAAAGAAAAATTCCAAGGAGAGGACCCACCATCCCTGGTTAACTAAAAAAGTTAAAGATAATATTAAACTTAAAGAAAAAGCATATAATTGTGCAAAGATGGGTGGCAGGTCAGAAGATTGGTCAGAATATAAAAAACAGCAAAGAATGACTAAAAGATTAATAAGGAGAGAAAAATTAGAGTACGAGAGAAAGCTAGCTAGAAATATAAAAACAGATAGTAAGAGTTTCTACAGATATTTAAAAGAAAAGAGTTAACAAAGTGAGCGTTGGTCCTATAAAAAGTAGCGCCTTTACCCTCTACGGTGCCTGAGGAAATGCGGCATAAGCACACAGTGGCTTGTGAACTTTTACCGCGGCACCATAGAGAGTGTCTTGACAAGTGGTGTCAATGTGTGGTATGGTAACACCACTGCACAGAACAAGAAAGCCATCCAGAGAGTTGTGAATACGGCAGAAAAGATCATCGGCTGCGCACTTCCGTCCATCGAGGAGATCTTCCAGACCAGGTACCGGAACAAGGCCCGCTCCATCATCCAGGACCCCAATCACCCTGGGCACAAACTGTTCTCCCTCCTGCGGTCCAGACGTCGGTACTGCAGCATCCGAACCAGGACCAGCAGGTTTAAGAACAGTTTCTATCCACAGGCAGTGCACCTACTGAACTGCTAATCGCACTGCCCCATATATTATAGTTATATGTTTATGTAATATATATATTATACTTATATTACCATATATTTATCATATTACATTACTATTATTTCCAGTGGTAATTGAGGCTTTTTTGCACTATTCATCATATCCTGCAACTTGGACTGTTATTGCTATACTTTTTGCTTATTTGCTTATTGTTTTTATTTATACTTGTTTTTATTTTTTTGCTTTTACATTATATGCTTGTATTGTGGGAGTGAGTGGGGAGTAAGCATTCCATTGTACTAGTTACATATGGCAATAAAATGATCTTGAATCTTGAATCTTGAAGTGAGTCTGGGGAATTAATAATGGAAAATAAGGAGACGGCAGTTGAATTGAACAGGTATTTTGCATCGGTCTTCACTATAGAGGATACAAGTAACATCCCAGAAATAGCTGTAAATCAGGAAATGGAAGGGAGGGAGGAACTCAAGAAAATTATAATCACCAGGGAAGTGGTACTGAGCAAATTATTGGAGCTGCGGGCTGACAAGTTCCCGGGTCCTGATGGGCTTCATCCTAGGGTCTTAAAAGAAGTGGCTAGTGAGATAGTTGATGCATTGGTTTTAATTTTCCAAAATTCCCTAGATTCGGGGAAGGTTCCATTCGATTGGAAAATAGCGAATATAACTCCTTTATTCAAAAAGGGAGGGAGACAGAAAGCAGGAAACTACAGGCCAGTTAGCTTAACATCTGTCATAGGGAAGATGTTAGAAGCTATTATTAAAGACGCTATAGCAGGGCACTTAGAAAAGTTCAAAGTAATCAGGCAGAGTCAACATGGTTTTGTGCAAGGGAAATCATGTTTAACCAATTTATTGGAGTTCTTTGAGGAAGTAACATGTGCTGTGGATAAAGGAGAACCGGTGGATGTACTGTACTTAGATTTCCAGAAGGCATTTGATAAGGTGCCACATCAAAGGATATTGCGGAAAATAAAAGCTCATGGTGTAGGGGGTAACATATTGGCATGGATAGAAGATTGGCTAGCTAACAGAGAGTAGGCATAAATGAGTCATTTTCTGATTGGCAAGATGTAACGAGTGGTGTGCCACAGGGATCAGTGCTGGGGCCTCAACTTTTTACAATTTATATAAATGACTTGGGTGAAGGGACCGAAGGTATGGTTGCTAAATTTGCTGATGACACAAAGATAGGTAGGAAAGTAAATTGTAAAGAGGGCATAAGGAGGCTACAAAGGGATGTAGATAGGTTAAGTGAGTGGGCAAAGATCTGGCAGATGGAGTATAATGTGGGAAAATGTGAAGTTGTCCATTTTGGCAGGAAGAATAAAAAAGAAGCATATTATCTAAATGGTGAGAGATTGCAGAGCTCTGAGATGCAGAGGGATCTGGGTGTCCTAGTGCATGAATCGCAAAAGGTTACTATACAGGTACAGCAAGTAATTAGGAAAGCTAATAGAAAGTTATCGTTTATTGCGAGGGGAATTGAATACAAATGTAGGGAGGTTATGCTTCAGTTATACAGGGCATTGGTGAGACCACATCTGGAGTACTGTGTACAGTATTGGTCTCCTTATTTAAGGAAGGATGTAAATGTGCTGGAAGAAGTTCAGAGAAGGTTTACTAGACTAATACCTGGAATGGGCGGGTTGTCTTATGAGGAAAGGTTGGACAGGCTAGGCTTGTATCCGCTGGAGTTTAGAAGAGTAAGAGGTGACTTGATTGAAACATATAAGACCCTGAGGGGTCTGGACAGGGTGGATGTGGAGAGGATGTTTCCTCTTGTGGGAGAATCTAGAACTAGGGGTCACTGTTTAAAAATAAGGGGTCGCCCATTTAAGACCGAGATGAGGAGATATTTTTTCTCACAGGGGATCGTGAGTGTTTGGAACTCTCTTCCTCAGAGGGCGGTGGAAGCAGAGTCCTTGAATATTTTTAAGGCAGAGGTAGATAGATTCTTAGTAAGCAAGGGGGTGAAAAGTTATCGTGGGTAGGCGGGAATGTGGAGTAATCGGATCAGCCATGAACTTATTGAATGGCGGAGCAGGCTCGAAGGGCCAAGTGGCCTACTTCTGCTCCTAATTCGTATGTTTGTATGTAACCCCTTGCTGCCTCTTTTTATACTAGTCAGAGGGGGGCCGATTTTGAGTGGCACTCTGCCTGGCATTAATGGGGCATTAACGGCCCCAAGGTAGAGTGGATAGTTTTACTGCCCGCTCCCCCTCCCCTGTTAAGACCGGCGATGTGGCCAGCTCCATTTTGAACGGGACCTACCACCGGGTCAAAATCTAGCCTCTTGTTCTGCTCCAGAATGTCATGGTTTCTAAGGCTGTTCTTCTACTGTCTAACTGCCTGTCCACACATCAAGCCTTGGACAGTTCAACCTTAGAAACCTTAGAACCTTAGAAAAACAAAAGCCATCCTTTTCAGTTCCCACCAGCACGTGTGCCTCAACATCCCCCAGCCAGCCCACTCGGGCTGGATCAGGTGGTGTCCGGCCCAATAGACCCTGCGATGACCTTCCCAATCCACACCTGGTCAATCGCCAAGATTACAATTTCTGGAACATTACTCACTTGTGTAACTAACTCTCTCCCTCTACAAAGCTCAGACGTCATTTTAGACAGTCAAGGACTGTAAGTGAACCTAACATGGTTAAGACATCATTTTTGAATTTCAGCCGTGGCTCAGTTGGTAGCACCTCCGCCTCTGAGACAGATGGTTGTGAGTTCATAGTCCCACCCCATTGAGAGAAGAGGTTACAGAGTGACAGTGTGAGGGAGCTGGATTAACATCAGTAGAGATACAGTCAGTAACACGGTGCTGAGGGAGAGGGGTTACTGAGTGACAGTGTGAGGGAGCTGGATTAACATCAGTAGAGATACAATCAGTAACACAGGCACTGGGGGGAGGGGTTACTGAGTGACAGTGTGGGGGAGCTGGATTAACATCAGTAGAGATACAGTCAGTAAAACAGGGCGCTGGGGGAGAGGGGTTACTGAGTGACAGTGTGAGGGAGCTGGATTAACATCAGTAGAGATACAGTCAGTAACACAGGGCGCTGGGGGAGGGGTCACTGAGTGACAGTGTGAGGGAGCTGGATTAACATCAGTAGCGATACAGTCAGTAACGCAGGGCACTGGGGAGAGGGGTTATTGAGTGACAGTGTGAGGGAGCTGGATTAACATCAGTAGAGATACAATCAGTAACACAGGGCGCTGGGGGAAAGGGGTTACTAAGTGACAGTGTGAGGGAGCTGGATTAACATCAGTAGAGATACAATCAGTAACACAGGGCGCTGGGGGAAAGGGGTTACTAAGTGACAGTGTGAGGGAGCTGGATTAACATCAGTAGGGATACAGTCAGTAACACAGGGCGCTGGGGGAGAGGGGTCACTGAGTGACAGTGTGAGGGAGCTGGATTAACACCAGTAGGGATACAGTCAGTAACACATGGCACTGGGGGGAGAGGGGTTACTGAGTGACAGTGTGAGGGGGCTGGATTAACATCAGTAGAGATACAGTCAGTAACACAGGGCACTGGGGAGAGGGGTTATTGAGTGACAGTGTGAGGGAGCTGGATTAACATCAGTAGAGATACAATCAGTAACACAGGGCGCTGGGGGAAAGGGGTTACTAAGTGACAGTGTGAGGGAGCTGGATTAACATCAGTAGAGATACAATCAGTAACACAGGCACTGGGGGGAGGGGTTACTGAGTGACAGTGTGAGGGAGCTGGATTAACATCAGTAGAGATACAGTCAGTAACACAGGGCGCTGGGGGAGAGGGGTTACTGAGTGACAGTGTGAGGGAGCTGGATTAACATCAGTAGAGATACAGTCAGTAACACAGGGCGCTGGGGGAGGGGTCACTGAGTGACAGTGTGAGGGAGCTGGATTAACATCAGTAGAGATACAGTCAGTAACACAGGGCACTGGGGAGAGGGGTTATTGAGTGACAGTGTGAGGGAGCTGGATTAACATCAGTAGAGATACAGTCAGTAACACAGGGCACTGGGGAGAGGGGTTATTGAGAGACAGTGTGAGGGAGCTGGATTAACATCAGTAAAGATACAGTCAGTAACACAGGGCACTGGGGAGAGGGGTTATTGAGTGACAGTGTGAGGGAGCTGGATTAACATCAGTAGAGATACAATCAATAACACAGGGTGCTGGGGGAGGGGTTACTGAGAGACAGTGTATGGGAGTTGGATTAACAAAAGAACCATAAGAACATAAGAACATAAGAAATAGGAGCAGGAGTAGGCTATTTGGCCCCTCGAGACTGCTCCAACATTTAATGAGATCATGGCTGATCCGATTTTGGCCTCAACTCCACTTTCCTGCCTGTTCCCCATAACCCTCGACTCCCCTGTTGCTCAATAATCTGTCTATCTCAGCCTTGAATATATTCAATGACCCAGCCTCCACAGCTCTCTGGGGTAAAGAATTCCAAAGATTCATGACCCTCTGAGAGAAGAAATTCCTCCTCATCCCTGTCTTAAATGGGTGCCCCCTTATCCTGAAATTATGCCCCCTAGTTCTAGATTCCCCCACGAGGGGAAACATCCTCTCAGCATCTACCCTGTCCAACCCCCTCAGAATTTTATATGTTTCAATAAGATCACCTCTCGTTCTTCTAAACTCCAATGAGTATAGACCCAACCTGCTCAACCTTTCCTCATAAGACAACCCTTCCGTCCCAGGAATCAACCTCGTGAATCTTCTCTGAACTGCCTCCAATGCAAGTTTATCTCTCCTTAAATAAGGGGACCAAAACTGTATGTAGTACTCTAGGTGTGGTCTCCCCAGCGCCCTGTACAGTTGTAGCAAGACTCCCCTACTTTTATACTCTATCCCCCTTGAAATAAAGGCCAACATTCCATTTGCCTTCCTAATTGCTTGCTGCACCTGCATGTTAACTTTTTGTGTTTCATGTACGAGGACACCCAAATCCCACTGTAGCGTCGCATTCTATCGTCTTTCTCCATTTAAATAACATTTTTCTTTTCTATTCTCCCTACCAAAGTGGATAACTTCACATTTTTCCACATCTGCCACCTTCTTGCCCAGTCCTTATCCTGTCTATATCCCTTTGCAGACTCTTTGGGGTCGATTTCCCGAAGCTGTCGGGAAGAAGGCGGGACTACAACTTTCGGGTTTTAGACCCGCCTACATCGACGTCCGGCCAATCCACGCGATTTTCCCTTGATTGACCTTGTTGAGCCTGCCCAGCGGGCTCAGCAGGCCAATTAAGGGCCACCCGGCAACAGGTGACGTCACAGACTGCAATTTCATCTGTCAAGAGTTTTTGACAGATGAAATATCAGCGCTTCACAGCTGTTTGAAGCTGCCAAACACTGACAGTCTGAGTTCTAACATGAGTCCTTCTGCACAGACTCAGTTAGAACTCTCAGCAGCACGCAAAGCTGAAGGCTGTCACTTTTCACAGATCGCAGCCATTCAGCTTTAAGTGCCGGCTGAGTGATGGGCTCCTGACGCCTGCAGGGAGAAAGGCTGTTAAGGTAACTACAGGTAAGTAAAAGTTCTTTACACACTTTAGACACACCAAACACACTTGCCTTTGCACTCATGCACCCATCACTCACCTGAACACTGACATCGCGACCCCTCCAACTCCTTCAACCCAACGGCCCACCTGCTCTAACCTGGCGTGGTTTGGAGCCGTTGGGAATCCCGCACGACACCCCTCAAAATAGGGATTAGGCTAAAAACTGCCTGTTAACTACCTGGGGTTGGCGGGTCCCAGTGCAGGGCGGGTACCCGCCGCCTCTGAAACTTGCGTGGAGCGGGGTTTTGGGCGGGATGGTGTCGGGACCCCCGAATTCAGGATTCCCCCCCCCCCCCCACATGCCTGAAACCCTGCCTGACGGCTCCAGGAAAATCAACCCCTTTATGTCCTCCTCACAACTTGCTTTCCCACCTATTTTTCTATCATCTGCAAATTTGGCTACATTACACTCGCTTCCTTCATCCAAGTCATTAATATAGATTGAAAATAGTTGAAGCCCCAACACTGATCCCTGTGGCACCCCACTACTTACAGATTGCCATCCTGAAAATGACCCATTTATCCCGACTCCCTGTTTTCTGTTAGTTAACCAAACCTCTATCTAATCTAATATATTACCCCCAACACCATGAGCTCTTTTCTTATGCAGTACCTTTACTAGTCCCCCTTTCTCCACCCTGCTCGTTACCTCCTCAAAGAACTCTAATAGTTTTGTCAAACATCACTAAAGATACAGTCAGTGGGAGCATTCTCAGAGCCACAATCCAATCAGCCTCTAAATGCGCTCTCTGAGTTGTGATTCAAAGCGATGGTTGATCCAGCTCAGATAACGAGTCTATGTAAATTTCTCACTTGATGCTGTAACAGATACTCGAGTGGGATTGTAGTGTCTGAAGTGTCACTTACAGATGGAGGTAATTTGTTTTTCCCCCATAACCTTTACATATTGAGGGCAATAATATCTCACTTATATACAAATAGGTGTTGGTGTTGAGAGAGAGGTGAGTGTGTGTTGACATGGAGATGAATCATTACATCCCACAAAACCGTACAGCAAGTATTTTTTTTTAAATTAAAATGAATATCTTTTCATTTCTCTTTTGATTTATAATGAATGTTGTTGATTCTGCTTTCGTTCAACGAGCACAATGAAATGAATTACTAAAACAATACACTGACTGCAGGACCTGCCCCTCAGGATACCATTCAAACTGAAAACCCAGGCCTCACCTTTCAGTAGGGTGAGTCAGTCCCACTGACTGCCGGCTTATAACTTTTCTAGGTCAAATGTACTGTGTGTATGACAGAAGCCAAACTTGGGGCCGGTGGGTTGGGGGGGGGGGGGGGCGGGGGGAGGGGGCAGGGGAGGGTGGAAGTCTTTTGTTGGTGGAGGGGTTGAAGTGCTTTTCGTCCACCAAGAGCTGAGTCGGGGGGTGGGGAGGTGAAATAAACAGAGCAAAGGTACAGAGAAAAGGACAAAGAGAGACTGAGAGAGTGAAAGAGGTATGGAGAGACAAAGAGAGGCAGAGGGAGTGAAAGAGGTATGGAGAGACTAAGAGAGACAGAGGGAGTGAAAGAGGTATGGAGAGACAGAGAGAGATAGAGGGAGTGAAAGAGGTATAGAGAGACTAAGAGAGACAGAGGGAGTGAAAGAGGTATGGAGAGACTAAGAGAGACAGAGGGAGTGAAAGAGGTATGGAGAGACAAAGAGAGACAGAGAGACAAAGAGAGTGAAAGAGGTATGGAGAGGCAGAGAGAGACAGAGAGTGAAAGAGGTATGTGTTATGTATCGTGTGTTCTATTGTGTGTTCTCCTCCCACCTGTGGTGGTGCTGTCACAGGAGATAAATGGTTGGGTGTTCTCTGTTAAGTTTAGCTCCCTTTGTTCGGAACTTTCCAGAACTTCCTTTCCTTCCAATAAAACACTTCATGTTTGAATCTCTGAGTTCTGAGTCCTAAACTGTGTCTAGGTAGAAAGGTACCGACACAACAAGTGGCGACGAGGAGCGGACGAATCTGCGTACGTTACGGGTGCAGTGAGTAAACAGAAAATTTAATTTGAAATGTGAGATGGCTACTATATTAGGAACCATCGGTGATTTTGATGAAAATGTGGAGCAATGGAGCGCTTATACAGAACGTTTTGACTATTTTGTATTGGCGAATGCGGTGGCAAATGAAAAGGTCGTGCCTACCTTTTTGAGTGTAATCGGGCCGAAGACATTCAATTTACTTTGCAGCCTCATGCAACCAGATAAGCCAGGAACTAAAACATATAAGCAACTAGTGGAAATTCTTGGAGCACATTTTTCACCAAAACCTCTGGTTATTGCTGAGAGATTTAGATTTCATAAATGGAATCAAGAGGAGGGGGAATCAGTGACGATGTTTATTGCTGCTTTAAAAAGGTTGTCGGAACACTGCCAGTTCAAGGAGGTGCTGAATGACACCATTAGAGACAGACTTGTGTGTGGTCTGCAAAATGCAGCCACACAGAAGCACCTTCTTACTAAGGACAACCTTACTCTTGAAAAGGCCATTGAAGTTAGTGTCTCCATGGAGATGGCGGAAAAGGAGGCTCACCAGTTGAGTTCAACAGGGAGAGTTCACAAGGTGTCGTCTGAGCTTAAAGGTGCGCGGAACGGCACATGTTACCGTTGTGGGAAAACGGGCCATCACGCTAATGACTGCTGGTGTACGGAGCTGGAATGCCGAAATTGTGGCAAAAAGGGTCACATTGAACGCGCCTGTAGAGGTAAAAAAAGAACAGACAGAGCTGGGAAGCATGGAAGCAAAATGTCTGTATTTGGACAAGAGAGGAAAAAGAGTGTTCATTCAGTGCAGTATGATGGAACAAGCAAAACAGAGGGGAGCGACACCTCTGAGGAGGAAGAGGTGCACATACTGATGGTTGCAGGTGATTTAAATGGCTACTGGGTGTCACCACTGGTGGAGGGACAATCAGTGCGGATGGAGGTGGACACAGGCGCGGCTGTGTCCCTTGTTTCAGACACTGTCTACAACAAAATGCTAAAGCATCTTACCCTTCAGCCAACAAACATTGTGCTAAAGACGTATACCGGCGAACCTGTGGCCATGAGAGGCGTCATTGAGGTGACAGTTAAATTGAATGGACAGACTGCAAAACTGCCACTATATGTGGTAAAGGGAAATTACCCATCGCTACTGGGACGTGCGTGGCTAGAGAAAATCATGCTGGACTGGCCTGCAGTCCGCATGATGTCAAAAGGGGAGTCAGGTCTGACTGCAGTGTTAAACAAACATGCAGAACTCTTCAATGGGGAACTTGGGAGCATGAAAAAGATCAGCGTGAGACTGGACATTAAACCTGACAGCAAGCCGAAGTTTCACAAAGCCCGACCTGTACCCTATGCAATTAGGCCAAAAGTTGAGGCTAACTTGGAGGCCTTAGTCGAGAATGGAGTCCTGGAGCCTGTGAGTGTGAGCAAATGGGCCACACCCATTGTTCCTGTCCTGAAAAAGGATGGATCTGTTCGAATCTGTGTGGATTTTTAAGTGACTATTAACCCGGTGCTGTCTGTGGAACAGTACCCTCTTCCCCTCATTGATGATCTTTTTACGGGCCTGGCCGGAGGGCAAAAGTTCAGCAAAATAGACTTATGCCAGGCTTATCTACAAATGCATGTCGATGACAAATCAAAGGAGCTGCTGACAATTGTGACACACAAGGGGCTATACAGGTACTGCCGCCTTCCGTTTGGAATTACGTCGGCCCCTGCTGTATTCCAAAGGGCAATGGATCAGATTTTGAGTGGACTGCCAGGAGTCCAGTGCTATCTGGACGACATCCTTGTCACTGGGACAAATGAGGAGGATCATCTTCTGAACTTGGATGCGACACTACAACGACTGAAAGAGTACAGACTCAGAGTTCGTAAAGACAAATGTGAATTCTTTCAGTCTTCAGTTGAATACCTGGGGCATGTGATTGACGCTACTGGCCTGCATAAGGCGCCGTCAAAGGTCAAGGCGATCACGGAGGCCCCAGCACCCCAGAATGTGAGCCAGTTACGTTCATTTCTGGGGCTACTTAACTACTATGGGAAGTTTATTCCAGACTTAGCAACATTGCTGAAGCCGTTACATCAGTTGCCATGTCAAGGCAAAACATGGAAATGGACTGAACTGTGCAACGAAGCTTTCGCCCAAGCAAAGAAAGCATTGCTGAAATCGGAGGTCCTGACACACTTCGACCCAAAGCTACCCGTGCAGCTAGCATGTGATGCATCACCATATGGTGTGGGAGCAGTCATATCCCACATCATGCCTTCGGCCTTCGCATCACGCACCTTGAACAAGGCCGAGAGTAACTATGCGCAGATCGAGCGCGAGGCCTTGGGAATCGTTTTTGGAATTCGAAAATTTCAGCAGTACCTGTTTGGGAGAAGGTTCACACTCCTGACGGACCACCGTCCATTGACTTCAATTTTCAGGCCCCACACCGGAATTCCGTCTCTCGCTGCAAGCAGGATGCAAAGGTGGGCTTTACTGTTGTCAGGACACACATACGACATCAAATATCGCAAATCAGACTTGCACGGCAACGCAGACGGTCTCTCGAGGCTACCCTTGCCTGTTACTCCCCCAGAGCCTCGTCAGATAGACATCTTCTACTTTAGACAAGTGGAGGGAGCACCTGTCACTGCAGTTCAGGTGCGAAGGTGCACCCGCAACGATCCAGTCCTGTCTGAGGTAATGGACAATGTCATTCAAGGGAGAGCTATAGGAGATTCTCCTAGCTTGAAACCTTATGTTTCAAAAAGAAATGAGCTCTCCGTCCAGGCAGGTCGTCTTCTTTGGGGACGCCGTGTCATCATTCCGCCACCTCTGAGGGAACCTATACTGCAACAACTTCATACAGGCCACAGTGGGATGGTTCGGATGAAGGAAATGGCAAGAAGCTACTTCTGGTGGCCAGGTCTCGATGGGAATATTGAGGAGAAAGCCAAAACATGTTTCCCATGTCAAAGGGTCCAGAATGTTCCACAGCTGGCAACCCTACACCCCTGGGATTGGCCTGCAGAAGTGTGGCAGCGAGTACATGTGGACTTCGCCGGTCCTTTTGAAGAGAAGATGTTTATGGTGGTTGTGGACGCTCGTAGCAAGTGGCCGGAGGTCGCTGTGATGAGGTCTACCACGGCAGAGAAAACAATTGAGAAACTTGGTGAGATGTTCAGCCGTTATGGCTCACCGGAACAACTCGTAAGTGACAACGGTCCACAATTTGTATCACAGGAGTTTGCAACCTTCCTGCATGTGAATGGTGTCCAACACATCAGGTCTGCGCCCTATCATCCCTCTACTAACGGCCAGGCAGAAAGGTTTGTGCAAACTTTGAAGCACGCCTTGAAGGCATCGCAGGGTCAGGGCTCAATCCACCAAGGTCTGAACAGCTTCCTGTTGTCCTACAGGAACGAGCCGCATGCCACAACCAAAACCTCCCCCGCTTCGCTCATGATGAAGAGGCAGTTGCGGACAAGTTTTGACTTACTCAAACCTCCAAGGGCAGAACAGGTTGTCCATTGTCAACAACAAGCTCAAGTTGAAAAGAGAGAGAAAAGAGCCAAGGAGAGACGGTTTCACCCTGGAGAGCACGTCCTAGCTCGAAACTACAACACTGGACCGAAATGGGTTCCTGCTACGGTGATCGCGCAGACGGGCCCTGTGTCTTACACGGTTGAGACTGCTGAGGACGTCGTCTGGAGAAGACACACAGATCAACTGTTAGGAGCAGAGACAGTCACAGAGGCTCCAACGGCTGGTTGGCCTGAACTGTTTCCGGATGATACCGCAAACCAGCATCCTTTCCCACAGTGCTCTTCTCCAACACAGGAAGTCAAAGAGACTGTTCCACCTGTGCAAACTCCTGACTTTCGACTGACACAGGCACCTTCTCCATCCAGGCCTGTGTCAATGCCTACTGCTGTGGAAGCCAGTGATGACCGCCGGTATCCTGTCAGAGAGCGGCGGCCTCCAAGACGCTTGGATCTGTAGGCTTAGTGACTTGCCCACAAGACTGGGGCAGAATAAACCCCAGGGTAAAGTCAGGGTTTGAGGCAGTCTACCTCTACCCTAGGTTCGTTGAGTGCATTGAAAGTAACTTACCTTTTGAGGAATAATGTGGACCTTCCATTTAAATGGGGAGGAAATGTTATGTAATGTGTGTTTTATTGTGTGTTCTCCTCCCACCTGTGGTGGCGCTGTCACAGGAGATAAATGGTTGGGTGTTCTCTGTTAAGTTTAGCTCTCTTTGTTCAGAACTTTCCAGAACTTCCTTTCCTTCCAATAAAGCACTTCATGTTTGAACCTCTGAGTTCTGAGTCCTAAATTGTGTCTAGGTAGAAAGGTACCGACACAACAGTATGGAGAGACAAAGAGAGACAGAGGGACAGAGAGAGTGAAAGAGGTATGGAGAGACAAAGAGAGACAGAAAGACAGAGAGAGTGAAAGAGGTATGGAGAGACAAAGAGAGACAGAAAGACAGAGAGAGTGAAAGAGGTATGGAGAGACAAAGAGAGACAGAGGGAGTGCTGCCGAGACTCTAGTCTACGTCTTTGGCAACTCTTGGCTTTTCTCGATCACCTTCCCAAACTACTGCTTATCCAGAATGATACAGCTCATGTTCTTTCCCACATCCCCATCATCCCTGTCCTTGAGAACCTACATTGGCTTCCTCTATCCCAATGGATTGATTCTAAGGTCCTCATTGTTTTGTTCAAATCCCTCCACAGCCATGCCCCACCCTCCCTACATGATCCCTATCACCTATATATCCCTGCACACTGTCTCTGCCCCTCCAGCATTGGTCCACACATTCCCCACTACCTTTGATCCACCACACATGGCTGTTCCTTCAGCCTTTATGGCTTCATCCTTTGGACCTCCTTCTCCAAATCCCTCCATCTTCCCACCTCCCATCCTGCCTTCACAAGCCTCCAGAAAACCCTTCTCTTTGCTTGAGTTACTCAAGCCACCGCCACAAACACACTCCATTTCCACTATTCCTTTCCCTCTGCTCAGTGTCTACCTTTTTATAAAGCACTCTGTAAGTTTTTTTAGATCTCGTTCTTTTTTTTTCCCAGTCAGCCACTGCAAGGTCTGTAGCTATAGCAACAGCTTCAGCTAGAGACGCTTGCAGCTGCAGCCGACTCTTTAGAAGCTGTTGCTAAGCAACAGTGTTTGTTGTCCGATACGGAGATGAAAACCTCCGTATGCTTCAACATTAACTTTGCATGTCCAGCAGTTTTGATAGATCGGCAACACGCCGGTCCCGTCAGTGCCGGATATCACAGTTTCCTCTATTAGGGCAGATGATGAGGTAGGTTTTAAAGAACGTCTTAAAGGAGGAGAGAGAGGTAGAGAGGCGGAGAGGGAATTCCGGAGCTGAGGGCCCAGGCAGTTGAAGGCACGGCCGCCAATGGTTGAGCGATTAAAATCGGGGATGCTCAAGAGGCCAGAATAGGTGGAGTGCAGAGATCTTGGAGTGTTGTAGGGCTGGTGGAGATTACAGTGATAGGGAGGGGCGAAGCCATGGAGGGATTTGAAATCAAGGATGAGAATTTTAAAATCGAGACATTGCTTAACTGGGAGCCAATGTAGGTCAGCAAGCACAGGGTGAATGGGAGTTAGGACACGGGCAGCTAGCGGCAGACCCGTCAGGGGCAGGAGCAAGGGATTGGAATGGAGATCAGGGTGAGAAAATGAGAGTAGGCCTTGCCACCTGATTTTGCCCCATTTTCTGCTGCGATCCCACCTAATTTCAGTCAGGAAAATCCAGCCCGTTGTTCTCCTTTTGAGGATCACTATATAAATATAGGCTGCTGTTGTTTAGACGTGTTCTGTAGCTGGGCAGCTAAATGGTAAATGAAATTAAAACTAGCAAATGTAAAGTATTGCAGCCTCTCCAATTCCGGCCTCTTAGCCATCCCCAATTTCCTTCGCTCCACCATTGGCGGCCGCGCTTTCAGCTGCCTAGGCCCTAAGCTCTGGAATTCCCTCCCTAAACTTCTCCGCCTCTCTACCGCTCTCTCCTCTGTTAAGACGCTCCTTCAAACCTACCTCTTTGACCAAGCTTTTGCTCACCTGTCCTAATTCCTCCTTATTTGGCTCGGTGTCTTGCTTTGTAACACTCCTGTGAAACGCCTTGGGAGGTTTCACTACGTTAAAGGCGTTATATAAACACAAGTTGTTGTTGTTGTAAATGTGAAAAGCCAGAAAGCAGAGCAGAGTGCAAAGTACACCGTGGAGGCGCGTCTCCCATGCTGCAGTGTTGATCAGCTCGGCTGCAAGCTGGTCTTGGTCAAAGATTTATTGAGTCTGAACCTTCTCCCCGCAGACCCAAGGGAGAGTGGGCAGGAGCTCACTGACATTTCATTTCAAATACAGAACGACGCAGGGAAAAGCAGGTGAGGTGAGGTCGGGTATTCACACACAAGCTGATACCACAGTCTATTAGAAGGTCGGAGAGCCCGGCAGCCTCCACGGGGTAGAGCCCATCGATCCGCCTCAGGATTCACCTCGACAGCTGAGCGGCCTGTGATCGAGGCTTTGCTCCTGCAGAATGCACAAGTAGGCGCAGTGCTCACTGAGGAGGGCGTTTAACATCCCTTCCACGTAGGAGCAAACTCTGCATTAAACTCTGACACTGTGCAGGCAGATAGAGCCAGCCACAGAGAGACAGAAAGTATCAGAGCAAATCCGCTTGTTGATGAGCTAGAGGAACCAGTACAAAGAGCAGAGAAATCAAAATACAAGGGGGAATGCCAATTAGGGAATGAAGTAATAAGTAAAGAGTAGGTGGGGAACAATTCGATAGACAAAATGCAAACAGCAACAGAGGAAAACAGCAGGTTATATAGAGGGACATACTGGGGAACAGTGGGCTATATAGAGGGTCCACACTGGGGAAAAGTGAGATATATAGAGGGTCCACACTGGGGAACAGTGGGATATATAGAGGGTCCACACTGGGGAACAGTGGGATATATAGAGGGTCCACACTGGGGAACAGTGAGATATATAGAGGGTCCACACTGGGAACAGTGGGATGTATAGAGGGTCCACACTGGGGAACAGTGGGATATATAGAGGGACACACTGGGGAACAGTGGGATATATAGAGGGTCCACACTGGGGAACAGCGGGATATATAGAGGGTCCACACTGGGGAACAGTGGGATATATAGAGGGTCCACACTGGGGAACAGTGAGATATATAGAGGGTCCACACTGGGAACAGTGGGATAAATAGAGGGTCCACACTGGGAACAGTGGGATATATAGAGGGTCCACACTGGGGAACAGTGGGATATATAGAGGGTCCACACTGGGGAACAGTGGGATATATAGAGGGTCCACACTGGGAGCAGTGGGATATATATAGGGTCCACACTGGGGAACAGTGGGATATATAGAGGGTCCACACTGGAAACAGTGGGATATATAGAGGGTCACACTGGGGAACAGTGGGATATATAGAGGGTCCACACTGGGGAACAATGGGATATATAGAGGGTCCACACTGGGGAACAATGGGATATATGGAGTGTACGGTAGCATAGTGGTCATGTTAATAGACTAGTAATGCAGAGACCTGGACTGATGATCTGGCAGATGCGAGTTCAAATCCCACCATAGCAGCTGGGAAATTTAAATTCAATTAGTTTAAAATAAATCTGGGAAAAAATGCTAGTATCAGTAATGGTGATTATGAAACTACCGGACTGTTGTAAAAACCCATCTGGTTCACTAATGCCCCTTTAGGGAAGGAAACCTGTTGTCTTTTATGTGACTCCAAACCCACAGCAATCTGGTTGACTCTTAATGGGCCTGTGAAACCACTACGAAAACTAACAACAACAACAATAAGAAGAATAAAACTGGACAGACCATCTAGGTCCTCCTCACTAATATCTGGGGACTTGTGCCAAAATTGTGAAGAGCTGCTCCGCAGACATAGTCATACTCACAGAATCATACCTTTCAATCAATGCCCCACACTCCTCCATCATCGCCATTCCACTGGAATACAGGAGGTGGCGGCACAGTCGGGAAGGACTGGCCCTGGGAGTCCTCAACATTGACTCTGGACCCCATGACGTCACATGGCTTCAGGTGAAGCATGGGCAAGGAAACCTCCTGCTGATTACCACCTACCGCCCTCCCTCAGCTGATGAATCAGTACTCCTCCATGTTGAACACCACTTGGAAGAAGCACTGAGAATAGCAAGAGCACAGAATGTACTCTGGGTGGAGGACTTCAGTGTCCATCACCAAGAGTGGCTTGGTAGAACCATTACTGACTGACTGCTGAAGGACATAGCTGCCAGTCTGGGCCTGCAGCAGGTGGTGAGAGAACCAACACAAGGGACAAAATGACTTGACCTTGTCCTCACCAACCTACCTGTCGCAGGTGCACCTGTCCATTGAGGACACCCTCCATCGTGTTGCGTGGCACTACCAGTGTGCTGAATGGGATAGATTCAGAACAGATCCAGCAGCCCAAAACTGGGCATCATGAGACGCTGTGGGCCATCAGCAGCAGCAGAATTGTATTCCACCACAATCTGTAACCTCATGGCCTGGCTATTTCACACTCTACCAGTAGTATCAAGTCAGGGGGCCAACCCTGGTTCAACGAGGGGTGTAGAAGAGCATGCCAGGAGGTGTACCTAAAAATGAGCTGCCAACCTGCTGAAGCTACAATACATGCATGCTAAACAGCAGAAGCAGCATGCTATAGACAGAGCTAAGCAGTCCCACAACCAACAGATCAGATCAAAGCTCTGTAGTCCTGCCCCATCCAGTGATGGACAATTAAACAACTAACGGGAGGAGGAGGTTCCATGAACGTCCCCATCCTCAATGATGGTGGAGCCCAGCACGTGAGTGCTAAAGACAAGGCTGAAATGTTTGCAACCATCTTCAACCAGAAGTGCAGAGTGTATGATTCATCTAGGCCTCATCCTGAGGTCCCCACCATCACAGAAGCCAGTCTTCAGCCAATTCGATTCACTCCACGTGATATCAAGAAACTGCTGAGCGCACTGGGTACAGAAAAGGCTGTGGGCCCCGACAACATCCCGGCTATTGTGCTGAAGACCTGTGCTCCAGAACTAGCCACGCCTCTAGCCAAGCTGTTCCAGTACAGCTACAACCCTGGCATCTATCCGCCAATGTGGAAAACTGCCCAGGTATGTGCTGTCCACAAAAAGCAGGACAAATCCAACCCGGCCAATTACCACCCCATCAGTCTACTCTCAATCATCAGAAAAGTGATGGAAGGTGTCGCTGAGAGTGCTAACAAGCGGCACTTACTCACCAATAACCTGTTCACCAATGCTCAGTTTGGATTCTGCCAGGACTACTCAGCTCCAGACCTCATTACAGCCTTGGTCCAATCATGGACAAAGGAGCTGAATTCCAGAGGTGAGGTGAGAGTGACTGCCCTTGACATCAAAGAGCCCTAGTAAAATTGAAGTCAATGGGAATCAGGGGGAAAGCTCTCCACTGGCTGGAATCATACCGAGCACAAAGGAAGATGGTTGTTGTTGTTGGAGGCCGATCATTTCAGCCCCAGGACATCGCTGCAGGAGTTCCTCAGGGCAGTGTCCTAGGCCCAACCATCTTCAGCTGTTTCATCAATGACCTTCCCTCCATCACAAGGTCAGAATTGGGGATGTTCGCTGATGCTTGTTCAGCTCCATTCACAACTCCTCAGAAAATGCAGCAGTCTGTACCCGCATGCAGCAAGATCTGGAGAATACTTGGGCTGATAAATGGCAAGTAACATTTGCGCCACACAAGTGCCAGGCAATGACCATCTCCAACAAGAGAGCGTCTAACCACCACCCCTTGACATTCAACGGCATTACCATCGTCGAATCCCCCACCATCAATATCCTGGGGGGTCACCATTGACCAGAAACTTAACTGGACCAGCCACATAAATACTGTGGCAACAAGAGCAGGTCAGAGTCTAGGTATTCTGTGGTGAGTGTCTCACCTCCTGACTCCCCAAAGCCTTTCCACCATCTAAAATAACAACAGAAAATGCTGGAAAAACTCAGCAGGTCAGGCAACATCCGTGGAGAGAAATTTGAGTTGACGTTTTGGGTCGAAACCCTTCTTCAAAACTGGAAAGAAAAGAAAATAGATCGAAGGCAAAGCTGCGATCGAACAAAAGAAGGAAAAGAGACAATAAAAGGTATTTGAAGCCAGACGAGATGGTAATAGGCCCGTGGAGACAAAAGGCAGCTGAGATTAGGTGTGAAGTGTACTGGCAGGATAAGAGACAGCTGCCAGGTGGGAGAGAGAAACAAAAGGAAAAGGGGGGGGGGGCGGAAGGAAGACCCAAAACAAAGGGGTGGAAAAAATTATAAGTAAAAAAGTAATAGGGGCCCAGGTTATGATCTGAAATTGTTGACCTCGATATTGAGTCCGGAAAGCTGCAAAGCGTCTAATCGGAAGATGAGTTGCTGTTCCTCGAGTTTACGTTGAGCTTCCGTGGAACAATACAAGAGGCCAAGGACGGTGAGGTCCGAGTAGGAATGGGGCGGTGAATTAAAATGACAGGCGACCGGAAGCTCGGGGTCACCCTTACAGACTGAACGGTCCACCATCTACAAGGCCCAAGTCAGGAGTGTGAGGGTACACACTGGGGAACAGTGAGATATATGATGGGTACAGTCTAGCATTGGTGGGATATATAGAGGGTCTGTACTGGGATATGTGGATTGCATCGAATATCATTATTCCTCTCCTCCTCAATAGTCATCTCTCTGCTCTGCTTCCCTCACTGGATTACCATTTTACTTTTATCCTGAAACTTGATTGGGAGAAGCATTAGCAGCAATCTAGATGTAGATGTAAGTGGATTAGACAAATCATCAGAACAGGGAGACGTAAGGAAAGCCCAGAATTTTCCATCAAAGCATAGTATGTACGTCTATCTAATGGCAAGAGTCTGTGGGGTAAACACAGAGCATCAAATCTGTTTGTTCAGGGAATATTTTAAGAGGTTTACAGGGTTACTAAGGACTCATTGACATGATGGATAATCTGAAAGGCTTCTTATTATAAAATGGGTGCCCCCAGGGAGGATAGCCCTAGAGCAGGAGCAGGTAAGGTCAAATTTCAAATGAACAACAGAGACAGAATTACAGATGCAGTGAGGTGGTTTTTTTTAATTTCCAGCTTAAAACCCATTCGAAACGGTTCCAAACTGGTTCAAGCCACCAGCCAAAAGGCCAAGTGCACACAGCTCTCAATTCTCCTGTGCCAGCTCACCTGCAGAATTATTCCCAATGCCAGGTGCAGACTCCGATGGACCGAGGGAAGGCGCAAGTGCTGGGAGTAGAACATTTGTTGATAAGTCAAATTTAAAGGGATGGGACATTAAAGGGGAGTGTCACAGTTAGGGGACAAAAATGCAGAAAGCCTCTGGAGAGCCTCAAGAAGTATCTTGACCCATTTTCCCAGGTTGAAGAGGCAGAGGGTTAAGAAGTGGTGGGCAAAAGGGAAGGGAAGGGGCATCCAAGGTGTAGGCTAGGCATGAGTCTACAGCCCAGCACATGCTGTTGGCTGACCACTGAAATCCAGGTGGTGCTGCATGATGTGCCAGCACAGAGGGTTTCCCTCTGTACCACTCCAGGGCATTATCTTCATAGCTTGGCATTGCTGCTACCACCCTTGCATTTGCCAACCCTATGCTGCCTGGTAGCCAGCGGTGCCCTTGCAGCGAATGGCACTGCTCTGCATTTGGCACTCTGCTGACCCAGACTGAGAAGACTGATTTCCATGGTCATTGAAATTAAAAATTCTCATTACTGTATTTTCAAATCACTCCATGGCCTCGCCCCTCCATAACCTCCACCAGCCCCACAACCCTCCGAGATCTCTGTGCTCTTCCAATTCTGGCTTCTTGCGCATTCCCGATTTCCTTCCCCCCACCATTGGCGGCCGTGTCTTCAGTTGTCTAGGATCCAAGCTCTGGAATTCCCACCCTAAGTATCTAAGCATCTCCACCTCTCTCTCCTCCTTTAAGACCCTTCTTAAAACCTACCTCTTTGTATCGTATTATCTCCCTATGTGGCTCGGTGTTAAATTGTTTCTGATAGCGCTCCTGGGAAGCGCCTTGGGACACTTTACTAAGTTAAAGGCGTTATAAAAATACAAGTTGTTGTTGTTGTTCATGTGCCGGGAAATACAAAAATGTTTGGTGGCATCTTGATGGGCCCAGTCAGTAAGGCCAACTTTGACTCCTCACTACCCTGGTATGACTTCTTTCATTCAGTACCATGTACAATATTACATGCCGGAACTCGGGAACGACTAATTAGCCAGCAAGTATAATGGATTGTCGGGCTTTCACATAGCATAGTGAATCCATGAGGAGTCTGTTGGGTCAGCTTGCTTTGGCAAAAGGACTCCCCATCAGCACCACGTCTGCCAAAGCCAAGGTAATGTCACTTCTTTCTGCTGATGTGGATGCGCAGGTAGTAATGGGAGGGCATGGAGTACCTCTTGGACAGCCTGACCTGCCTAGTATCACTCTTTAGGTCCTTTTCTTCTTCTAAGAATGTTAGCTCAGAGGTTGCCCATTGGGAAATCCAGTGGTGCCAGTAAAGGGGCCCAAAAAATAATAAATTGTGATGGCTGACATTAAGGAATTCATGAAAGCCTAGGCACCAGCAGGGGGAAAACAATGACCAAAATGGTCCAGATATGGCCTAAAAGATTTAACATTCAGGGGCCGTTAAATGACCAAAACAATTGGAGGAAGTCATGCGCAAACTGTTGAGTGTTCTTGTCAGACCACACCTTGAGCACTGAGACAAAGTGGGACATTCAAGCCCTGAAGCGGGTGCAGCGAAGATCCACAAGACATCAGAGGGCTGAGTTATAAAGATGAGAGAAACTTGAGGAGTTCACCTTTGAAAGGAGGTGAATAAAGATGAGCTGAATGGCCTCCCTCAAGCTTTCTTGTGACCTAGTGACATACAGAATGACATACAGTCTGGAGTGTGCTACATGGATTGATAACTAGAATGGCGGAAATTCATTTTGTTTGATTGTTATGGCCAGTGCCATTTAGGGCATGAGGTGCTTATTCTCATCACTGTCACAAAGTCACACGATGGATTTAGATGTAGACGGCCCTGCCAGACCATTTTATTTCAACATTCCAGAATTCCAACTCTACTCCATTGTGGCATCGAGCGGTTTCTTAAATCACTCCTCAATGCCTGTTTTGAGACAACCCTGTTATAACCTGTGCTCGCTGACCCATCACCCCTGTGCTCGCTGACCCATCACCCCTGTGCTCGCTGACCTACATCGGCTCCCGGTTAAGCAGCGCCTCATTTTCAAAATTCTCATCCTTGTTTTCAAATCCCTCCATGGACTCGCCCCTCCCTATCTCTGTAATCTCCTTCAGCCCTACAAACCCCCGAGATATCTGCGCTCCTCTAATTCTGCCCTCTTGAGCATCTCCGATTTTAATCGCTCCACCATTGGTGGCTGTGCCTTCAGCTGCCAAGGCCCTAAGCTCTGGAACTCCCTGCCTAAACCTCTCTGCCTCTCTGCCTCTCTACCTCTCTTTCCTCCTTTAAGAGGCTCCTTAAAACCTACCTCTTTGACCAAGCTTTTGGTCACTTGCCCGAATTTATCCTTATGTGGCTGGGTGTCAATTTTTTTTGTCTTAAAATACTCTTGTGCAGCGCCTTGAGATGTTTTACTACGTTAAAGGCGCTATATAAATACACGTTGTTGTTGTTGTTGTTGTTAGAAACTAGCTCTTCACAATCCAGAACCTGTGTTACCTTGTCCTGCTGCACCTAAAAGCACTGCTCTGGGTTCAGTTTCTCTGTCACGTTAGGTATCTTATAATGCTGACGAGCCCTGATTTATCTGTCCCTTCTGCCTCTAACACTGCAGATCTGCTTCATTGGTCTGCCTCGCTTTGCCTCTAGGTGTCTTTGCTTAGGCTCACAGAGTCATAAAATCTGATCAACGTTACGTTATTGCTGCTGCATGCTACCAGCGGATCATTAAAATGGGACAGTTGGGTTTTACAGCAGGCGGGTTTTACATCTCCGAGGGGACCTTATAAAGATTGCCTCCTGTGCGCTGAGGAAGTCATTTCTCCAGCCATTCAGACCATAAATCCCCAAGTAAAATGACTCACAATGAACTGTAAAAAAAATTCTGACAAAGAATAAATCCCTCCTTGCAATTAAAGATTTTTAAATGTTTTAAAATGTTATTGTTAAAAGTCGTAGGCTGTGCCACTGATGATGCCATGAGCTGAATCTGAATCATGCCCCTTCAACCCATGACACTGTGCCTTGGAACAGTCCATGCAAAAAAAAAGAGGGGTGCAATAAGGTTTAAGGTGGTGAATTCATTCCCCTGAATAGTGGGTTCCAATAAGAATTCCATTCATTTGGTGGAAATGCAAAAGGAGGTTAGCAAAATACTGCGGATGTTGGAAATCCGAAATAACAACAGAAAATGCTGGAAAAACTCAGCAGGTCAGGCAACATCCGTGGAGAGAAATTTGAGTTGACGGTTCGGGTCGAACCCTTCTTCAAAACTGGAAAGAAAAGAAGATAGATCGAAGGCAGGGCTGCGATCGGACAAAAGATTAAAAGAAACAAAAGAAGTAAAAGAGACAATAAAAGGTATTAGAAGCTAGACGAGATGGTAATAGGCTGAGATTAGGTGTAAAGTGTAAAAAATGAAATAGGGGCCTATTTTTCTTGTAATTTTTCCACTCCTTTCCCCCCGCCCCTTTCCTTTTGTTTCTCTCTCACACCTGGCAGCTATCTCTTGCCCTGCCAGTACACTTTACACCTAATCTCAGCCTATTAACATCTCGTCTAGCTTCTAATACCTTTTATTGTCTCTTTTACTTCTTTTGTTTCTTTTAATCTTTTGTCCGATCGCAGCCCTACCTCCGATCTATCTTCTTTTCTTTCCAGTTTTGAAGAAGGGTTCGACCCGAAACGTCAACTCAAATTTCTCTCCACGGATGTTGCCTGACCTGCTGAGTTTTTCCAGCATTTTCTGTTGCAAAAGGAGGTTGTTGGCTGGGAAAGGGTGTAGTTTGTTGGAGCACCAACAGGTGGCACCATGGAGCAGAAGCCACGTGTTTAATTCCCTTTCCCCGCTCCCCTAAAGGGTAGAAATAAGGCTAATGCCTATATAAAAAAATGAGGAATTTGGTATGGGTGCGTTAAGAATGCCTGTCATAGCATCACTGACAGTAATCCAACTGTTTCTGAAATGATGCTTGGCTTTTTGCCTCGACTGCATTCTTCCTTGGAAGCCCATTCCACATGTTGCTCACTCATTATATGAAGAAGGGTTTACTGATATCTGTCCTCAATTTGCCTTGCCCAGTTTGAACTAGTAGATTCTGGATCTAACCTTTTAAAAATATTTCATGGTCTTATGCCTCTTTGAGCTTCCCTCTTAGTGCCTCCTTTCAAGAACTACGTCAATCATCTCTAAAGACCAGCCATGCGAATTGAATGCCTCTGTATAGTGTCCTGGTGAGCAAACTGGGGACCATGCAGTCCGATACGTGACAGAAATTGTCTACCACAAGCCTCACGTGACCATGTTCCTGAAGGTCTCTCCTGTTAAGGCCCCTGACGTTGTCGATTCTTCCGTCTCGCTCGTCTTGCCACATTGGCATAGCGTTGTAGCTCAAAGCTCTTCACTCCTTCTCTCACTTCAGCACGTCTGTCATTTGTCAATGACCAGCATTTCCCAAGTGTCAGAGACCATGTAGCACTGCTTCAAGTGAACCTTCAGTGTCTCCTTTGTTGTCCGCCTTGCTTTCTCCTGTCATCCATCAGTTCTCCGTAAACCTCTGCTTCAGCAATCCTACATTGTCCATCCTAACATGCCCAGGCAACAGCTCAGGGTTCTATGTGCTTTGTGGATGGTGTTCTGCACTGACTGGATATTTTAAGCACAGATGCCTCAGGCTGTTGTACATCTCCTAGTGGGCAACTGCAGAGCAGCACTGGTGCAGGCCTCAGAGCGGGTCACCTGGCCAGCCGTCTTGGTTGCAGGCAGAATGCAGCCCAGTGACACTTGCACAGAAAGAAAATAACGTGTGGAAAGTAGGGAGGTGATACCGCATCATCTGTGTCTCCAAAACCCTAATTAAGTACCTACAGTTTGACAACTGTGCTGTGTTGGTCATAAAGAACTGACAAGTGACCTTTCAGCTCATTCCCTAATAGAGTATTCCTGGCAACCTGTTCAATATTAATGACTAGAATTATCATAAACTACTGCCCTTCAGTGCAATCGACTCTCTGTCTCACAAGAAATGTGGAAAGTGAGTCAATTCATCGAACAACAACTTACATTTAAAAAGCGCCTTTAGCGTAGTAAAACATCCCAAGGCGCTTCACAGGAATGTAATCAGATGAAAATTGGCACCGAGCCACATAAAGAGATATTAGGACAGGTGATCAAAAGCTTGGTCAAAGAGATACGTTTTAAGGAGTGACTTAAAGGAGGAGAGAGACATAGAGAGGTGGAGAGCTTTAGGGAGAGAATTCCAGAGCTTAGGGCCCAGGCAACTGAATGCATGGCTGCCAATGGTGGAGTGATGGAAATTGGGGATGCGCAAGAGGCCAGAATTGGAGGAGCGCAGAGATCTTGGAAAGTTGTAGGGCTAGAGGAGATTACAGAGATAGGGAGGGGTGAGGCCATGGAGGAATTTGAATGCGAGGAAGAGAATTTTAAAATCAAAGCATTGGCAGACCGGGAGCTAATGTAGGTCAGTGAGCACAGGGATGATGGGTGATCGGGACTTGGTGCAAGTTAGGACACGGGCAGCAGAGTTTTGGATCTGCTCAAGTTTATGAAGGAAATTACAAAGGAACATGTACCTAAGAATTACAAAGAGTGAACATTTTCTTTGACTCATCTAAGGGCATTGAGCAGATCAGGTTTGACTAATTCAACCAATGTCCTGTGGTGATTCACTTGCTATCAGCATAAGCATCTCCAAAGTCTTTGACATGCCATGTACTTCCAAATAAGTTACCATTTACATGTTCTTCCAGGAGCATCATGTTTCTAGTTGTCTAGGTTCCTGTTTAATTACTCTAGTGGTGTCCTGGCTAATATTTATCCCTGAACCAACATAACAAAAACAGATTACAGTATCTGGTCATTATCACATTGCTGTTTGTGGGAGCTTGCTGTGCGCAAATTGGCTGCCACGTTTCCCACATTACAACAGTGACTACACTTCAAAAGGTATTTCATTGGCTGTAAAGCGCTTTGAGACGTCCGGTGGTCGTGAAAGGCGCTATATAAATGCAAGTCTTTCTTTCTTTCTTACTTTATCTGTACTGCAGCCGATCGTCCATCCTCTAAATTCTTTTCCATAATCCAAAAGGTTGTGTGGCTGATGTACTTTCTCTTTTTCCTTTTCTCTAGCAATGGTCTTGGCCATTTGTATTCCAATCCGATCCACTCTTTGGCGAGCCAATCCACTCAATCTTCTTCAACTTTCTTCAGAGTGAATGCCCGCTGTGCAAATTACCTCCATTCCTCTGGCAACGTATTGGTTGAATTACTCAATCCTGATATCCTCATTACACTTTAATGGCCGAATAGAAATCTTGATTCTTTCAATTCTTCAAGGCACAGTTCCTTTATGATTGCTGCATATTTAACCAGCTGCTCCCACCTTGTACCTTTGATGCGGCTGGTTACCTTTGAATGGAGGAGTTGGCTGTCACTTTGTGTTTCAAGATTCTGACCTGGTGTAGTGTATTCATAGAATCATAGAATAGTACAGCACAGAAGGAGGCCTTTCGGCCCATCGAGTCTGCGCCGGCTCTTTCAAAGAGCTACCAGTTAGTCCCACTCCCAGGCTCTTTCCCTATATCCCTGCAATTTTTTCTCCTTCAAGTATTTATCCAATTCCCTTTTGAAGGCTACTATTGAATCTGTATCCAGCATCCTATCAGACAGCACATTCCAAATCCTAACCACTTGTTGCATAAAGAAGATTTTCCTCATGTCACCTCTGGTTCTTTTCCCAGTCACCTTAAATCTGTGTCCTCTCGCTATCGGCCCTTCAGCCATTGGAAACAGTTTCTCTTTATTTACTCTATCTCAACCCTTCATGATTTTAAACACCTCTATCAAATCTCCTCTTAGCCTTCTCTACTCTAAGGAGAACAACCCCAGCTTCTCCAGTCTATCCACGTAACTATAATCCCTCATCCCTGGAAACATTCTAAAAAATCTCTGCTGTACCCTCTCCAAAGCCTTCACATCCTTCCTGAAGTGTGGTGACAAGACTTGGACACAATACTCCAGCTGGGGCTGAACTAGTGTTTTTTACAGATTTAGCATAACTTCCTGGCTCTTGTACTCTACGCCTCTACAGTATTTATAAAGCCCAGGATCCCATCTGCTTTATTAAGTGCTTTGTTTACCTGTCCTGCAACCCCTTAGCTTGTGTTGTCTCTCCTCATTCTTGCTACCAAAATGTATCACCTCACACTTTTCTGCATTGAATTTCATCTGCCATGTGTCCACCCATTCCACCAGCCTGTCTAGGTCCTCCTAAAGTCTATTATTATCTTCCTCGCTGTTTACTACATTTCCAAGTTTTGTGTCAGCTGCAAATTTTGAAATTTTGCCCTGTACCCCCAAGTCCAAGTCATGAATGTATATCAAAAACAGCAGTGGTCCTAGTACTGAACCTTGGGGAACACCACTGTATACCTCCCTCCAGTCCGAAAAACAGCCATTCATCACAACTCTCTGTTTTGTATCCCTTAGCCAATTTTGTATCCATGCTGCTAACGACCTTTTTATCCCATGGGCTTCAATTTTGCTAACAAGCCTATTATGTGGTAGTTTATCAAATGTCTTTTGAAAGTGCATATATACATCAACTACACTAACCTCATCCACCCTCTTTGTTACCTTATCAAAAATCTCAATCAAGTTAGTCAAACCCGATTTGCCCATACCAAATCTATGCTGGCTCTACTTTATTAGTCCACACTTGTCCAAGAGGCTGTTAATTTTCTCCCTGATTATTGTTTCTAAAAGCTTCCCCACCACTGACTGGCCTGTAATTGTCAGGTTTATCCTTCTACCCTTTTTAAACAAAGGTGTAACATTTGCAATCCTCCAGTCCTCTGGCCCCACCCCTGTATTGAAGGAGGATTGGAAGATTATGGCCAGCACCTCTGCAATTTCTACCCTTACTTCCCTCAGCAACCTAGAATGCATCCAATGTTTCCGCAGCCGGTTCACTGACTATTCAATGCGAAAAACCGCACATCCGCGGTATTGTGAATGGGCCATGTAGCCCCTTAAAGGGGCCACGCACCCCAAAAAAAACTGGAACATTGGATACATCCCATCCGTAACGGGTGACTTATACACTTTAAGTACCGGCAGCCTTTCTAGTGCCTCCTCTTTATCTATTTTTTAAAATCTCATTCAGTATCCCAACAACCTCCTTGTTTACCGTAGTTTTTGCAAAGTCCTCTTCCTTGGTAAACAGTGATGCAAAGTACTAGAAACATAGAAACATTTAGTACCTCAGCCATACCTTTAGCCTTCACCAATAGATTTCCATTCTGGTCCCTAATCGGCTCCATCACTCCACATAAACTATTATTCTAACTCAAATCCCTCGACTAGATTCCAGCCTGTACCTCACTTCTGGGCTTCTGTTATTCTATATCCATAAACTTGAGTTGATCCAAAACTCTGATGCCCGTAACTTAACTCTCACCGAGTCCCGGTCACCCATCACCCCTGTGCTTGCTGACCTATATTGGCTCCCGGTCCGGCAACGCCTCGATTTAAAAATTCTCATCCTTGTTTTCAAATCCTTCCATGGCCTCAGTTATCCCTATCTCTGTAACCTCCTCCAGCCCTACAACCCTCCGAGATCTCGGTGCTCCTCCAACTGTGGCCTTGAGCAAGCCCGATTTTAATCGCTCCATCATTGGCAGCCGTGCCTTCAGCTGCCTGGGCCCTAAGCTCTGAAATTCCCTCCCTAAACCTCTCTGCCTCTCGCTATCTCTCTCTCCTCCCTTAAGACTCTCCTTAAAACCTACCTCTTTGGTCACCTCTCCTAATATCTCCTTATGTGGCTCAGTGCCAATTTTTGTTGACAACGTTCCTCTGAAGCGCCTTGGGATGTTTTGCTATGTTAAAGGTGCTATATAAATGCATGTTGTTATATATAAACCCTCCAGGTCCTTTGTGATGGTTTGGTTACCTTTTTCAGGTAGCGGTGCCTCTCCAGTCTACAGTAGGTTCAGGTGAAGGTGACTGTGCTCCTGGGTGCAGTAATCTCTGGTGGCAGAGGTGAAGGATCATGTTTATCAGCAGAACTCACGTGAACACAGCTTTCCTGCCCAGTGTTTTGGTTTGTATCTCTCAATCAGTTGTCACTAAACACAGTGGGTAACTATGACAGTTATGATGGCTCACGCCCATTGCAATCTCTATTTGATCTCATAATATCTCAGTAGACTGCAGCCTTAGCAACCCTCCTTCAGTTCCCGGTAAACATTGACTCACAGACACTGTGCAGCCGGGTTTCTGTGTGAAATTCCCATTTAGAATTCACTGATCTGTGAATCCTAAGTGAGAGTTTCACACAGAGCGCAATACCTTCACTGAAACGCATGCAATCAGATTCATTCAGGAATTCATTTAAAGAAAAATCATTCTCAGGATGTGGGCGACACTGGCAAGGTCAGCATTTATTGCCCATCCCCATGAGAAGGTGGCAATGGGCCTTCTTCTTGAACCGTTACTTCTTTGTAGCGGTTTGATACAACTTGCTGGGCCACTTTAGAGGATAGTTGAGCCAACCACGTTGGTGTGGGACTGGAGTCGCATGTCGGCCAGACCGGGTAAGGACGGCAGGTTTCCTTCCCTAAAGGACATTAGTGAACCAGTTGGGTTTTTGCAACAATCTAATAGCTTCATGGTCACTTTTACTGACTCCAGGTTTTCATATCCAGAGCTTTAAGAAAAATTTAAATTCTCAAACTGAAGTTGTGAAAGGCGCTTTATAAATACAAAGCTTTCTTTCTTTCTTTCTTTCTTTCTTTCTCTCTCTCTTTCTCTCTTTCTTTCTCTCTTTCTCTCTTTCTTTCTCTCTTTCTCTCTCTCTTTCTCTCTTTCTTTCTTTTCATGCAATCCAAACTAGTTCAAGAAACACATACTGAACAACCATTGCTCACCGGTAATGCTCAACACCGACGTTCATTTATAGAGCATCTTCGACACAGTAGAATGCACTGAGCAATTTTACAACTAGGGGGGATGGCTGAGCACCAAATATGAGTAAATTTGGACAAAGAGCTATAATACTGCAGTGCCAATTCTTCGTTGAGAACACGGCGCTACTGAATTTGCCCAATATATGTGTAGGCCATAGAGTTGTGGCAGGGTTCTAACTGGTGAGAGACCAGCAAGAACGGCGAGGGCGACAACAACAACTTGCATTTATAGCGCACCTGTAATGTAACCAAATGTCCCAGGTGCTTCACCAGAGCGTAATCAGACAAAATGTGACATCGAGCCACATATTAGGACAGGCGACCAAAAGCTTGGTCAAAGAGGTCGGTCTTAAGGAGGGTCTGAAGGGAGGAGAGAGAGGTGGAGAAGTGGAGAGGTTTAGGGAGGGAATTCCAGAGCTTAGGGCCTAGACGGTTGAAGGCACGGCCACCGATGGTGGGGCGAAGGAAGTGGGGGATGCGCAAGAGGTCAGAATCGGAGGAGCGCAGAGTTCTCAGAGGGTTTTAGGGCTGGAACAGGTTACAGAGATAGGGAGGGGTGAAGCCATGGAGGGATTTGAACACAAAACAGAGGAAATGGCTGAAAACGGCTGTTTTGTCCTCTTCCCTGCGGACCCGGCTGTTCCCTCACTGGTGTTTGGGTGAGAGACCCGTACAAACCCTTGCAAGACTCCTGGGCCCTCATTTATTGAAAGGGCTATGGCAGTTCTTTAATAAGCTGCCCAGAGTTATTTCATGGCACCAGTCATAATTAAAATGAATTGGTAAAATCAATGAGAATTAATATATTAAAAACAATTAAATAGAGAGAGGCATGCTTGCCAGAATGAGTTTGGAGCGCAGCCTGTACTGGACTGAAATGGCTGCCTGACCCCTTCCCATTAAACCAGTCAGGATATCATTCAGAAATATGCGGCTGCATTTCTCCTCAATTGATACCACCTATCATGCCAAACAGAAGAAGGGAGCAGTCACTGTAGAAATGCATTTTGAATAATTCTCAACATAAATACTTTCATAACACACAAGCACACCCAAGACATTAACCTAGGGGAGATCGCAACTGACTGCAGTGATTTATTTGGTTGCCGCTGGTATAAGGGTGAATTATAAATCATACTGATTCCTAATTCCATTTCACTATGTATGATTAATAACCATTGCAGCCTATTACAAACTACTTCAAATGCTTCTCGGTATTCTTTAAGGCCCCGGCTATTAAGTGTCCTACAGATTAACTTCCATGTCCAATCCCTTTGCCTCCAACTATGCAAAGCAGAACAGGGGAGCTCTCCCCAGCGTCCTGCCCAAAATTTGCCCCTCAACCAGCACCTAAAACACATTGGCCCAGTAATTCCGGGCCCAACGCGTGAGTACGGACGGGGTACTCACACGTGGGCCCGATGGAAGTGTTGGTTTTCAGCATGCACAGCGCATGCGCGGAAAACCAGCATTTCCTGTCCTCTGAACCAAGGGGTTCAGAGGGCGAACGCGTGCGTGCTGGAGTCTGCGAGTGCGCGCTGAAATTCCTTTTTTTCCACAGGTTTGCGCGTGTGTAAGGGCCTCTCCTTTTTACGTATGTGAAAAGGAGACGTAAGGACTTCATTCTTTAAGGTAAGTGGTCTATTACTTAAAATTATAAAAAAATTTCCACAGCTTTATTGTTTTTAAGGACTTTACAGTAAGGTAAGTAGTTTTAGACCTGATTTTTGTTAAAATTATTTTTTTCAAAAATTTGATTAATTGTTTAAAATTGTTTTTTAAAGTTATTTATAGTTCATTTAATTAGTGGGATGTTTTTTAAAATTTTATTTAAAGTTTAACTAGTGTTTTGGGCGCCTGTACTTTTCATGAGTTTGACAGTTCTTACTATCAAACTCATGAATGAAGTTTCCCCTCCCCTGATTGGCTGCACAGTGCTCACCTGATCCCAGCCGGCACATCGAACTAACTACGCCGCTGGATCAGGTAAGCACAGCGCGCCGACATCTGAACCGGGCCAGGGACAGGAAATGCAAGCAGGCCCGGGCTTCAGATGTCAGCGCGCAGGGTGAGTGCACATCGGGGGCTTGCACGCGCGGCAAGCCCCCGAACCTAATTTCTGGGCCATTATGTGGTCATTTATTTAATTGCTGTCAGTGGGATCTTGCTGTGCATTTCCTACATTACAGCAGTGACTACACTTCAAAAGTACTTCATTGTCTGTGAAGCGCATTGGGATGCCCTGAGGCCATGAAAGGTGCTACAGAAATGCAAGTCTTTCTTTCTTACTTTTATGTCCCAATGGAAGGTTGCATGCAGCTCTGTGAACACATTGCAATTGGAGGTAAGGGGAGGTGCAAGGAGACCCCTCTTCCACAGCGGGAGGATGTTAAAGCAGATGCCCCACCATTGGTAAAGTCTTGTTGCCTTTGCCTAGAGCGAGTGCAAGAGAACAAAAAGGAAGACTTGCATTGCTGCAACATCTCATCATGTCTCTCAGGAATATCTCAAAGCACTTCACATACAATCCTTAGTGTTCACCTGAACCATCAGCTCAGACAAAGGGAGCCATGGCTCAGTTTCCCAGTGACAACAATGAAGCGCTTCTGTCTAGTTTTATGTTGATATTTAATTCTGTCGCAATATATAAGGAGTTAAAAACCAGCTCCGTTCAGAATCAAGCCCGCAGCCTAACTTGATATAATGTTGTAAGGACTAATAGTCAGTTTGGTCTCCGACAGATAGCTGAAGGGAGGAGCCAAGCCATGCAAATCAAACACAAACATTTGCATGATTTGTTCAGTTATGTGTATGGCTGACAGCTGCTTTTGAATTTAGTTGATAGTCTGCAAAGACTAATGACTCTTTCGGGATATTTAGGTAGCTTTGATTGTTCAAATCAAAGTCGGTCTAGGACTCCCAAAGAAAGAAAGATTTGCATTTATATAGCACCTTTCACAACCTCAGGACGTCCCAAAACAGCCAGTGAAGTACTTTTGCAGTCTAGTCACTGTTGTAATGTAGGAAACGCAGCAGTCAATTTGCACACAGCAAGCTCCCACAAACAGCAATGTGATAATGACCAGATAATCTGTTTTAGTGATGTTGGTTGAGGGATAAATATTGGCCAGGACACCGGGGAGAACTCCCCTCCTCTGTAAGGGGTTTTCTCTCTGAGGTCGCAGAGGTTTCTCTCGCCAGAGGCCTCTCTCTTTTGCACAGTAAAACCTTGAGTGGTTCGACCCACTCACCCCTTAGGTTCTAGACACTGGACTTAGGTGCAGGAACTACAATGCAGAGAATACTCTTATAGACCAAGTTTAATGAAACGAAATGACATTTAATTGCATAAGGAAAAACAAATCAAATGCAAACAAATAAGAGGGTACATGGGAGGGAAAAACACATCATAACAATACAGTACTAGCTAAAATAGATACAGGCATACCATACTTTACAAAAGTCATCATGAAGTGGGGAAACACACGGAACATCGAGGGACAACAACTCATGTTAATTATAACCAAAATGCCCATCCCCTTAAACCTATCTAGATCTGATTATGAAGGGCCAGAAACATGCTCACCAATCCAGCTAGGAATTGTAAGGTTTTGAAACAGGTCTGCGTTTTGATCCTTTCAGGCATCCTGTCTCCTCGTGGTCAGCGCTGCGGGCTGCGAGCTGCGACACGCCTTCTCTTCCTTGAGGTGAAGGTCACGGACAGGCTGGATCTCAGCGGGCCTGGACATCGATATGAGGGAAGGTCAATTGTTTGACCACTTTCAAGAGGTCTCTTCTAGCCAGTTACCATTTCCACATAGGTTTTCTCTGTAGGGCTGCTGCCCTCTTGTCTCGTCAACGGCCCAGGGTTTGTCGATGATCTCCCGATGGTTACCCCGGGGCGGGATGCAGGCTCGAATTGCCTTCTTGATGGCTGCTTCGTCTTCTTCAACGGTTAATCGCTGATCTCTCTGCTGATGGCTAATCGCTGCTATCGCTCCCCTGGTCTCGATGGCTACCCCGGGTGTCTCCAATTATACTTCTCAGATGAGGCCTTTATCTCCCGCCAAATCAAGGTTAGTCTTTGTTTAACTTTTGGCGGGCTTGTTGCACAGCGGGGTAGTTATTATATTTAAACTGCTTTCAGGATGGCCGGTGATGGCCATCTCTGGTCTGGAATGACCTGCATTGTTTCGAATGTCTTCTTAATGTCTTTAATGGGTCTTTGATGCTCCCCTTATGAATAAGAAACTGTTTCCCTTTGTCTGGGTAAACATTTAGATGGCCTTTATCTACAGGCTGATCTGACTGGATCTGCATCCGATCTTTATGTATGTGTTAATGTCTGGTTTCGTTTTCTCAGAAACGGCTTCCAGAACTTACTGTGGGTTGAATCCACAAAGGCTGTCTGGGGACTGCAGGAACCATTTTAAAGTGTCCCAATAAGTCGGTCACGGGGTCTGGCGGCCATTTTATATGCCCCCTTTTTCCTGGGCTTCTTTTAAAACAGCCTTTTAAAACAGGGCCTCTTCTGCCAAAGGAGCCTTATAGTACAATATTAACTTTGCGGATCTTACACCTCTTCTTTGAATAGTGCCGTGGGATCTTTCACATCCACCTGAAAGGACAGCCTAGTCAGACTGGATAGCTGGCAGGGTTCCAGCATCCGCAATATTTTGCTTTCAGACTAGATAGCTTATTTATTTGGTATAATTTTAAGGAAAAAAGTACTATATATATTATATATTTATTTTATATCCATATAAAATAAAATTGTAGTTTAGCACAGAGATCATATGAACCATTTCTTTTCCTGTTGGAGAACTTAGTGTATAGTCTAATAGGTAGTGTTACTAGATAACATTACTGTGATTTATTGACTTTACTCATCAATAAATATGTTTCCCAATTAATGCCTGTAACGAGGTCTGTTGTTAGTGTTGCTGCTCTCAGAGATGAGAATCCTGTGGGGACACAGGATAGATCCAGTAGTAAAGAAATATAAAGAAAAGTTTTTTCTTTGTTATCTTGGGCACGCTTTCAAAACATACCTAGCTATCAGGACCACTGACGATACTCTCAAGGCCGTAGGGTAGGACTTCCAACCCTCCAGGCTTAGCCAGGAGTCTCTAAGAATTGAAGCTTGATCTCTAGGACACTGCTGCGAGAACCATCATTGGAGTATTGGAAAAAAAATTGTGTTTTTTTTTCATTTTGTTTGAACATTTCTGTTTATTCGTTATAAAAATATTGGAGATGGGGGAAATAGGCAGTTTGATTGACAGCCAAACATCATCCAATCGGGTTAAGGAAGAGTCTGCTCATTTTCCAATTGGCCGTGGGAAGGCGGGGCACCGCGAGGATGGACGCATCGGGCGACCAATGACGGGGCGGTTGGAGGCCGGAGGTCATGTGATGAAACCTCCAGGGATTACAGTTGGCAGCCATACCGTAGGGAGCGAAGGCTCGCCTATTGAAGTAGTGCAAAAATACAGAAGCCGAAATATCTAGAGCAAGTAGGGCAGAAAACACACAGATGTAGCGATTCGTGTGCATTGCCACTAAATAATCGAGTTCGATGAACTATAAATAAGTTGTTTATTTACAGGAACAGGTTAAATACAACAGGTAAGGTAGCAGGTAAGATGGTTGACTGTAGGAGCACCGTGGTGTAGGTCTTTCTCCAGCGGGGATGCCACGAGGACTAACTAGAAGTTTCCGAGCTCAACTGCTAGCAGGTACCGAGCTCTACTGCCAGAGGGTTCCGAGCTCTGACGTCATGACGTCATCACGCAGAGTACAGGAATGAAGCCTGAGTGCAGTAACAGATACATTTAAAGGTAAGCTAAAGGGAATTATATATCTCAATGTAAGGGAGAACCGGTGGTACCGCCACATAGGCCAGCCCCAGAATTCGCTTTAACGAAAGTCCAAGGATGAGATGGTCTGATGAGCTGGTGGCCACGGCGGTCGTGCTGTCTCGGCTTGGTAGGCGAGCGGATCCTTACGCGCGTCGTGGCGAATAAAGTGTATCTGTCAGGCGAAGGACCGTGGAGACGTGCGAAACAGCAGGCCTTGTCAGAGTGACGGGCAAGTCAGGCGGACGCGGGCGATGACTCTGTTGATGTTGGAACAAGTCCTTGTTCTGACGAAATCTGCAGGAACGCCGATGGGCGATCCAGAAGGACTTGACTGGCGAGGTCGGTGAACTCGCCGACAGGTGAGCGAAACCTTCAGGAGGCTGGAACACGCGGAACGGTGCGTGCCATAGTGCTACGACGTTAACACAACAGAGGGTGAAGAGTTGCTGCGTTGATCAGTGATCGGTGAGGCCAGCAACTTTCACGTGGCTGATCACGGCTGCAGGATGCCCGTTGGACCCGTCCTTGATGTGTGCAGCGTCAGTAGAGGTTTGCGTTTGTTAAAGGGAAAACTGGAGAAAGGGCGGCAACGGTCCGGGTTGTTGTTGCTTTCAGGAGGGGTCAACTCTGCCTGGAGGGCGGCAACACTTGTAACTGTTGTAGATTTAGGAGAACACAGCCGGGAGGGCGGCACACTTTTTGTTCACGCCGAATCGTGTAGTAGGTAACACAACCAGCAGGCTGAAGGGCTGGTGCGTTGTCGGCGGAGAAGGAGTCGTTGTTTTTCACGAGGGATGGGTCCTCGTGCGCGAGGAGTGCGCCCTCATGTTTCGTGGGGGTGAGTCCTCGTGGTATCCCCGCAGGGCGCGCTCCGATTTTGTGGGCCCGAACATGTTGTACCCTACGCTTGGAGAGATGTATACTTGCTGTTGCTTTGGACGTAGAGGCGGACGATCCGTGTGGCGGTAGGAAAGACGAGTACGGGGACCGTAAGCAAGTGCGTGGTCGGCGCCGCATCGATGTTCTCGTCGAATGGGGCTTCTACCTTTATAAAGCATGAGGGAGACTGTGGCTCCCTGGATTGCGGTAGCGACAGCAAAACGGCTGGTGCTTCCTTTGTGAAAATTGCTCACAAAAAAACGGGGTTCGGTTGAGTTTTGTCCGTGTCAAACGGGATCTGCTCCAGGCTGCGCTTACCTTGCAAATACGTTCGCAAAGACGGGGTCGCCTTTGGAGGAATCGGTGTTAGGCGGTTGCTGTTCCGTGGTTGTTCGTCAGTTGTGCGTCGGTCGTCTTGTGGGAAGACGAGGTTCAGGCGTGCGTTGCTACCGTGAAAATCGTTCACGGATACGGGGTCATCAATTGTAGTGTTGGAATTGATGAGCTCCCATACTCATGTCGTTGGGTCACCAATGTAGCGATTCGTGTGCATTGCCACTAAATAATCGAGTTCGACGAACTATAAATAAGTTGTTTATTTACAGGAACAGGTTAAATACAACAGGTAAGGTAGCAGGCAAGATGGCTGACTGTAGGAGCACCGTGGTGTAGGTCTTTCCCCAGCGGGGACGCCACGAGGACTAACTAGAAGTTTCCGAGCTCAACTGCTAGCAGGTTCCGAGCTCTACTGCCAGAGGGTTCCGAGCTCTGACGTCATGACGTCATCACGCAGAGTACAGGAATGAAGCCTAAGTGCAGTAACAGATACATTTAAAGGTAAGTTAAAGGGAATTATGTATCTCAATGTAAGGGACAACCGGTGGTACCGCCACACAGAGTCATAACAGCCCCATCTGAAGGACAAGGAGGGCAGAGATGTAGGCCATCTTTCAACCTCTAAACAGCGAGGCCCATTTTAGCCCAGATGTCTCACCTGTGCCGAGAAAATACTGATCAATAACATAGTTCCTTGTGGCATCAATAGCAGGCTGAGAACCAGGGTTAAGTACTCTGGCGGTGATTTTAACCCTACCCAGGTGGGGAAAGGTTAAAATCGTCAAGGTTACTTACCTTGTTACCACCCCCAGAAAGTCAGTGGAATTCCACTGTCCACGATTGTAACCTGGACGAGGAGGGTGAGGTGGACTCCTCCCCCCTCTGCAGGTAGAGGACACCGCCCCCTCCTCTGGATCTCCTCTCTTGAGCAGGCGGCAAAGACACCTGATAGAGCCGTCGGGGTCCTTCCTTACTGACTCCAATTTTTAACTCGGGGCCTGAGCGGAGAGGCTGCTGCACTTTTCCCACCAGGTGAAGGATCTTCCTGGAGGAAGAAGAAGAAGAAGAGGCCAAGAACAGTTCTTGGCCTCGATTTTAACTCCGAGCGGGTGGGTGGGTAGTGAGGTGAGTCGCTGCCCCAGAAATGAGGTTATTTTAACTCCCGGGCCTCGTTTAAATCCCCGGCGGTGATTTCCTGCACGGAAGTCGGTGGGAAAGGGTGGAAAATTGGGCGTTTGGAGGCCGTCCGCTGACACCAGGTGGGATTGGGTTCTCCTGGCCCCACAACTTAACTTTTTTGGCCTCTTCTTCCCGGCAGGTCTTTACTTTTATAACAACAGAAAATGCTGGAAATACTCAGCAGGCCAGCATTTTCTGTTGTTATTTCAGATTTCCAGCATCCGCAGTATTTTGCTAAGGCCTTTTCTTTTATTCATTCCTGGGATGTGGGCCTCGCTGGCAAGGCCAGCATTTATTGCCCATCCCTAGTTGCCCTTGAGAAGGTGGTGGTGAGCCGCCTTCTTGAACCGCTGCAGTCCGTGTGGTGAAGGTACTCCCACAGTACTGTTAGGGAGGGAGTTCCAGGATTTTGACCCAGCGATGATGAAGGATCGGCGATGTACTCCCGAGTCAGGATGGTGTGTGACTTGGAGAGGAACTTGGAGGTGGTGGTGTTCCCATGTGCCTGCTGCCCTTGTCCTTCTAGGTGGAAGAGGTTGCGGGTTTGGGCGGTGCTGTGTAAAGAAGGACCCCGCTGGCTTTGGGGGGGTGTCCTTGCCGCCTGCTCCGGAGAGTAGATTAAAGTCGTGGATGGTGGAATTTTGCTGGGTAAGTAACCAGGGCGATTTTAACTGCCCACCCATCCGATTTCTGCCAGGCGGGTAGAGTTAAAATCACCCCCGAAGTTGTTGTCTATCCTTTGTGGGGCAGGAGGAACAAGAGTGCAGGGTTAAAAAATTTTAAACGGGCAAACCGACCCTAACCCGCCTCTAATCCGCCTCTAACCCGCCCACTTCCAGTTTTAGCGGAGGTGGTTTGGAATGTGGGCGACTAATCCACTCTTAGGAGGTGGGTCGGTCCATTTTAACGTAACTTTTAGTTTTAATGCCTGCGGGCTGTGTTTTCCTGTCCTCCAGGAACCAGGCAGCTGAAGGGAGGCATGAAGGGCTGGATCCATCAGGTGAGTGCCTTTGAAGCTCGGCTTGTGGCCAGGAGGAGCAGTGGTGTTTCCCCTGGCCCAGTAAGCTTACCTCCACGCGATGGGACCCCAGTGATCATCTAACCTCCCTCGCGATGTCCGACTCATCAACCCCCGCCCCCCGCCACTCCCCATGGTAGACTTACCTCTGCTCCACTCCGCTCCCTCCCTGCCTCCCTGCCCAACAGCCAGACAGTGAATCATAGAATCATACAGCACAGAAGAAGGCCATTCGGCCCGTTGTGCCTGTGCCGGCTCTTTGAACGAGCTGTCCAATTAGTCCCACTTCCCAGCTTTTTCCCCATAACCCTGTAGATTAGTCCTCTTCAAGTACATGTCCAATTGCCCTTTGAAAGTTCTTATTGAATCTGATTCCACCGCCCTTTCAGGCCGTGCATTCCAGATCTTAACAACTCTCTATGTGAAAAATTTTCTCCTCATTTATCCTCTAGTTCTTTTGCCAATTATTTTAAATCTATGACCTCTGGTTATTGACCCACTTGCCAGAGGAAATGGTTCCTCCCTACTTGCTCCATCAAAATCCTTCATAATTTTGACTACCTCTATCAGGTCTCCCCTTAACCTTCTCTGCTCTAAGGAGAACAATCTGAGCTTCTCCAATCTCTCCACATAACTGAAGTCCCTCGTCCCTGGTATCATCCTGGTAAACCTCCTCTGCACCCTCTCCAGGGCCTTGACACCCTTCCTAAAGTGTGGTGCCCAGAATTGGACACAATACTCCAGCTGAGGCCTAACCAGAGATTTGCAAAAGTTTAGCATGACTTCCTTGTTTTTTTATTCAATGCCCCTCTTTACAAAGCCAAGTATCCCATACGCTTTCTTAACTGCCTTATCAACTTGCCCTGCCACATTCAAGGATTTGTGAATATGCCCCCCCAGGTCCCTCTGCTCTTGTACCCCCCTCAAGAGAATACCATTTAGATTATACCGCCTCTCCATGTTGTTTCTCCCAAAGTGCATCACGTAACACTTATCCGTGTGTCTGCCCAGTTCACCAGTCTGTCTATGTCCTCCTGAAGTCTGCTACTATCCTGCTCACTATTTTCTATGTTGCCAAGTTTTCTATCATTCGCAAACTTCGAAATTGTTCGCCCTATACCCAAGTCCAGGTCACTTATATATAACAAGAAAAGCAGTGGTTCAGACAGACTGTCAGTCTGGCTGACTGCAACTAGGAAACCTGTTGAAAAACTTACAACAGAGTACATTTCGCAGGACCTGCGGGAAATCTGGGTTGCCCAGCTGCAAATCCTCCTGCCCCGCTCTCTTCCTGTCTCGCGGTTATTATTGGGGCCTTTGTATGTAAAAACCTCCCTTTTTTTTTAACTAAACCAAACTTCCACCATCTGTCCTCAAAGCATTCAAATCGAAGATGTTTGGAGAACAGCCAATGAAGCCCAACGGGCTGAGAGTCCCATCTACAACAGAGACTTCATGGAACCACATAGCCTTGCTCAGTTCGACTGCTTCACAACTTTTATAGGGAAGTGCTTAGGGGCAAGCCAATATCCAACCATGAGGAAAGGTAGAGTGAGATCGAAAAGTTAGCAGCTATAGGATGTCCTCCCACGTATAACGTCCTGGGATAGTGTTGGTTCAAAATCGAAAGAACCAAAGGCGGCGTAATAAAACAAATTTTTATGCAGCGAGTGGTTAGGATCTGGAATGCACTGCCTGAAATGGTGGTGGAGGCAGATTCAATCATGGCTTTCAAAAGGGAGTTGGATAAGTATCTGAAGGAAAGAAATTTGCAGGGCTACGGGGAAAGGGCTGGGGAGTGGGACTAGCTGAAGTACTCTTGCTGAAAGCCAGCACTGGCTCGACGGGCCGAATGGCCTTCTTCCGTGCTGTAACCATTCTATGATTCTATGATCTCGGTGGGTTGTAGGGCTGGAGGAGGTTACAGAGATTGGGGGGAGTGGGGGGAGGCCATGGAGGGATTTAAAAACAAGGATGAAGATTTTAAAATCGAGTTGTTGCTGGCCGGGAGTCAATGTAGGTCAGCACAAGGGTGATGGGTGAACAGGACATGATGCGGATTAGATACGGGTTGCAGAGTTTTGGATGAGCACAAGTTTATGTAGGTTGGAAGATGGGAGGCCGGCCAGCAGAGCATTGGAGTTAAGGTAGCGGTAAGATTTGCAAAATTTCTACATTTCCCCGAAGGTTGTTAATAATAAACGGGACCCTGCGTGGACATTTTAAATCAAAAAGGGTACCCAAGATGGCGTCCGTGCCTCGTGGCAGAAAGCCTGTGGGATTTTAAAATGGACTCTGCACCGCAGACAGCTTGTGGATCGAAACCCAAGCTGCAGTTTTCTGTGAAGAGAGACTTTGTACTTTGAAACCAGACAGGACTCTGAATTATGTATTAGACCGAATTGGGGATTAATCTAAATTCAGTTTAGCCCTATAGTTAAGGCCATCAAACAGTTTACATATATAATCGGAAATAGATTAAGAGAGCCATCGAGGCTGGACAGGCCCATCAAGGAACTTTCATGACAATACAAGTCAATTATCGGGCCGGTAGATGCGATTACCGGCCATCTAAAAACAGTTAGTGTGGATTGCTACCATTATTTAAAATAGCCCGCCAAGATTAAGACAAAGAACTAACCTGATTTGGCGCGCAGATAAAGGTTTTCGAAAAGAGTATAATTGAAGGCCGCCGGGTAGCAATCGCTCTCTTCTCTTCTCTCTCCGCTCTTTGGCCCCTCGCCCTCGTGGCTGTTGCTCTTTCCCCGTCCCGCGCTTACCCCCTGGCCTTTGCCCGTGTCTCTTTCCACTCCATCGGGAAATCGCCCCGGCACCATATCGGGCGGACACGGACAATTCAGGCCAGGCGAGGCGGGACGCGACGAGGGGAGGAGGGAAGACCACCTGAGGAAGACCACCTGAGGAAGACCAACTGAGGAGATGAACTGAGGAGACGGGCTGAGGGTAGGCTTCGAATTATCGGGCCTTCAGCCTCAGCCGACCTGCGAATATCTGCACACCAACTCAAACTGTCGGCTGACGACGAAGAATCATCCCTGCAAGGTAAAGTACCCAAACAGAGACTTTAACTTTGGGGTACTAGAACCTGGACAATGCCCTTGCAGCGCCCGGAGACCACGTGATGAAGGCAGGCTCCAGAGAGCACCACGAGCGAACCCCAAACCCCGCCGCTGTTTTGAATCCAACAAACCCTTTTGATTGGTGAGCATGCAGTTCTGACCCCTCATAGCTTAACCTAGTGAGGTATAGGGGGTGGGATAAGGATAAGGGGACTGTTAAGATAGTTGTTTTCCCTCGATGTGCCGTGTGTTCCCCATTCCCTGTATAAGTATAGTTATTCTTTTGTATTTTTGCCTGTAGAAGTGTACACTAGTAATTTTCCATAAGATTGTATCAATTTTTCCTCTTCAATAAAATCTTGGGTTTTGTTTACATCCAACCACCTGTCTACTCGAGTCTTCTCTGTACCGCCGCCTTGTACCTAAGTCCAGTGTCTAGAACCCAGGGGCGTGGGAGCGATTCGAACCGCTCATAAACAGTCAGAGGCATAACTGACTGGGCGCATGCGCCACCCCACAGGCCACCCCCTACATTGCGGAGATGAGGGGGCTGTCTAAGGTGAGAGAGAGTAATGGTTTTAATGAGGGCAAGGTCATTAAAGGTGGAGGAGAGGGTGTGATTTAGTAGAAAGGCAGTGTGTAGCTGCAGGAATGTCATGTTGAATGGAGGGCCAAAGGCTGGACAGCTGGGAATTTGAAAGTGCGGTGTTTTTTTCCAGGGGCGAACACAGAAGGAAGTGGGGTTGGGAAGGGGAAGGGGGATGTGGGTGGATAGCGATTCAAGGAAGTGATCAGAGATGTCCTTACCTGTGATTGTCACGATGGCAGTAGCAAGGCCACGTTCCATGAAAGCGGTGTTTGTTTTATTTGTTGTCTTTATTGATGACCATGAATTGCTTCTGGTATTTTTCCTGTGTTTAGTACATCATGGGTTAGAATGATTCCGTGGTTTAGAGGGTTAAACTATGAGGACGGGTTGCATAAACTTGGCTTTGAGTACAGGAGATTGAGGGGTGATCTGATCGAGGTGTTTAAAATGTTAAAAGGATTGAATAGGGTAGATAGGGAGAAACTATTTCCTCTGGTGGGGGATCAAAACAAGGGGACATCATCTTAAAATTAATGCCAGGCTGTTCAGGACCGAAACCAGGAAGCACTTTTTCACACAAAGGGTAGTAGAAATCTGGAACTTTCGCCCCCAAAAGGCTGTGGATGCTGGGGGTTAATTGGAGCTTTCAAAACTGAGATTGATAGATTTTTGTTAGGTGAGGATATCGAGGGATATGGAGCAAAAGCGGAAAAATGGAGTCAAGGTGCAAATCAGCCGCAATTGAATTGAATGGCAGAGCAGGTCCGAGGGGCTGAATGGCCACCTGTTCTTAATATTCCAATGTTCCTACATGTTAACAAGCTAGCTCCTGTTCTATCATTTCCAGGATTAGTTTTGTGGAAAAACAGAATCATATCCTCCAAAACTGTTGGCGTTCATCCTGTTTCAAAGAACCATGGGCTGGAAGTGCATCATTTCCTGATATGCAGTCCCAGCACACGCCAAAGATTTGTGCATTGCAATTTTTGTGTCACTGTAAGCACCTTATTTTTGACTGAACTGACAAAGTTGGTAAGCAAAGACCAGAGTAATTCACCAACTACAGAAGCATATCATTGTCATTCCTTCAGTATGTCCTGGCCAATATTGATCCTTCAATCAACATATTTCTCTCTCCATGTTTCTGTCGCTTGGAAAGCAGTGACAGGATCAGACAAAGTCAACATGGATTTTCAAAAGGTAAATCATGCTTGATTAATCTACTGGAATTTTTTGAGGATGTAACTGGTAAAATAGATAAGGGAGAACCAGTGGATGTGGTGTATTTGGACTTTCAGAAGGCTTTCGATAAGGTCCCGCATAAGAGATTAGCGTGCAAAATTAAGGCACATGGGATTGGGGGCAAGGTATTGACTTGGATAGAGAACTGGTTGGCGGACAGAAAGCAAACAGTTGGAATAAACGTGTCGTTTTCCGAGTGGCAGGCAGTGACTCGTGGGGTACTGCAAGGATCGGTCCTAGGACCCCAGCTGTTCACAATATATATTAATGATCTGGATGAGGGAATTGGATGTAATATCTCCAAATTTGCAGACGACACAAAGCTGGGTGGGAGGGTATGCTGCGAGGAGGATGTCATGAAACTCCAGTACGATTTGGACAGGTTAGGTGATTGGGCAGAAACATGGCAAATGCACTATAATGTGGATAAATGTCAGGTTATCCACTTTGGTGGCAAAAACAGGAAGGCACATTATTATTTGAATGGCAATAGATTGGGAGAAGGGGAAGTGCAAAGAGACCTGGGTGTTCTTGTGCACCAGTCGCTGAAGGTAAGCATGCAGGTGCAGCAGGCGGTTAAGAAGGCAAATGGTATGTTGGCCTTTGTAGCAAGAGGGTTCGAGTACAGGAACAAGGATGTCTTGCTGCAGTTGTACATGGCCTTGGTGAGACCGCACCTTGAGTATTGTGTGCAGTTTTGGTCACCTTATCTGAGGAAGGACGCTCTTGCCATGGAAGGAGTGCAGCGAAGATTCACCAGGCTGATATCTGGGATGGCAGGAATGACGTATGAGGAGAGATTGTGTCGATTGGGCTTATACTCACTGGAGTTTAGAAGATTGAGAGGGGAACTCATCGAAACCTATAAAATTCTGTCAGGCCTGGACAGACTAGATGCTGGAAGGATGTTCCCGATGGTCGGCGAGTCCAGAACCAGGGGTCATAGTCTAAGGATAAGGGGTAGGACATTTAGGACTGAAATGAGGAGGAATTTCTTCACCCAGAGAGTGGTGAACCTATGGAATTCTCTGCCACAGAGGGCGGTGGAGGCCAATTCATTAAATATATTCAAGAAAGAGTTGGATATATTTCTTAAGGCTAAAGGGATCAAGGGATATGGGGAGAAGGCAGGGACAGGGTACTGAATTTGAATGATCAGCCATGATCTCATTGAATGGCGGAGCAGGCTCGAAGGGCCGAATGGCCTACTCCTGCTCCTATCTTCTATGTTTCTATGTTTCTATGTTTCGACACCGTACATTCTGCATATGTTTGACATGTACCATGCTCTCTCCCTATTTCTGTCGACACCACACCCTCACCACCACCTTTGATGCCCTAGTCCCTATTAAAACAATTACTCTCTCTCACCCTGGCCGTTCCCCCTGGTATGGCCCTCATCTTTGTTCCCTTAAGTCCAAGCGACGCAGGCTTGAAAGGATATGGCAGACAACTGGTTTAGCAATTCACCACCAGATCTGGCTGGACCACATAAAGCATTATCGGGTCCTGCTCTCATCCGCCAAAATTGCTCACTATTCCAGAATCATTCTGGAATGCAAAGTTAAACCCTGGCTCCTATTTTCCACTGCTAATCGTCTTCCTAAACCCCTCTCCCCTATCTCCTCCACCCTCACCTCCGACAACAAGTGTGAGGAGCTCATGGACTTCTATATCTCTAAGATTGAGACCATCCGCAGCAGCAGTAGTGGCGGCAGCGCGGACCTGGGAGGAGCGGTGAGGCGGCAGCAGCGGTATAAAGTGAGCCCGAGGCACAGGTAGGCCCCACAGCAACAGCAGCAGCGGCGACAGAGCGGACCTGGGAGGAGCAGTGAGGCGGCAGCGGTGGTATAAAGTGAGCCCGAGGCAGAGGTAGGCCTCGCAGCCGCAGCAGCAGTGGCGGCAGAGCGGACCTGGGAGGAGCAGTGAGGTGGCAGCGGTGGTATAAAGTGAGCCCGAGGCAGAGGTAGGCCCCACAGCAGCAGCAGCAGCAGCGGCAGAGCGGACCTGGGAGGAGTGGCGAGGCGGCAGCAGTGGTACCAACTCAGCACTGGCAGAATTTTCAAAGAGTGACCTCAGAAGTCAAAAGTGGCGTCGGCACAAGGAGAGGCAGCTGATTGGTGAGTATCTGGTAAGTGTTTTTACTTGGCTTTCTTAAAGTTTTTAAGTTTATTCCAGCTAGGTTAGTAAATTAGAGGTTAATTAGAGGCATGGCAGGGCAGCTCACACCCATAGAATGCACATCCTGTGCCATGTGGGATGTCCTGGACACCTCCCATGGTCTGGACGACCTCATGTGCGGGAACTGTCGCCAGTTACAGCAGCTCGAGCACCGGGTTACGGAGCTTGAGCGGCGGCTGCAGTCACTGCTCTACATCCGCGAGGCTGAGAGCTACGTGGATAGCACATTTTGGGAGGTGGTCACCCCGCAGCTTAAAAGTGTGCAGGCAGAGAGGAAATGGGTGACCATCAGACAGAAGAGGAGGACCAGGCAAGTAGTGCCGGAGTCCCATGAGCCATCTTGCTCACCAATCAGTATTTGGTGCTGAGTACTGTTGAGGGCGATGGTTCCTCTGGGGAGTGCAGCCAGAGCCAAGTCCACAGCACCATGGAAGGCTCAGCTGCACAGGCAGGGGGGAAGAGGAGAGGGAGAGCAATGGTGATAGGGGATTCAATAGTTAGGGGAGCAGACAGGCATTTCTGCAGCAGTAGACGTGACTCCAGGATGGTATGTTGCCTCCCTGGTTCCAGGGTCAAGGATGTCACTGAACGGCTGCAGGGCACTCTGAGGGGGGAGGGTGAACAGCCCGAGGTTGTGGTCCATATCAGTACCAACAACATAGGTAGGAAGGGGGATGAGGTCCTCCAGGCAGAGTTTAGGGAGCTAGGATAGAGGTTAAAAAGCAGGACTTCAAAGGTAGTAATCTCCGGATTACTACCAGTGCCACGTGCTAGTGAGTTCAGAAATAGGAAGATAGAGCAGATGAATGCATGGCTGGAGAAATGGTGTAGGAGGGAGGGCTTTAGATTCCTGAGGAATTAGAACCGTTTCTGGGGGAGTTGGAACGGACGGGTTGCACCTCAACGGGAACGGGACCAATATACTCGCGGGAGGTTTGCTAGTGCTGTTGGGGAGGGTTTAAACTAGCTTGGCAGGGGGATGGGAGCCTACGTATAGAGTCAATAGGGAGGGTAGAAAAACTGGAATTGGAAAACAAAAACATAGAAAGTAAATTGGAAGGACAGAAGAATCAAGGGCTAGATAGTAGTCAACAAGGAGGTTTGCCTGTACTAAATGGTATATACTTCAATGCAAGTTGTACAGCGAACAAGGCAGATGTGGCTGCTCAACATTCCTGGTTACAGGACTTTCAGACGGGATAGAGAGGGAGGTAAAAAGGGAGGAGGGGTCGCGGTATTGATTAAAGAAACCATTACAGCTGTGAGGAGGGATGATATGTTGGAGGGATCATCAAACGAGGCCATATGGGTCGAATTGAAAAACAAAAAAGGGGTGATCACACTGCTGGGAGTGTACTACAGACCCCCAAACAGTGAGAGGGAGATAGAAGAACAAATATGTGGACAAATTTCTGAGAAGTGCAAAAGCTATAGGGCAGTAATAGTAGGGGATTTCAACTACCCCAATATTAACTGGGATAAAATTAGTGTGAAGGATATAGAAGGTGCAGAATTCCTAAAATGCATCCAGGAGGACTTTTTTAGCCAGTATGTAGCAAGCCCAACAAGGGAGGGGGTGGTTCTGGACTTAGTTTTAGGGAATGAAGCTGGGCAGGGAGCATTTTGGTGCTAGTGACCATAATTCTGTTGGATTTAAGGTAGTTATGGAAAAGGACAAGGATAGACCAGGAATAAAAATTCTAAATTAGGAAAAGCAAATTTTGCGAAGCTCAGAGGGGATTCAGCCATAGTGGACTGGAAACAGCTACTTGAAGGTAAATCAGTGTCAGAGCAATGGGAGGCATTCAAGGAGGAGATCCGGAGGGTTGAGACAAACATGTGCCCTTAAAGAAAAAAGGTGGGACTAACAAATCTAGAGCTCCCTGGATGTCTAGAGTCATACAGGGTAGGATAAAGAAAAAAAGGGAGGCGACAGATACCGAGGGCTAAATACTCCAGGGCCTAGAAATTCAGTATCGCCACGTTTGGGGCGCTACAGCCAGGCGTTCGCTAAATTTAGCGCCCGGCGCAACTTAGCGCCACCTTCGCCGAAATTGAGTTGCATCGCCCCAAGAGGATGCTGCTGCGCTAAAGCAGGCAGTGTACGACTATCATAAGGTGCTAAGCTGGCGAGCTGAGGCGCTACCACTGAGGGCGGGCGCATCGCAGGTGCAGCGAGTTATCGATTGAAGGCAGACATGCTGGCGCCGGTCAGCTCTTAAAGGGGGAGGGTCGATTTGGTTTGCTGCCACGCCCTGCACACTGCAGCCCTGAATCTAGGCCTGAACAGACCTGCTTCAACAACGCAACGCTCACGACCATGGAGAAGGCCAGGGAGCGAGCGCAGCACTTTAGTGAGGGTGCCCTGAAGGTTCTGGTTGGCGCAGTGGAGCGCAGGCGACCTGTCCTCTTCCCTGATAGTGGCAGGAGGCGGCTGCCCAGCGAGTACAGAAAAGCTTGGAGGGAGGTGGCAAACAGAGTGACCTCCAGCAGCATGGTCCCCAGGACACCCACGCAGTGCAGAAAGAAGTTCAACGACCTCACTCGGGTTGTCAGGGTGAGTACCCTTTCCAGTATCCTCTTCATCCCTGCATGCGCACCTCACTTTCTGGCCAAAGGGTCCTGAAAGCCCCAATGCCCAGCCCTCATCCAACACCTATGGGACTCCCATGAAAATCACATGCACATTCACCACTTTACACACTTTCAGGGCTATTCCACCATGGGAGGCAGTGCAGGCAAGATCAGGGCTTGACACTGTCAGGGCTATTCCACCATGGGAGGCAGTGCAGGCAAGATAAGGGCTTGACACTGTCAGGGCTATTCCACCATGTGTGGCAGTGCAGGAAAGATCAGGGCTTGACACTGTCAGGGCTATTCCACCATGGGAGGCAGTGCAGGCAAGATCAGGGTTCACACTGTACTCAGAGCTCGTCTTTTCTCTTGCAGGGCAAGCTGGCCCACAATTGGAGGCAGCAGCTACGGACCGGGGGAGGCTGTCCTGAACTTAAAGACCTCAGCAACCTGGAGCAGCGAGTGGAGCGGATTATGGGAGGCCGGCTGATTGGCCCCGTCGCCACTGGAGATGCCGACCCCGTTCTGGACAGCAATGGTAAGGTCATCACCTTTTTGACCTCTCTCTTTCCACTTGTGCCACACACCAGCATCCTTTGCCACTCTCGAACCAATGCAGTGCATAGCAGCACTCATGCCTCCCTCGCTGCCGCCCTGTCCTCATTCTAAAGCAACTCTTGTGCCTCCCTGCTTTCAGATGCTGATTCGCCAGGTGAGGAGGCGGGCCTTCAAGCTGGCACTGTGAGTGATTCAGAAGGCGAGGAGGAGGAAGAGGAAGCCGAACCATCAGTGCCACCCTCAGCCGAGGCAGCCCATGGCCATGATGAGGACACGTCTTCCCTGGAGGGGAGCAGGGGCGAAGGGTCTGATGACAGTGAAGCTCCGGGGCCCAGTGGGCTGCAGCAACGCGGGAGGGGTGGGGAAGCTCGGCGGCCTTCTCCCCGGAGGGTGAGTGCGGCCTCCAGTCCTGCTACAGTGAGCACAGAGGAGGTGCGGCTCCTTGGTGAAATGGGCGCCCAGGTTGAGCGCAGGCACATTGAGCTCATGGCTGCAGTGGCAAGGGTGCCTGACTCCATAGAGTCACTGGCAAGGAGTGTGCTGGAATTCAGGGCAGCACAGGCCAGGAGTGTGCAGGAATTCGGGGCAGCACAGGCCAGGAGTCTGCAGGACTTCGGGGCAGCACAGGCCAGGAGTCAGTAGGACGTTGCTGCATCACATGCAGCTTCCAGCCAAGTGCTTAGTTGTGCCATGCATTCACTGGCTGGTCTGATGCAGACACAGATCAGGGCCACACGGGCACTAACTGCTGCCACCCTCGCTGGTTCGGCCAGGAATCGCCGGGGCCCTCGCCGCGCCGCAGCAGCCCAGCAGTCTGTGCTTCAGCAGATTGCTGCGCATGCTTCAGTGCTGGCCCGTGCGAGTGCCAGTGTCTCGGCCGACCAGGAAGTGCCTGTGCTCTGTCAGGTTGGCAGCATTCCTGCTGCCAACACTGTCACTCCTCCACTGCAGCTGCCACCACCCATAGGACAGACTGCTGCCGCCCAAGCAGAGTTGGAGCAGTCAGCAGCCGGGCCCTCCAGGCCCAGAGCTGGTCCAGGCCGTCCCCCAAGGGCATTTGCTGACTCACTATGTGACCCTCAGCAGCCTTCCCCCAGCCTTGCTGCAGCCACTGGGGTCCCATTGAGGAGGAGCTGCAGGGCGGGAAGGGGCCAATCACGCAAGCGAGGCGGATCACCCTCGCAGCCCACAAAGTAGGAGGTGTGGCAAAATATTGAGTTTTATATGAAGGCCGAGAATGTTGTGTTGAGTTTTTTATGAAGGCCGAGGATGTTGTGTTGAGTTTTTTATGAAGGCCGACAATGTTGTGTTGAGTTTTTTATGAAGGCCGAGGATGTTGTGTGAGTTTTTTATGAAGGCCGAGGATCATGGTCATTTTTGTTTAACTGTTTTGTTGATTTTCTCCAGGTTGTGAGAGCCAGTTATGTGTCTGACTGTTTTTTGGGGGGGTTTCTCTGTTTTTGCTTGTCATGCGGGAAGGGCACAGAGTTTGTAAAATAAAAAATTGTCTTTATTCAGATTGTCCATGTTTGCACTTTGAACTATTTGTTGCCTTGACCGCCTCAGGGTTTGCGGAGCGGCTCCATTCATGTTCTTTCAATGGCACAAGCCATTCCCTGAGAGGGGTCCTAGAACCGACTTGCAATAAGCCGCCAACGGACGGCGCTTGCACGTTGTGCCTCCCTCCCGTCTTGGTGCTCCTCCTCCTCCTCCTCCTCTAGTGGTCCTCCAATGTCTCCTGGCAGTGGCTGAGTCCTGAGGATAGCCAGGTTGTAGGGGTTGCAAAATTTCCCCTATTTCCCTGAAGATTGAAAATATTGGTTCACATCGTGGACGAAGAATTGGGTGATGTGACTGGTCTACAGTGTTTTAAAATGTGCCGAGAACCGCAAAAGACTGCTCTGAGATGGACAGAATGTGGACAACACCGGAGTCGTAGAGCTCTGTGGAAAATATTCACACACCTTAAGTCAGTGCTTTTAGTAATAAAATTGTTCCTTGGAGTTTGGGCAATCACAAAAGGTTTTAAAATGGCCAGAGAAAGCTTGACCAAAAGGACAAAGCAGCAAAACAGCTCGCAGCGAGTTGTATGTGTGAAAAAGCGGGAGGATACAGGGGCTGTGAGTCAGACCTGCCAATCAAAGGGAGGTTCCCTTCGAAGCACTTGAAGTGGTTTATTGACTTAAGCAATTGCCCACTTGAGAATTGACCGCAGGACAATCGATTTGAAACTGCTTCTGTTTACACAGCCATTCAGAGCTCTCTCACAGACAATGAGAGACTGAAACCCTGAAATGGACTTTTGAAAGGCAACAGTATAAGCATTGAATCACCCATCATTCTGGACAATAGGGCTGTTGCATTCTCTTTTGTTTTAGCCCAGGTGAGCTCCGGATGTGGGTGGGAACATTTCGGCCCCACAGTGCAGACACACTAACCCAGTCCAACCACTTTGAGTTAGCCAATCACAGCTTTTCTCTTGTGAATTGGAAATTTTTGGGCGCGAATTTTCCAGACAGGCAAACAGCAAGGGGGGGGGGGCGGTCCCACTAGGTATATATGATAGCTCCTGAGAAGCTATCGCTCTCTTTACTTCCTGGGACCACAGGTGAGCCTCTCTCTCGCTCTCACTCTCTCACTTTGCTGGACCACAGGTGAGCCTCTCTCTCTCTCTCTCTCTCTCACTTCGCTGGACCACAGGGGAGCCTCTCTCTCTCTCTCTCACTCTCTCACTTCCTGGGACCACAGGTGAGCAGAGTTTCTGACTCCTCAGCAAAGCAACCTAGTAAGGAGTTAGGGGATGGTAATAAAGGGGATATTGCTAAGATTGTTCAAGTAACATTGGAGCCATCTAATCCCTCGCTTTTACCGTCTGCATTCCCCCATTTAAGCAATTTTACTGTAATTACTGTGTTTGTGTGGTATAGTTTGATATTTGATAATAGTGTTGCGGCTGCCGTGGAACACGAATGGAGGCCGAACCGATCTGAGGAACACATGGCTTTTATTACATTCTCTTGGGAGATGGCTGCCCCAGCTCCTCTCTCTGCTAAACCTGAAAACAGACTGAGGGCGACACCCGCGCTTTTGAGTACACACTGAGGGCGACGCCCACTCCTTTGTCATGCCTTAAAGGCAGCATGCTTCTTAAAGGCAAGGTGCCCGATTTATTGTCCATGGACGGAAAAGTGGATTGCGCCCGTTCAGGTGGCGATCCGCCACACAGCTCCCCCCAGAATCCGCTTAGGAGGTGTGGACGAGACGGTGCGGCGGTCTGATGGGCCGGCCAGAGCGGCTCTTGTAGGACGCCGGTGGACGTGGAACGGCCGGGCGTGGAGCAGCCGGGTGTACTGGCTTGAGGGCAGGTCGGCCGCGTGGCAGTGGACGAGCTACTGGGACCTGCTCACCGGGCTCCGAGTGTGCTGGCTTGAGTCGGTCAACCGACACTTTTTCAGTCCTGTCGCCCACTTGTAGGCCGAAAAATTTGTCCCCAGCCTGTAGCACTTTGTAGGGCCCGTCGTACGGTGGTTGAAGGGGTCCGCGGTGGGCATCGTGCCGGACGAAAACGAACCGTGCCTGGTGCAGGCTTAGCGGGACGTGTGAGGTGGATTTGCCGTGCCGGGCAATGGGCACCGGGGCGAACTGTAGCACCGTTGAGGCGAAGTCGTGGCGTTGCTGGTCGGCTGACCAGGGTGTTGTGGCGGTGGGCAGGAACTCGCTGGGTACGCGCAGCGGCTGGCCGTACACGAGCCCTGCTGCCGATGCGTGGAGGTCTTCTTTAACCGTGGAGCGCAGGCCGAGGAGGACCCACGGGAGTCGGTCGGTCCAGGCGCTGTCCTGGAGGCTGGCTCGAAGAGATGCCTTCAAGGATCTGTGGAACCGCTCACACAGTCTGTTGGCTTGGGGGTGGTACGCTGTGGTGCGGTGAATGGTCACCCCGAGATTGCGTGTGATGGCGGTCCAGAGTTCAGAGGTAAATTGCGGACCTCTGTCCGACGTCATGTCAGAGGGGACGCCGAACCGCGCGACCCAGGTGCTGACGAAGGCTCTGGCGAAGTCGGCAGTGGTGGTAGAAGTCAGTGGAATTGCCTCGGGCCAGCGCGTGGTGCGGTCAACGATCATCAGCAAGTGCGTGTGGCCTTGCGACGGCGGCAGGGGCCCGACGATGTCCACGTGGATGTGGTCGAATCTACGTGAAGGGACGGTGAACTCCTCGAGGGGTGCTTTCGTGTGTTGCTGCACCTTGGCCCGTTGGCAGGCTAGGCAGGAGTTGGCCCAAGTACGCACATCCTTGCGAAGGCCGCGCCAGACAAAGTGGTTGGCTACCAATTTGATGGATGCGCGGGCGCCGGGGTGGGAGAGGTTGTGGAGAATCTCGAATACCCGACGGCGCCAGGACGCTGGGACGATGGGCCGAGGTTGAGATAGGGATATGTCGCACTTGACCGTGACTGCGGTCGGGCCGCAGGCGACGTCGGCCAGGCGTAGCCCTGGTAGGTTGGTAGGTGCGGAGAGCAGATCAGGGTCCGTGAGCTGGTCTGCTGCGAGTTGAGCGTAGTCGACTGCCAGGTGTGCGGCGTGGATGGCGGGGCGGGAGAGGCAGTCGGCTACCACGTTGTCTCGGCCGGAGACGTGTTGGATGTCCGTGGTGAACTCGAACACTGCCGTGAGCTGGCGCTGCTGCCTGGCGGACCAGGGGTCGGTTGTCTTTGCCATTGCGAATGTCAGGGGTTTGTGGTCGACAAACGCCGTGAAGGGGTGGCCCTCCAGCAAAAACCGAAAATGGCGGACCGCCAGGTACAGCGCGAGGAGCTCGCGGTCGAAGGTGCTGTACTTGACCTCCGGGGGGCGTAGTTGGTGGCTGAAGAAGGCAAGTGGTTGCCAGGCGCCGTCGACCCACTGCTCGTACATGGCGCCGACCGCGTGGTCAGAGGCATCCGTGGTGAGCGCTACTCTGGCATTGGGCCGTGGGTGCGCGAGCAGGGTGGTGTCGGCGAGCGCGGTCTTGGTGGAGTTGAAGGCGGCTGATATGTCTGCCGTCCATTCGACCGCCATCTTGCCGCTCCTGCCCCGGAGGGCTTCATACAGGGGCCTCATGAGGGACGCCGCTTTGGGGATGAAGCGGTTGTAGAAATTCACCATCCCGAGGAACTCCTGGAGTCCTTTGATGGTGGTGGGGCGGGAAAATTGCTGGACGGCCTGCACCTTGGTGGGCAGGGGAATGGCCCCAGCATGGGTGATGTGGTGGCCGAGGAAGTCGATCTTGTCCAGGCCGAACTGGCACTTGGCTGGGCTGAGGATGAGCCCGTGGTCGCTGAGGCGCCCGAACAGGATGCGAAGGTGTTCGAGGTGTACCTGCTTGGAGGAACTGGCTACCAGGATGTCGTCCATGTAGGCGAACAGAAACTTCAGGTCCCGAAGGACCGAGTCCATGAGCCGTTGGAATGTCTGGCCCGCATTTTTGAGGCCGAAGGGCATCCGCAGGAACTTGAAAAGCCCGAAGGGGGTGATTACGGCCGTCTTGGGGACATCCGTGGGGTGGACGGGGACTTGGTGGTAGCCGCGCACCAGGTCGACTTTGGAAAAGACTGAGCGGCCGGCCAGTTTAGCCGAGAAGTCCTGAATGTGCGGCACGGGGTACCGATCAGGGGTGGTGGCATCGTTGAGGCGGCGGTAATTCCCGCAGGGGCGCCAACCCCCGCCTGGTTTGGGGGCGATGTGGAGTGGGGAGGCCCAGGGACTGTTGGAGCGGCGGATGATGCCGAGCTGTTCCATAGTGGCAAACTCGGTCCGACCGATCTCCAGTTTGGCCGGGTCCAGCCTGCGGGCGTGGGCATACACTGGGGGGCCTGTGGTGGGGATGAAGTGTTCCACCCCGTGTTTGGCGACCTCCGCGGAGAAGGTCGGGTTGGTGAGGGCCGGGAATTCGGCCAGGAGTGCCGAGTAGTCATCCGTGGCCCGGGCGTGGCACTGTGACGCCATGTCGGCGGGTTGATGGGGGGCCATGGCACCCAGGATGGGGGACATGGTGTTCATGTCCACGAGGCGGTGTCGAGGGATGTCTACCAGTAGGCCGTGGGCGCACAGGAAGTCTGCGCCGATGAGAGGGGAGAGTACCTTGGCAGTGATGAACTCCCATCGGTAGCGGCGACCAGCGCGGTCGAGGGTGACTGTGCGGGTGCCGTACGTCCGGATGTCCGAGCCGTTAGCGGCAGCCAGTGCCTGTCCTCATTCACCCTTTTGGATGTCGAGGGCGGAGGCCGGGATGATGCTGTGCTGAGCTCCAGTGTCGCACAGGAACCGGCGGCCAGTTTTGTCATCCGTGACATACAGCAGGGAGCCTGCATGGCCCACGGCCATCGCGGGGGCTGGTACGGGGGCGGACTTGAAGGAGCAGGGAGGTGTGCACCGTTGTGCCCTGGCGCCGAACCGTGCGTGGTAGTAACAGTAGCCCGGGTTTGTGGGGCGCGAAGGCCCCGTGGGCCCCGTGGCTGGGCCTTGTGGCTGCGTGGTGGCCGGTGAGGGGCGCGCCCAGGCTGTGGCTACCAGGTCCGGTGCGACGTCGTGGCTGGAGTGAGCGGACAGCAGCTTGTCGGCCTCATCGGCCAGGGCTTCTAGGTCCGTGAGGCTGGACGCCACGATCGCTGGGCGGATGCTGGGAGGTAGTTGGCGGATGAACAGCGTGCGGAAGAGGGACCCAGGTGGGCTCTTGTCGGTGAGTGAGAGCATGTGGGAGAGGAGGTCTGACGGTGAGGCGTCACCGAGGCCTGGAAGGTCGAGGAGGCGGCAGTTTCGCTGGTATGTCGAGGTCGTAAATTTTTTAAGGAGCGCGGCCTTAAGATGTGCATACTTGCCCTCCTCTGGTGAGTTCTGCAGCGCTATCCAGACCTTCGTGACTGTGGAGCTACCGAGTGATGCGACGAGGTAGTCATACTTCGTCCCATCTGTGGTGATGTGTCGCAGCCGGAATCGGGACTCAGCTTGGAGGAACCAGGCTTCGGGCTGGTTTTCCCAAAACTCCGGCAGTTTCACAGAAACTGCGTTCGTGTCCGCCATTGCAGTGCTCGGAATACGTTCTGAGCGTCGGGGTCACCAATGTTGCGGCTGCCGCGGAACACGAATGGAGGCCGAACTGATCTGAGAAACATGGCTTTTATTAAATTCTCTTGGGAGATGGCTGCCCCAGCTCCTCTCTCTGCTAAACCCGAAAACAGACTGAAGGCGACACCCGCGCTTTTGAGTACACACTGAGGGCGATGCCCGCTCCTTTGTCATGCCTTAAAGGCAGCATACTTCTTAAAGGCAAGGTGCCCGATTTATTGTCCACGGACGGAAAAGTGGATTGTGCCCGTTTAGGTGGCGATCCGCCACAATAGTTTCTTTTAGTTAATAAAGCTTGATTTTTCTCTCACCCAGACCATTTGTCCATTTTAATATCATTAATTATAAGTCCTTTAGTCAGAACTGGAAGGTGGGGTAGCGATTCAAAACCGCTGTTTTAAAATTGGTTTATTGGAAATTGGTTTACAGTGTAGCAGCAGGCTGCCTGACCAGGTGAATTACCGTAATCCAGGTAAAAGATTGGAATTGGTCAGAGTGCAGGCAAAGGCTGCAAGACCAGGAAAATTACCTTAAACCAGTTAAAAGAAGCCCCCCTTACAAAATGGTGACCGCGGCAGGACTGCAGGCTGTTTTTGATTTGATGAGTGGTTTGGATCTGGAGAAAGTACCAGCTCTTGTTTCTCTCGTTTTCAGTATGTGGGTAGCCCTGCGAATTTTAGCAGCAGTGTGTAGGCTGACATATCGGGGTTTAGGAAGGATGAGATGAGGGAGCAGGAGGAGGTTAAGGAGGCCAAGAATGAGACCAGGGAAAGTGAGATGAGACTGCGGGAAGAGAATGCCCGCCTCATCTCAGAAGTAAAAGAGCAGGAGGAAAGGTTTAGGGAAGTAAAGGCAGCCTATAAGCTGGCCTGCACCCAAAGGTTTAGTGAAGCAGATCATGGCCCCTGTAGGGCAGAGATAGAAAGCCTTAACATGGCTTTAAAAGCAAGGGGGATGATTTGCATGATCAGCCCGAAGGCAGGTCAGCCGGATTTTACTGGCAGCCCAAGTAGAACCATCCCACAGGTAGCACCCAGAACAGTGCTGGATAGGGAATTAGATAAACCTGGGGCTCCATATCAGAAAGAGTGGCACCAGGAGGGGAGCCATCCCTCCCAGAACAAGATTACTTGTTACAAGTGCGGGGAGGAGGGCCACTGGCACAGGGATTGTAAAAGGCCTGGGAGAGATGATACAGCCAGGAGCCCCACAGCCCCAACTCAGAAGGCAGAGACAGACACAATCGAGTCTGTCCTGGAGACATTAAAATCTCTCATGAGGGCCAATCAGGGAAAGGGGGCAGCCATCAGTGGTGCTGCAGCCCCCTCACCCACCTCTGCCTCCCCACAATCACTGGAAAGAAAGGGGTTTAAAGTCAACCCCAACCAGGCAGCTGGGAGTGAGCCTGAGAATAGGAATCCTCAGCCTACAATAGGTTCAAGTTCACAGGCAAGTGCTGTGGCTTGTGTGGGGGGAGGAGCCATTCCTGGGCAGAGTAAGCTGTTTAAGCCAGGGAACAGGGAAGGAGAGTTCTGGGACCCCTGTAGAGCAGGCCCAGTAGCAGAAATCCAGGACAAGGGAGGCACAAAGGGGATAGTTTTGGTCCCAGACCAAAGGCAGGTCCAAGTCCAAAATTCCCCATTTAAAGCCACCCAGGTAAGAGGACATGAGTTTGCCCACAAGTCAAGTTCAAGTCCATAGACTGTAAAAACAGGTGCTGTGGCTTGTTTCCAGAGTAAAGTTGTCCAGCCCACAAATTTGGACACTCCCCCACCCCAGTGGGACCCCAGTTTTGCTCAAAGTCCAAATTCGAAAAGGTTAGGTGGCTCAGAAACAGAGACAGCAGCCTGGGATAAGAAATCAGCAGGCTGCTGCCCATCCATTCACTGAAACTGCTTGCACAGGCACGGTTCCCCAGCCGGTACCCCCAACGGATCCTTTTCAGTTTTCCCGCACAGGCGCAGTCGCGCGCATGAGGGGAGAGCTTTGCCAACAGGAGGGCTGTGCAGGCGCAGCCGCGTGGCTGAGGGAAAGGGTTTCTCAATACCGGGTTCACGCAGGCCTGTGCAAACCCGGAACCCCCAGCGGCTCTTGCTCACAGTGAGGCTGAGCGCGCAGGCGCAGTCGGCCATTTAGAGATCCCTGCTGCTCAGTTTTTACGCGCAGGTGCACAGGCCTGCTTGGAAGACTCAGCGGTTCTTCCAACCCTTTTCAAACAAATTGGACGCGCAAGCGCGGTTGCCTGTGGGACCCTAGCGGCCCCTCTTCTGTTTTCCTGCGCAGGCGCAATCGCCTGTTTGAAGCCAGAGGCTTCACAGCCTCTGCCGCGGGACTTCAAGGAGGAGGTTTGCGCAGGCGCGGCCGCCTGTGTGAATATAGAGGCTTCACAGCTTCTGCCGCGGGACTCAGGGGAGGAGATTCCCGCAGGTGCAGTCGCCTGTTTAAAGGGACCAGCTTCCCAGCCAGCCTCTAGAATGGTTCCCCCCATGATGTGGGACCCTGGGGGGGCAGGGATAGCAATTCCTCTTGCAGGGGAGCTGGTAACGGGTTTTGGACATGGGGGAGAAGGTTCCCAGCCAGCTAGGGCTGCGACCCTGGCCCAGGGTCCGTCAGCCAAAGTTTCCCCCACAGAGACGCCCCTCAGATGGTCTCAGCGGGTCTGCAAGCCCGAGAAAAGATGGTCACCCACTTTACAGTGGAGTAAGGCGGACTCCCGAGCCAGGGAGAAGCCAAAGAACAGAGGTCCCCACTCAACAGCCATAAGCTGCGAGGGACCAGAGACAGGAGGCAGTCCAGCTTCGCTGCAGCCAGCAGCAATCTGCGACAGTGCCAGAGATTAGCCTGGCCGTCCGGAGACGGGCGGCATTTGTATTATAGCTATGTGTGAATATAGCGTGCTTTTAAGGTGTATTTTAAGTTTTGTTGATATAACTAGTTTTAAGTTTAAGTTTAAAGAGTTTAAGTTTACATGTGTGCCAAATGTTTGTATTTTGGTCCGAGGTCGAGGGACCCGACCATGTCTCCACCTAAGGTAGCAGGTCAGTGAGACCTGGCTGCATGTCCTTTTAAGTTTTGCAGGAGATTGGAAAATGAAGCAGCCCTGTTCGCCCAGCCCGAGCTGGGCACCGAATGAAGATATGGATACGGAATGTTGGGTATCACCTCGCCACCGGACGAATCCAGAGGGAAAAACCCGTAGCGGCCTTCAGGAGAAACCGGACAGGGTCCGGAGGAACTTGCCTACTCCTCCTACATGGAAGAGATGGCCCCAGCTGGGTGGGGCACAGCCCCCAACCCAGCACTATCCTGACCGAAGTTCACTTGCGGGAGAACTCGCTGTTGAGGAGTCATGATGGGGAAGCGCGGGCGTCTTTTCTGATAGGGACGCGTTCCCCGGGGGTGGGTGGTGATGGCCCGGGAAAGATTGTATAGAGGAGGGGGAGACCCAAGAGTCGCGTGGGTGCGGTCGGGGGAGGGAGGAACTCACCCAGGGGCCCACGGGCAAAGAGGGTAAGTGTGGCTGGGAAGGATGAGTGGGTGGCCGGATCTGGGATCCAAGTTTGTGTGGGGCCAGGGAGAGCTGCCACACAGGCACCCATCATTTTCTGCAGCCAGTCGAGGGACGACGGGAGGGGAGGGACTGGGAGTCATGGTCCCATACTCCCCGGTCTCGGTCTGTGCCAAGGGAATTTTAAACATGAGGGGTACCCCGCCTCCACAAAGGGACAAGGGAACGGCTTGGGGCTGGCAGAACAGGCTGGTCTGTAAATCCATTCTGTCTGTTTTAAAGTTTAAGACAATCAAAGGGGGATGGAAGGTACATTTACTGCCCGGGTGGGAGGAGCAATACCCACTCGAATTTTGTGACCCATCATTGGCACATGATGGTCGGGGTTTGTTTAAGCATGTTGTTCAAGTTTTTTTGTATTTTGTGTTACAGCCCCAAGTTGAGCAGAGGCGTAGGACCCTCTCCGTGCTTGGGATCATTTTTTGATTACATTGTGTAACATTTTGTAATAAGTTATAATGTAAAAAGTGATTGTAAATTTTGATTGCATTGTAATTTTACAAGTGATGCAGGGCTATGCGACCCTTTATTGCAAATTGATGTATCTGTAAGATGCCTACCGTACCACGGTCTTTCTCGAATTTTAGGGGAAAGGACAGTTCGGGGGATCAGTGGCAGATAGCTGTTAGGTAAATACAGGGGATGGTTGTTTGTGAGGGGGTCTGAAAATTTTGCTAGCTCCTTCGAGTTACATAGATACATAGAGATAGGAACAGGAGTAGGCCATTCGGCCCTTCGAGCCTGCTCCGCCATTCAATGAGATCATGGCTGATCTTCGTCTGAGATCATAGCTGATCTTACCAGTTCAGTACCCCGTCCCCGCCTTTTCTCTGTAACCCTTAATCCCCTTAGCCTTCAGAAATATATCCAATTCTCTCTTGAAAATATTTATTGAATTAGCCTTCACAGCCCTCTGTGGCAGGGAATTCCACAGGCTCACCACTCTTTGAGTGAAGAAATTCTTCCTCATCTCTGTTTTAAATGATTTGCCTGCTATTTTTAGACTGTGACCCCTGGTTCTGTGCTCCCCGGCCATTGGAAACATTCTCTCTGAATTCAGCCTGTCCAGGCCTGCCATAATTTTATATGTTTCGATGAGATCCCCTCTCAATCTTCTAAACTCCAGTGAGTACAAGCCCAAACTATTTAATCTCTCTTCGTAGGTCATTCCCGCCATTCCAGGTATCAGCCTGGTGAATCGCCGTTGCACTCTTTCCATGGCAAGAACATCCTTCCGCAGATGGGGCGACCAAAACTGTACACAATACTCCAGATGCGGTCTCACCAGCACCTTGTACAGCTGTAGTAAGGTATCCCTATTCCTATACTCGAACCCCCTTGATATGAAGGCCAACATACCATTTGCCTTCTTAATCGCCTGTTGCACCTGCATGCTCTCCTTCAGTGACTGGTGCACAAGAACACCCAGGTCCCTCTGCACTTCCCCATCTCCCAATCTATTGCCATTTAGATAATAATCTACCCTCCTGTTTTTACCCCCAAAGTGGATAACCTCGCATTTATCCACATTATAGTGCATCTGCCACGTATCTGCCCATTCCCCCAACCTGTCCAAATCGCACTGTAGCCTCCTGACATCCTCATCAGAGCCCACCCCTCCTCCTAGTTTAGTGTCGTCAGCGAATTTGGAAATATTGCATCCAATTCCCTGATCCAGATCATTTATATATATTGATACTACAAGCAAGTTGGGAGTATCAAAACGGGGGAATGTAGGGGTTGCAAAATTTCCCCTATTTCCCTGAAGTTTGAAAATATTGATCCACATTGTAGACGAAGAATTGGGTGGTGTGACTGGTCTACAGTGTTTTAAAATGTGCCGAGAACCGCAAAAGACTGCTCTGAGATGGACAGAATGTGGACAACACCGGAGTCGTAGAGCTCTGTGGAAAATATTCACACACCTTAAGACAATGCTTTTAGTAATAAAATTGTTCCCTGGAGTTTGGGCAATCACAAAAGGTTTTAAAATGGCCAGAGAAAGCTTGGCTAAAAGGACAAAGCAGCAAAACAGCTCGCAGCGAGTTGTGTGTGTGAAAAAGTGGGAGGATACAGGGGCTGTGAGTCAGACCTGCCAATCAAAGGGAGGTTCCCTTCGAAGCACTTGAAGTTGTTCATTGACTTAAGCAATTGCCCACTTGAGAATTGACCGCAGGACAATCGATTTGAAACTGCTTCTGTTTACACAGCCATTCAGAGCTCTCTCACAGACAATGATAGACTGAAACCCTGAAATGGACTTGTGAAAGGCAACAGTTTAAGCATTGAATGTGTTTAAATCACCCATCATTCTGGACAATAGGGCTGTTGCATTCTCTTTTGTTTTAGCCCAGGTGAGCTCCGGATGTGGGCGGAAACATTTCGGCCCCACAGTGCAGACACACTAACCCAGTCCAACCACTTTGAGTTAGCCAATCACAGCTTTTCTCTTGTGAATTGGAACTTTTTGGGCGCGAATTTTCCAGACAGGCAAACAGCAGGGGGGCGATCCCACTAAGTATATATGATAGCTCCTGAGAAGCTATCGCTCTCTTTACTTCCTGGGACCACAGGTGAGCCTCTCTCTCTCTCTCTCTCTCTCTCACTTCCTGGGACCACAGGTGAGCCTCTCTCTCTCTCTCTCTCACTTCGCTGGACCACATGTGAGCAGAGTTTCTGACTCCTCAGCAAAGCAACCCAGTAAGGAGTTGGGGGATGGTAATTAAGGGGATATTGCTAAGATTGTTTAAGTAACATTGGGGCCATCTAATCCCTCGTTTTTACCGTCTGCATTCCCCCATTTAAGCAATTTTACTGTAATTACTGTTTTTGTGTGGTATAGTTTGATATTGATTATAGTTTCTTTTAGTTAATAAAGCTTGATTTTTCTCTCACCCAGACCATTTGTCCATTTTAATATCATTAATTATAAGTCCTTCAGTCAGAACTGGAAGGTGGGGTAGCGATTCGAAACCGCAGTTTTAAAATTGATTTATTGGAAATTGGTTTACAGTGTAGCAGCAGGCTGCCTGACCAGGTGAATTACCGTAATCCAGGTAAAAGATTGGAATTGGTCAGAGTGCAGGCAAAGGCTGCAAGACCAGGAAAATTACCTTAAACCAGTTAAAAGAAGCCCCCCTTACAGGTTGTGCAGCATGCAGCACACTACAACGAAATGGGAGACACACTCAGGCGAGTACTGTAGGGCTCCCCCGGAATGGTCCAGACAGTGGAACCGTTGCTTCAGCATGCCGATTGTGTGCTCAATGATGTTCCTGGTCGCTTGATAGCTGTCATTGTATCGTTCTTCAGCAGGGGTGCTGGGCGCACGGAGCGGGGTCATCAGCCAGGTGCACAAAGGATAGCCCTTGTCCCCGAGAAGACAGCCTCCTGGGTGAGCCGGGGCTTTGAAAATGTCTGCCACAGAAGTCTGGCGCAGGATGAAGGCGTCATGGCTGCTGCCTGGAAAGCGGGCATTGACAGCTAGTATGAGCTGCCTGTGGTCACACACCAACTGCACGTTCAGTGAATGGTAGCCCTTCCGGTTGCGGTAATCCTCGGCATTCTCTAGAGGCGCCCGCAAAGCCACATGCGTGCAGTCAATGGTGCCCTGGACCATGGGGAAGCCCGCTATTCTTGCAAATCCCATTGCACGCTCTTGCTGCTTGTCCAGGGTCATGGGGAAGGAAATGTACTGATGTCTCCTTCTGAAGAGGGCATTCGTCACCTGGCGGATGCAGCAATGCACCGCGAACTGGGAGATATTGGCAATGTCCCCAGTAGTGGATTGGAAGGAGCCGGTAGCATAGAAGTTGAGAGCCACTGTCAACTTCACTGCCACCGACAGAGACGTCCTGCTCCTCAGCTGTGGCTGCAGATCTCTCTGAAGCAGGTGGCAGCTCTCAGTGACCACCTCCCTTCTGAATCGCAGCCTCCGAACACACTGCTCCTCAGACATGTTGAGGTATGAGAACTGCTGGCGGTATACCCTGGGAGGGTAAGGCCCTGTTGGCCCTTCTCCATCTGGCCATGATTGGCACTCTCTCTCGGCGTCTCTGAGTCCTTTCAATGCAATGCAGAAACCCAACGTTTCCACCCATTGCAGCCCCCATTATATGTGGCCACTCAAGGCTTTGGCACTGAAAAATAAATCCAACTGCAAAGCTCTGGCCTGAAGCCAGAAGTACCTGTGCAAGCGCTGAGTCAAAGCAGAAAGCTCTCTCCCTTTGTCTCTCTCCAAATCTCTCTCTCTCACACAGAAGAAGTGGAACAAAATGGCTGCCACAAAGAATGCAGGAAGAGTCCCCTTTAAATAGCACCCCCACAGCCCCACAGCAACTGGGAACCGTTCCACTCAACCAGTCGCTGGGGGCGCCAGGTGCACTGAAGGGGGGCGCCACTGACGTTCCGGTTCGGGGCGCACCAAGGGTGTTGCACCATGAAATGACGTCAGGATCTGTGCGCGCAGCTGAGCGGGCGCTGCGGTTTTGCGCCGCCACTAATTCTTGACTGAAGTTCACGAGAGGCGCAGATCGCGCCGTGCCCGGGTGCTAGCCGCTTCGCGCCCCACTTCTCGCCCTCTTAAGGCGCTAGCAGCTGGCGCTAACAACTGAATTTCTAGGCCCAGAATCTTTAGAGGAGTACAGAAAGTGCAGGGGTGCAATCAAAAATGATATTAGGAAAGCAAAGAGAGAGCATGAAAAATTCTTGGCAAGTAAAATCAAAGAAAACCTAAAGAGATCATGAGGGTAATCTGTGTGTGGAGGCAGGAAACGTGTAGGGGGGCATCTTTTAACTGGTTTAAGGTAATTTACCTGGTCAGGCAGCCTTTTGCTGCTACACTGTAAACCAATTTCCAAACAGCGGTTTCGAATTGCTACCCCACCTTCCAGTTCTGACTAGAGGACGTATAATTTAATGATATTAAAATGGACAAATGGTCTGGATGAGAGAAAAATCAAGCTTTATTAACTAAAAGAAACTATACCACACGAACACAGTAATTACAGTAAAATTGCTTAAATGGAGGAAGGCAAATGGCAAAAACGAGGGGTAAGTGGCTACAATGTTAATTTAACAATCTTAGCAATATCCCCTTAATCACCACCCCCTAACTCCTGACTAGATTACCTTGCTGAGGAGTCAGAAACCCTGCTCACCTGTGGTCCAGCAAAGTAAGAGAGAGAGAGCTTCTCAGGAGCTATCTTTATACCCTGGTGATCTCCTGCTGTTTTGCTGTCAGCAAAATTCACGCCCAAAGTTCCAATATACAGGAGAAAAGCTGTGATTGGCTGATTCAAAGTGATTGGAATGGGTTAATGTGTCTGCACTGTGGGGCCGAAATGTTCCCGCCCACATCCGGAGCTCACCTGGGCTAAAACAAAAGGGAATGCAACTGCCCTATTGTCCAATAATGGGTAATTCAAAAACCCATTCAATTCTTAAACTGTTCCCTTTCAAAAGTCCGTTCCATGGCTTCAGTATCTCCATTGTGTGTGTAAGGGCTATTGAATGGCTGAATTGCTGTGCAAACAGAAGCAGTTTCAATCGATTGTCTTTGCGTTAGTCTCAAGTGCGTTAATCCCTTAAGCCAATAAGCAACTTCAAGTGCTTCTGAGAGGGAAACTCCCTGGTTTGATTGACAGGTCTGACTGCCACTGTATCCTCCCACTTTTTCACACAGACAACTCGAGCTGCCTTTTCCAGCCCCATTGTCTCTGCCATGTTTTTACTGATGGCCATTTTAAAACCCCTTTTGACTGGCCGGCGTGGACACAAAGGGCCGAAATGGCCTCCTTCCGTGCTGTAACTTTCTATGATTCGATGATTCCATCCATTCAGCTGCCTCTGCCACTTCCCTTCCTTCCCCTAGCCCACCAGGCCAAACTTCTTCTAAGGTTCCCCCCTGCCCTAGCCCTGAACTCACATCTTTCTCCAGTTTCTCTCCAATCTCCCCTCATAACCTCTCCACACTCATCTTGTCCATGAGACCCACTTCCTGCTTCTCGGCCCTATTCCCACCAAACTGCTGACCACCCAACTTCCTTTTCTGGCTCCCATGTTAGTTGACATTGTTAACGGTTCTCTCTCCTCAGGTACTGTCCCCATCTCCCTCAAATCTGCCGTCATCACCCCTCTCCTCAAAAAACCAACCTCTGACCCCTCCGTCATTGCAAACTACTGCCCCATCTCCAACCTCCCTTTCCTCACCAAAGTCCTTGAATGTGTTGTCGCCTCCCAAATCCGTGCCCATCTTTCCCACAACTCCATGTTTAAATTTCTCCAATCAGGTTTCCGCCCCGCCACAGTACCGAAACAGCTTTCATCAAAGTCACAAATGACATCATTTGTGACTGTGACAAAGGTAAACTATCCCTCTTCATCCTTCTTGACCTGTCTGCAGCCTTTGATACAGTTGACCACTCCATCCTGCTCCAATGCCTCTCCACCGTCGTCCAGCTGGGTGGGACTGCACTCGCCTGGTTCTATTCTTATCTATCTAATCGTAGCCAGAGAATCACCTGCAATGGCTTCTCTTCCTGCTCTTGCATTGTTACCTCTGGTGTCCCCAAGGATCTATCCTTGGCTCCCTCCTATTTCTCATCTACATGCTGCCCCTTGGCGACATCATCCGAAAACATAGCATTGGTTTCCACATGTACACTGACGACACCCAGCTCTACCTCACTACAACTTCTCTCGACCCCTCCACGGTCTCTAAATTATCAACCTCTTGCCGGACAACCAGTTCTGGATGAGCAGAAATTTTCTCCAATTAAATATTGTGAAGACTGAAGCCATTATTTTCGGTCCCCGCCACAAACTCTGTTCTCTAGCCACTGACTCCATCCCTTTCCCTAACATCTGATTGAGGCTGAACCACATTGTTTGCAACCTTGGTGTCACACTTGACCCTGAAATGAGCTTCCGACCACATATCTGCAGCATAACAAAGACCGCCTATTTCCACCTCCGTAACATCGCCCATCTCCACTCTTGCCTCAGCTCATCCGCTGCTGAAACCCTCATCCATGCCTTTGTTACCTCTAGACTTGATTATTCCAAAGCACTCCTGGCCGGCCTCCCACATTCCACCCTACATAAACTTGAGGTCATCCAAAACTCGACTGCCCGTGTCCTAACTCGCAACAAGTCCCGTTCACCCATCACCCCTGTGCTCGCTGACCTACATTGGCTCCCAGTTAAGCAACGCCTCGATTTCAAAATTCTCATCCTTGTTTTCAAATCCCTCCATGGCCTCACCCCTTCCTATCTCTGTTATCTCCACCAGTCCCACAACCCCCTGAGATATCTGCGCTACGCTTATTCTGCCCTCTTGAGCATCCCTGATTCTAATCGCTCAACCATTGGTGGCTGTGCCTTCTGTTGCCTGGGCCCTAAGCTCTGGAATTCCCTGCATAAACTTCTCCGCCTCTCTACCTCTCTGTCCTCCTTTAAGACACTCCTTAAAACCTACCTCTCTGACCAAGCTTGTGGCCAGCTGCCCGAATTTCTCCTTATGTGGCTCGGTGTCAAATTTTTATCTCTTTTAATACTCCTGTGAAGCACCTTGGGATGATTTGCTATGTTAAAGGCGCTATATAAATAAAAGTTGTTGTTGATATCGTATCTTCTCCATATTCTGCTGATGTCATACAATACCCTTATTACTGTCATGTACTGTGCTCGCTCCCGATTTCGGTCATACACTGTGCTCTCTCCCTATTCCTGTCATGTACTGTGCTCTCTCCCTATTTCTGTCATGCACTGTGCTCTCTCCCTATTTCTGTCATGTACTGTGCTCTCTCCCTATTCTGTCATGCACTGTGCTCTCTCTCCCTATTTCTGTCATGTGCTGTGTTCTCTTTCTATTTCTGTCATGCACTCTGCTCTCTCCCTATTTTTGTGATGCACTGTGCTCTCTCCTAATTCTGTCATGTACTGTGCTCTCTCCCTATTTCTGTCATGTACTGTGCTCTCTCCCTATTTCTATCATGTACTGTGCTCTCTCCCTATTCTGTCATGCACTGTGCTCTCTCTCCCTATTTCTGTCATGTGCTGTGTTCTTTTTCTATTTCTGTCATGCACTCTGCTCTCTCCCTATTTCTGTGATGCACTGTGCTCTCTTCTTAATTCTGTCATGTACTGTGCTCTCTCCCTATTCTATCATGCACTGTGCGCCCGCTCTATTTCTGGCATCAGCTGTGTTCTCTTTCTATTTCAGTCATGCACTCTGCTCTCTCCCTATTTCTGTGATGCACTGTGCTCGCTCCCTAATTCTGTCATGTACTGTGTCTCCCTATTCTGTCATGCACTGTGCGCTCTCTCTATTTCTGACATCTGCGGTGCTCTCTTTCTATTTCTGTCATGCACTGTACTCTCTCCCTATTTCTGTCATGTACTGTGCTCTCTCCCTTATTCTGCCATGTACTGTGCTCTCTACCTATTCTGTCATGCACTGTGCTTTCTCTATTTCTGTCATGTGCTGTGCTCTCTCCCTATTTCTGTCACGCACTGTGCTCTCTCCCTATTTCTGTCATGTACTGTGCTCTCTCCCTATTTCTGTCATGCAATGTGCTCTCCCCCTATTTCTGTCATGCACTGTGCTCACTCCCTATTTCTGTCATGCACTGTGCTCTCTCCCTATTTCTGGCACGCACTGTGCTCTCTCCCTATTTCAGTCATACACTGCTCTCTCCCTATTTCTGTCATGCACTGTGCTCTCTATCTATTTCTGTCACGCACTGTGCTCTCTCCCTATTTCTGTCATGTACTGTGCTCTCTCCCTATTTCTGTCATGCAATGTGCTCTCTCCCTATTTCTGTCATGCACTGTGCCCTCTCCCTATTTCTGTCATGCAATGTGCTCTCTCCCTATTTCTGGCACGCACTGTGCTCTCTAACTATTTCTGTCATGCACGGTGCTCTCTCCCTATTTCTGTCATGCACTGTGCTCTCTCCCTAATTCTGTCATGTACTGTGCTCTCTCCCTATTCTGTCATGCACTGTGCTCTCTCCCTATTTCTGGCACGCACTGTGCTCTCTCCCTATTTCTGTCATACACTGTGCTCTCTCCCTATTTCTGTCATACACTGTGCTCTCTATCTATTTCTGTCATGCACTGTGCACACTCCCTATTTCTGTCATGCACTGCGCTCTCTCGCTAATTCTGTCATGTACTGTGCTCTCTCCCTATTCTGTCATGCACTGTGCACTCTCTCTATGTCTGTCATCTGCTGTGCTCTCTTTCTATTTCTGTCATGCACTGTGCTCTCACCCTACTTCTGTCATGCACTGTGCTCTCTCCCTATTTCTGTCATGCACTGTGCTCTCTCTCTATTCTGCCATGCACTGTGCTCTCTCCCTATTTCTGTCATGTGCTGTGCTCTCTTTCTATTTCTGTCATGCACTGTGTTCTCTCCCTATTTCTGTCATGCTCTGTGCTCTCTCCCTATTTCTGTCATGTACTGTACTCTCTCCCTATTTCTGTCATGTACTGTGCTCTCTCCCTATTTTTGTCATACACTGTGCTCTCTCCCTATTTCTGTCATGTACTGTGCTCTCTCCCTATTTCTGTCATGCACTGTGCTCTCTCCCTATTTTTGTCATACACTGTGCTCTCTCCCTATTTCTGTCATGTACTGTGCTCTCTCCCTTTTTCTGTCATGCACTGTGCTCTCTCCCTAATTCTGTCATGTACTGTGCTCTCTCCCTATTCTGTCATGCACTGTGCTCTCTCCCTATTTCTGGCACGCACTGTGCTCTCTCCCTATTTCTGTCATACACTGTGCTCTCTCCCTAATTCTGTTATACACTGTGCTCTCTATCTATTTCTGTCATGCACTGTGCACTCTCCCTATTTCTGTCATGCACTGCGCTCTGTCGCTAATTCTGTCATGTACTGTGCTCTCTCCCTAATCTGTCATGCACTGTGCTCTCGCTCTATTTCTGTCATCTGCTGTGCTCTCTTTCTATTTCTGTCATGCACTGTGCTCTCACCCTACTTCTGTCATGCACTGTGCTCTCTCCCTATTTCTGTCATGCACTGTGCTCTCTCCCTATTCTGTCATGCACTGTGCTCTCTCCCTATTTCTGTCATGTGCTGTGCTCTCTTTCTATTTCTGTGATGCACTGTGTTCTCTCCCTATTTCTGTCATGCACTGTGCTCTCTCCCTATTTCTGTCATGTACTGTACTCTCTCCCTATTTCTGTCATGTACTATGCTCTCTCCCTGTATCTGTCATGTACTGTCCTCTCTCCCTATTTCTGTCATACACTGTGCTCTCTCCCTATTTCTGACATGCACTGTGCTCTCTCCCTATTTATGTCATGCAATGTGCTCTCTCCCTATTTCTGGCACGCACTGTGCTCTCTCCCTATATCTGTCATACACTGTGCTCTCACCCTATTTCTGTCATACACTGTGCTCTCTATCTATTTCTTTCATGTACTGTCCTCCCTCCCTAAATCTGTCATTTACTGTGCTCTCTCTCTATTTGTCATGCACTGTGCTCTCTCTCTAATTCTGTCATGTACTGTGCTCTCTCACTATTTCTGTCATGTACTGTGCTCTCTCCCAAATTCTGTCATGTACTGTGCTCTCTCTCTATTTCTGCCATGTACTGTGCTCTCTCCCTATTTCTGTCACGCACTGCGCTCTCTCTCCCTATTTCTGTCATGGGCTGTGCTCGCTCCCTAATTCCGACATGCACTGTGCTCGCTCCATTTTTCTGTCATGTACTGTGCTCTCTCCCTATGTTTTTCATGCACTCTGCTCTCTCCCTATTTCTGTCAAGTGCTGTGCTCTCTCCATATTTCTGTCAGGTAATGTACTCTCTCCCTATTCTGTCATACACTGTGCTCTCTCCCTATTTCTGTCATCTACTGTGCTCTCTCCTGTTTCTGTCATGTACTGTGCTCTCTCCCTCTATCTGTCATGTACTGTGCTCTCTCCTGAATTCCGTCATGTACTGTGCTCTCTCCCTATTTCTCTGATGTACTGTGCTCTCTCTCCCTATTTCTCTCATGTACTGTGCTCTCTCTCCTTATTTCCATCATGTACTGTGCTCTCTCCCGAGTTCTGTCATTTGTTGTGCTCTCTCCCTATTTCTGTCATGTACTGTACTCTCTCCCTATTTCTGTCATACACTTTGCTCTCTCCTTATTTCTATCATACACTGCTCTGTCCCTGTTTCTGTCATGTACTGTTCTCTCTCCTTATTTCTGTCATGTACTGTGCACTCTCCCTATTTCTGTCATACTGTGTGCTCGCTCCCTATTCTGTCTTGCACTGTGCTCTCTCCCTATTTCTGTCATGCACTGTGTTCTCTCCCCTTTTTCTGTCATGCACTGTGTTCTCTCCCCTTTTTCTGTCATGCACTGTGCTCTCTCCCTATTTCTGTTATGCACTGTGCTCTCTCCCTAATTCTGTCATGCACTGTGCTTGCTCCCTTTTTCTGTCATGTACTGTGCTCTCTCCCTAGGTTTGTCATGCTCTGTGCTCTCTCCCTATTACTGTCAAGTGCTGTGCTCTCTCCCTATTTCTGTCAGGTACTGTACTCTCTCCCTATTTCTGTCATGCACTGCTCTCTCACTATTTCTGTCATGTACTGTGCTCTCTCCCTATTTCTGTCATATACTGTGCACTCTCCCCACTTCTGTCATACACTGTGCTCTCTCCCTATTTCTGTCATGCACTGTGCTCTCCCTATTTCTGTCACGCACAGTGCTCTCTCCCTATTTCTGTCACGCACTGTGCTCTCTCCCTATTTCTATCATGTGCTGTGCTCTCTCACTACTGCTGTCATGTACTGTGCTCACTCCCTAATTCTGTCATGTACTGTGCTCGCTCAATTTTTCTGTCATGTACTGTGCTCTCTCCCTATATTTGTCATGCACTGTGCTCTCTCCCTATTTCTGTCAAGTGCTGTGCTCTCTCCCTATTTCTGTCAGGTACTGTACTCTCTCCCTATTTCTGTCATGCACTGTGCACTCTCCCTATTTCTGTCATGTACTGTGCTCTCTCGCTACTTCTGTCAAGTGCTGTGCTCTCTCCCTATTTCTGTCAGGTACTGTACTCTCTCCCTATTTCTGTCATGCACTGTGCTCTCTCCCTATTTCTGTCAAGTGCTGTGATCTCTCCCTATTTCTGTCATGTACTGTGCTCTCTCCCTATTTCTGTCATGTACTGTGCTCTCTCTCCCTATTTCTGTCATGCACTGTGCTCTTTTTCCCTATTTCTGTCATGTACTCTGCTCTCTCCCTATTTCTGTCATACCATGTGCTCTCGCCCTATTTCTATCATGCACTTTGCTCTCTCCATATTCTGTCATGTACTGTGCTCTCTCCCAATTTCTGTCATACACTGTGCTCTCCCCATTTCTGTCATGTGCTGTGCTCTCTCCCTATTTCTGTCATGCAATGTGCTCTCTCCCTATTTCTGGCACGCACTGTGCTCTCTAACTATTTCTGTCATGCACGGTGCTCTCTCCCTATTTCTGTCATGCACTGTGCTCTCTCCCTAATTCTGTCATGTACTGTGCTCTCTCCCTATTCTGTCATGCACTGTGCTCTCTCCCTATTTCTGGCACGCACTGTGCTCTCTCCCTATTTCTGTCATACACTGTGCTCTCTCCCTATTTCTGTCATACACTGTGCTCTCTATCTATTTCTGTCATGCACTGTGCACACTCCCTATTTCTGTCATGCACTGCGCTCTCTCGCTAATTCTGTCATGTACTGTGCTCTCTCCCTATTCTGTCATGCACTGTGCACTCTCTCTATGTCTGTCATCTGCTGTGCTCTCTTTCTATTTCTGTCATGCACTGTGCTCTCACCCTACTTCTGTCATGCACTGTGCTCTCTCCCTATTTCTGTCATGCACTGTGCTCTCTCTCTATTCTGCCATGCACTGTGCTCTCTCCCTATTTCTGTCATGTGCTGTGCTCTCTTTCTATTTCTGTCATGCACTGTGTTCTCTCCCTATTTCTGTCATGCTCTGTGCTCTCTCCCTATTTCTGTCATGTACTGTACTCTCTCCCTATTTCTGTCATGTACTGTGCTCTCTCCCTATTTTTGTCATACACTGTGCTCTCTCCCTATTTCTGTCATGTACTGTGCTCTCTCCCTATTTCTGTCATGCACTGTGCTCTCTCCCTATTTTTGTCATACACTGTGCTCTCTCCCTATTTCTGTCATGTACTGTGCTCTCTCCCTTTTTCTGTCATGCACTGTGCTCTCTCCCTAATTCTGTCATGTACTGTGCTCTCTCCCTATTCTGTCATGCACTGTGCTCTCTCCCTATTTCTGGCACGCACTGTGCTCTCTCCCTATTTCTGTCATACACTGTGCTCTCTCCCTAATTCTGTTATACACTGTGCTCTCTATCTATTTCTGTCATGCACTGTGCACTCTCCCTATTTCTGTCATGCACTGCGCTCTGTCGCTAATTCTGTCATGTACTGTGCTCTCTCCCTAATCTGTCATGCACTGTGCTCTCGCTCTATTTCTGTCATCTGCTGTGCTCTCTTTCTATTTCTGTCATGCACTGTGCTCTCACCCTACTTCTGTCATGCACTGTGCTCTCTCCCTATTTCTGTCATGCACTGTGCTCTCTCCCTATTCTGTCATGCACTGTGCTCTCTCCCTATTTCTGTCATGTGCTGTGCTCTCTTTCTATTTCTGTGATGCACTGTGTTCTCTCCCTATTTCTGTCATGCACTGTGCTCTCTCCCTATTTCTGTCATGTACTGTACTCTCTCCCTATTTCTGTCATGTACTATGCTCTCTCCCTGTATCTGTCATGTACTGTCCTCTCTCCCTATTTCTGTCATACACTGTGCTCTCTCCCTATTTCTGACATGCACTGTGCTCTCTCCCTATTTATGTCATGCAATGTGCTCTCTCCCTATTTCTGGCACGCACTGTGCTCTCTCCCTATATCTGTCATACACTGTGCTCTCACCCTATTTCTGTCATACACTGTGCTCTCTATCTATTTCTTTCATGTACTGTCCTCCCTCCCTAAATCTGTCATTTACTGTGCTCTCTCTCTATTTGTCATGCACTGTGCTCTCTCTCTAATTCTGTCATGTACTGTGCTCTCTCACTATTTCTGTCATGTACTGTGCTCTCTCCCAAATTCTGTCATGTACTGTGCTCTCTCTCTATTTCTGCCATGTACTGTGCTCTCTCCCTATTTCTGTCACGCACTGCGCTCTCTCTCCCTATTTCTGTCATGGGCTGTGCTCGCTCCCTAATTCCGACATGCACTGTGCTCGCTCCATTTTTCTGTCATGTACTGTGCTCTCTCCCTATGTTTTTCATGCACTCTGCTCTCTCCCTATTTCTGTCAAGTGCTGTGCTCTCTCCATATTTCTGTCAGGTAATGTACTCTCTCCCTATTCTGTCATACACTGTGCTCTCTCCCTATTTCTGTCATCTACTGTGCTCTCTCCTGTTTCTGTCATGTACTGTGCTCTCTCCCTCTATCTGTCATGTACTGTGCTCTCTCCTGAATTCCGTCATGTACTGTGCTCTCTCCCTATTTCTCTGATGTACTGTGCTCTCTCTCCCTATTTCTCTCATGTACTGTGCTCTCTCTCCTTATTTCCATCATGTACTGTGCTCTCTCCCGAGTTCTGTCATTTGTTGTGCTCTCTCCCTATTTCTGTCATGTACTGTACTCTCTCCCTATTTCTGTCATACACTTTGCTCTCTCCTTATTTCTATCATACACTGCTCTGTCCCTGTTTCTGTCATGTACTGTTCTCTCTCCTTATTTCTGTCATGTACTGTGCACTCTCCCTATTTCTGTCATACTGTGTGCTCGCTCCCTATTCTGTCTTGCACTGTGCTCTCTCCCTATTTCTGTCATGCACTGTGTTCTCTCCCCTTTTTCTGTCATGCACTGTGTTCTCTCCCCTTTTTCTGTCATGCACTGTGCTCTCTCCCTATTTCTGTTATGCACTGTGCTCTCTCCCTAATTCTGTCATGCACTGTGCTTGCTCCCTTTTTCTGTCATGTACTGTGCTCTCTCCCTAGGTTTGTCATGCTCTGTGCTCTCTCCCTATTACTGTCAAGTGCTGTGCTCTCTCCCTATTTCTGTCAGGTACTGTACTCTCTCCCTATTTCTGTCATGCACTGCTCTCTCACTATTTCTGTCATGTACTGTGCTCTCTCCCTATTTCTGTCATATACTGTGCACTCTCCCCACTTCTGTCATACACTGTGCTCTCTCCCTATTTCTGTCATGCACTGTGCTCTCCCTATTTCTGTCACGCACAGTGCTCTCTCCCTATTTCTGTCACGCACTGTGCTCTCTCCCTATTTCTATCATGTGCTGTGCTCTCTCACTACTGCTGTCATGTACTGTGCTCACTCCCTAATTCTGTCATGTACTGTGCTCGCTCAATTTTTCTGTCATGTACTGTGCTCTCTCCCTATATTTGTCATGCACTGTGCTCTCTCCCTATTTCTGTCAAGTGCTGTGCTCTCTCCCTATTTCTGTCAGGTACTGTACTCTCTCCCTATTTCTGTCATGCACTGTGCACTCTCCCTATTTCTGTCATGTACTGTGCTCTCTCGCTACTTCTGTCAAGTGCTGTGCTCTCTCCCTATTTCTGTCAGGTACTGTACTCTCTCCCTATTTCTGTCATGCACTGTGCTCTCTCCCTATTTCTGTCAAGTGCTGTGATCTCTCCCTATTTCTGTCATGTACTGTGCTCTCTCCCTATTTCTGTCATGTACTGTGCTCTCTCTCCCTATTTCTGTCATGCACTGTGCTCTTTTTCCCTATTTCTGTCATGTACTCTGCTCTCTCCCTATTTCTGTCATACCATGTGCTCTCGCCCTATTTCTATCATGCACTTTGCTCTCTCCATATTCTGTCATGTACTGTGCTCTCTCCCAATTTCTGTCATACACTGTGCTCTCCCCATTTCTGTCATGTGCTGTGCTCTCTCCCTATTTCTGTCATGTGCTGTGCTCTCCCCCTTTTCTGTCATGTACTGTGCTCTCTCCCTATTTCTGTCATATACTGTGCTCTCTCTCCCTATTTCTGTCATGCACTGTGCTCTCTCCCCTTTTTCTGTCATGTGCTGTGCTCTCTCTCTATAGCTGTCATGCACTGTGCTGTTTTCCCCTATTTCTGTCATGTACTGTGCTCTCTCCCTATTTCTGTCATACCATGTGCTCTCTCCCTATTTCTATCAGGCACTGTGTTCTCTCCATATTCTGTCATGTACTGTGCTCTCTCCCTATTTCTGTCATGCACTGTGCTCTCTCCCAATTTCTGTCATACACTGTGCTCTCCCTATTTCTGTCATGTACTGTGCTTTCTCCCCATTCTGTCATGCACTGTGCTCTCTCCCTATTTCTGGCACGAACTGTGCTCTCTCCCTATTTCTGTCATACACTGTGCTCTCTCCCTAATTCTGTCATACACTGTGCGCTCTATCTATTTCTGTCATGCACTGTGCACTCTCCCTATTTCTGTCATGCACTGCGCTCTCTCGCTAATTCTGTCATGTACTGTGCTCTCTGCCTAATCTGTCATGCACTGTGCTCTCTCTCTATTTCTGTCATCTGCTGTGCTCTCTTTCTATTTCTGTCATGCACTTTGCTCTCACCCTACTTCTGTCATGGGCTGTGCTCTCTCCCTATTTCTGTCATGCACTGTGCTCTCTCCCTATTCTGTCATGCACTGTGCTCTCTCCCTATTTCTGTCATGTTCTGTGCTCTCTTTCTATTTCTGTGATGCACTGTGTTCTCTCCCTATTTCTGTCATGCACTGTGCTCTCTCCCTATTTCTGTCATGTACTGTACTCTCTCCCTATTTCTGTCATGTACTATGCTCTCTCCCTGTATCTGTCATGTACTCTCCTCTCTCCCTATTTCTGTCATACACTGTGCTCTCTCCTTATTTCTGTCATGTACTGTGCTCTCTCCCTATTTCTGACATGCAATGTGCTCTCTCCCTATTTCTGTCATGCACTGTGCTCTCTCCCTATTTCTGTCATGCAATGTGCTCTCTCCCTATTTCTGGCACGCACTGTGCTCTCTCCCTATTTCTGTCATACACTGTGCTCTCTCCCTATTTCTGTCATACACTGTGCTCTCTATCTATTTCTGTCATGCACTGTGCTCTCTCCCTATTTATGTCATGCAATGTGCTCTCTCCCTATTTCTGGCACGCACTGTGCTCTCTCCCTATATCTGTCATACACTGTGCTCTCACCCTATTTCTGTCATACACTGTGCTCTCTATCTATTTCTGTCATGTACTGTCCTCCCTCCCTAAATCTGTCATTTACTGTGCTCTCTCTCTATTTGTCATGCACTGTGCTCTCTCTCTAATTCTGTCATGTACTGTGCTCTCTCACTATTTCTGTCATGTACTGTGCTCTCTCTCTATTTCTGCCATGTACTGTGCTCTCTCCCTATTTCTGTCACGCACTGCGCTCTCTCTCCCTATTTCTGTCATGGGCTGTGCTCGCTCCCTAATTCCGACATGCACTGTGCTCGCTCCATTTTTCTGTCATGTACTGTGCTCTCTCCCTATGTTTGTCATGCACTCTGCTCTCTCCCTATTTCTGTCAAGTGCTGTGCTCTCTCCATATTTCTGTCAGGTAATGTACTCTCTCCCTATTCTGTCATACACTGTGCTCTCTCCCTATTTTTTTTTTTTTATTCACAGAAACCACACAGTGCAGATAGAGGCCATTTCGGCCCATCGAGCCTGCACCAACACATATCCCACCCTATCCCCGTAACCCCACGTATTTAATCCCCCCAACACTAAGAGTCAATTTATCATAGCCAATCAACCTAACCTGCACATCTTTGGACTGTGGGAGGAAACCGGAGCACCCGGAGTAAACCCACGCAAACACGGGGAGAATGTGCAAACTCCACACAGACAGTCGCCCGAGGCTGGATTCGAACCCGGGTCCCTGGCGCTGTGAGGCAACAGTGCTAACCACTATGCCACCTACTGTGCTCTCTCCTGTTTCTGTCATGTACTGTGCTCTCTCCCTCTATCTGTCATGTACTGTGCTCTCTCCTGAATTCCGTCATGTACTGTGCTCTCTCCCTATTTCTCTGATGTACTGTGCTCTCTCTCCATATTTCTGTCATGTACAGTGCTCTCTCTCCTTATTTCCGTCATGTACTGTGCTCTCTCCCGAGTTCTGTCATTTGTTGTGCTCTCTCCCTATTTCTGTCATACACTTTGCTCTCTCCTTATTTCTATGAAACACTGCTCCCTCCCTATTTCTGTCTTGTACTGTGCTCTCTCCTTATTTCTGTCATGTACTGTGCACTCTCCCTATTTCTGTCATACTGTGTGCTCGCTCCCTATTCTGTCATGCACTGTGCTCTCTCCCTATTTCTGTCATGCACTGTGTTCTCTCCCCTTTTTCTGTCATGCACTGTGCTCTCTCCCTATTTCTGTCATGCACTGTGCTCTCTCTCTAATTCTGTCGTGCACTGTGCTCGCTCCCTTTTTCTGTCATGTACTGTGCTCTCTCCCTATGTTTGTCATGCTCTGTGCTCTCTCCCTATTACTGTCAAGTGCTGTGCTCTCTCCCTATTTCTGTCAAGTGCTGTGCTCTCTCCCTATTTCTGTCAGGTACTGTACTCTCTCCCTATTTCTGTCATGCACTGCTCTCTCACTATTTCTGTCATGTACTGTGCTCTCTCCCTATTTCTGTCATATACTGTGCACTCTCCCCACTTCTGTCATACACTGTGCTCTCTCCCTATTTCTGTCATGCACTGTGCTCTCCCTATTTCTGTCACGCACAGTGCTCTCTCCCTATTTCTGTCACGCACTGTGCTCTCTCCCTATTTCTATCATGTGCTGTGCTCTCTCACTACTGCTGTCATGTACTGTGCTCGCTCCCTAATTCTGTCATGTACTGTGCTCGCTCAATTTTTCCGTCATGTACTGTGCTCTCTCCCTATATTTGTCATGCACTGTGCTCTCTCCCTATTTCTGTCAAGTGCTGTGCTCTCTCCCTATTTCTGTCAGGTACTGTACTCTCTCCCTATTTCTGTCATGCACTGTGCGCTCTCCCTATTTCTGTCATGTACTGTGCTCTCTCCCAAATTCTGTCATGTACTGTGCTCTCTCTCCCTATTTCTGTCATGGGCTGTGCTCGCTCCCTAATTCCGACATGCACTGTGCTCGCTCCATTTTTCTGTCATGTACTGTGCTCTCTCCCTATGTTTGTCATGCACTCTGCTCTCTCCCTATTTCTGTCAAGTGCTGTGCTCTCTCCATATTTCTGTCAGGTAATGTACTCTGTCCCTATTCTGTCATACACTGTGCTCTCTCCCTATTTCTGTCATCTACTGTGCTCTCTCCTGTTTCTGTCATGTACTGTGCTCTCTCCCTCTATCTGTCATGTACTGTGCTCTCTCCTGAATTCCGTCATGTACTGTGCTCTCTCCCTATTTCTCTGATGTACTGTGCTCTCTCTCCCTATTTCTGTCATGTACAGTGCTCTCTCTCCTTATTTCCGTCATGTACTGTGCTCTCTCCCGAGTTCTGTCATTTGTTGTGCTCTCTCCCTATTTCTGTCATGTACTGTACTATCTCCCTATTTCTGTCATACACTTTGCTCTCTCCTTATTTCTATCATACACTGCTCTCTCCCTATTTCTGTCATGTACTGTGCTCTCTCCTTATTTCTGTCATGTACTGTGCACTCTCCCTATTTCTGTCATACTGTGTGCTCGCTCCCTATTCTGTCATGCACTGTGCTCTCTCCCTATTTCTGTCATGCACTGTGTTCTCTCCCCTTTTTCTGTCATGCACTGTGCTCTCTCCCTATTTCTGTCATGCACTGTGCTCTCTCCCTAATTCTGTCGTGCACTGTGCTCGCTCCCTTTTTCTGTCATGTACTGTGCTCTCTCCCTATGTTTGTCATGCTCTGTGCTCTCTCCCTATTACTGTCAAGTGCTGTGCTCTCTCCCTATTTCTGTCAAGTGCTGTGCTCTCTCCCTATTTCTGTCAGGTACTGTACTCTCTCCCTATTTCTGTCATGCACTGCTCTCTCACTATTTCTGTCATGTACTGTGCTCTCTCCCTATTTCTGTCATATACTGTGCACTCGCCCCACTTCTGTCATACACTGTGCTCTCTCCCTATTTCTGTCAAGTGCTGTGCTCTCTCCCTATTTCTGTCAGGGACTGTACTCTCTCCCTATTTCTGTCATGCACTGCTCTCTCACTATTTCTGTCATGTACTGTGCTCTCTCCCTATTTCTGTCATATACTGTGCACTCTCCCCACTTCTGTCATACACTGTGCTCTCTCCCTATTTCTGTCATGCACTGTGCTCTCCCTATTTCTGTCACGCACTGTGCTCTCTCCCTATTTCTGTCACGCACTGTGCTCTCTCCCTATTTCTATCATGTGCTGTGCTCTCTCACTACTGCTGTCATGTACTGTGCTCGCTCCCTAATTCTGTCATGTACTGTGCTCGCTCAATTTTTCCGTCATGTACTGTGCTCTCTCCCTATATTTGTCATGCACTGTGCTCTCTCCCTATTTCTGTCAAGTGCTGTGCTCTCTCCCTATTTCTGTCAGGTACTGTACTCTCTCCCTATTTCTGTCATGCACTGTGCGTCCTCCCTATTTCTGTCATGTACTGTGCTCTCTCCCTACTTCTGTCAAGTGCTGTGCTCTCTCCCTATTTCTGTCAGGTACTGTACTCTCTCCCTATTTCTGTCATGCACTGTGCTCTCTCCCTATTTCTGTCAAGTGCTGTGCTCTCTCCCTATTTCTGTCAGGTACTGTACTCTCTCCCTATTTCTGTCATGCACTATGCACTCTCCCTATTTCTGTCATACACTGTGCTCTCTCCCTATTTCTGTCATGTACTGTGCTCTCTCTCTGTTTCTGTCATGTACTGTGATCTCTCCCTATTTCTGTCATGTACTCTGCTCTCTCCCTATTTCTGTCAGGTACTGTGCTCTCTCTCCCTATTTCTGTCATGCACTGTGCTCTCTCTCCCTTTTTCTGTCATGTGCTGTGCTCTCTCTCTATAGCTGTCATGCACTGTGCTCTTTTTCCCTATTTCTGTCATGTACTCTGCTATCTCCCTATTTCTGTCATACCATGTGCTCTCTCCCTATTTCTATCATGCACTTTGCTCTCTCCATATTCTGTTATGTGCTGTGCTCTCTCCCTATTTCTATCATGTGCTGTGCTCTCCCCCTTTTCTGTCATGTACTGTGCTCTCTCCCTATTTCTGTCATGTACTGTGCTCTCTCTCCCTATTTCTGTCATGCACTGTGCTCTCTCCCCTTTTTCTGTCATGTACTGTGATCTCTCCCTATTTCTGTCATGTACTCTGCTCTCTCCCTATTTCTGTCAGGTACTGTGCTCTCTCTCCCTATTTCTGTCATGCACTGTGCTCTCTCTCCCTTTTTCTGTCATGTGCTGTGCTCTCTCTCTATAGCTGTCATGCACTCTGCTGTTTTCCCCTAATACTGTCATGTACTGTGCTCTCTCCCTATTTCTGTTATACCATGTGCTCTCTCCCTATTTCTATCAGGCACTGTGCTCTCTCCATATTCTGTCATGTACTGTACTCTCTCCCTATTTCTGTCATGCACTGTGCACTCTCCCTATTTCTGTCATACACTGTGCTCTCTCCCTATTTCTGTCATGTACTGTGCTCTCTCTCTGTTTCTGTCATGTACTGTGATCTCTCCCTATTTCTGTCATGTACTGTGCTCTCTCCCTATTTCTGTCAGGTACTGTGCTCTCTCTCTCTATAGCTGTCATGCACTGTGCTCTTTTTCCCTATTTCTGTCATGTACTCTGCTCTCTCCCTATTTCTGTCATACCATGTGCTCTCTCCCTATTTCTATCATCCACTTTGCTCTCTCCATATTCTGTCATGTGCTGTGCTCTCTCCCTATTTCTGTCATGTGCTGTGCTCTCCCCCTTTTCTGTCATGTACTGTGCTCTCTCCCTATTTCTGTCATGTACTGTGCTCTCTCTCCCTATTTCTGTCATGCACTGTGCTCTCTCCCCTTTTTCTGTCATGTGCTGTGCTCTCTCTCTATAGCTGTCATGCACTGTGCTGTTTTCCCCTATTTCTGTCATGTACTATGCTCTCTCCCTATTTCTGTCATACCATGTGCTCTCTCCCTATTTCTATCAGGCACTGTGCTCTCTCCATATTCTGTCATGTACTGTGCTCTCTCCCTATTTCTGTCATGCACTGTGCTCTCTCCCAATTTCTGTCATACACTGTGCTCTCCCTATTTCTGTCATGTGCTGTGCTCTCTCCCTATTTCTGCCATGTGCTCTCCCCCTTTTCACAGAAAATCACAGAAACCTCACAGTGCAGTTAGAGGCCATTTCGGCCCATCGAGCCTGCACCGACACATATCCCACCCGATCCCCGTAACCCCTACACCAACACATATCCCACCCTATCCCCGTAACCCCACGTATTTAATCCCCCTAACACTAAGGGTCAATTTATCACAGCCAATCAACCTAACCCGCACATCTTTGGACTGTGGGAGGAAACTGGAGCACCCGGAGGAAACCCACGCAAACACGGGGAGAATGTGCAAACTCCACACAGACAGTCACCCGAGGCTGGATTCGAACCCGGGTCCCTGGCGCTGTGAGGCAACAGTGCTAACCACTATGCCACCGTGCTTTTCTTTCATGTACTGTGCTCTCTCCGTATTTCTGTCATGCACAGTGCTCTCTCTCCCTATTTCTGTCATGTACTGTGCACGCTCCCTATTTCTGTCATACCGTGTGCTATCTCGCTATTACTATCATGCACTGTGCTCTCTCCATATTCTGTCATGTGCTGTGCTCTCTCCCTATTTCTGTCATGTGCTGTGCTCTCTCCCTTTTCTGTCATGTACTGTGCTCTCTCCCTATTTCTGTCAGGCACTGTGCTCTCTCCCTATTTCTGTCATGTACTGTGCTCTCTCCCAATTTCTGTCATGTGCTGTGCTCTCTCCATATTTCTGTCATGTGCTGTGCTCTCTCCCTATTTCTGTCATGCACTGTGCTCTCTCCCTATTTCTGTCATGCACTGTGCTCGCTCCCTATTTCTGTCATGCACTGTGGTTTCTCCCTATTCTGTCATGCACTGTGCTCTCTCCCTATTCGTCATGTACTGTGCTCTCTCCCTATTCTGTCATGCACTGTGCTCTCTCCCTATTTCTGTCATGCACTGTGCTCTCTCCCTATTTCTGTCATGGGCTGTGCTCTCTCCCTATTTCTGTCATGTACTGTGCTCTCGTTATTTCTGTCATGCACTGGGCTCTTTCCCTATTTCTGTCATGCACTGTGCTCTCTCTCCCTATTTCTGTCATGGGCTGTGCTCGCTCCCTAATTCCGACATGCACTGTGCTCGCTCCATTTTTCTGTCATGTACTGTGCTCTCTCCCTATGTTTGTCATGCACTCTGCTCTCTCCCTATTTCTGTCAAGTGCTGTGCTCTCTCCATATTTCTGTCAGGTAATGTACTCTCTCCCTATTCTGTCATACACTGTGCTCTCTCCCTATTTCTGTCATCTACTGTGCTCTCTCCTGTTTCTGTCATGTACTGTGCTCTCTCCCTATTCCTGTCATGCACTGTGCTCTATCCCTATTTCTGTCATACACTGTGCTCTCTCCCTATTTCTGTCATGTACTGTGCTCTCTCCCTATTTCTGTCATGCAATGTGCTCTCTCCCTTTTTCTGTCATGCACTGTGCTCTCTTCCTAATTCTGTCATGTACTGTGCTCTCTCCCTAATTCTGTCATACACTGTGCTCTCTATCTATTTCTGTCATGCACTGTGCACTCTCCCTATTTCTGTCATGCACTGCGCTCTCTCGCTAATTCTGTCATGTACTGTGCTCTCTCCCTAATCTGTCATGCACTGTGCTATCTCTCTATTTCTGTCATCTGCTGTGCTCTCTTTCTATTTCTGTCATGCACTATGCTCTCACCCTACTTTTGTCATGCACTGTGCTCTCTACCTATTTCTGTCATGCACTGTGCTCTCTCCCAATTCTGTCATGCACTGTGCTCTCTCCCTATTTCTGTCATGTGCTGTGCTCTCTTTCTATTTCTGTGATGCACTGTGTTCTCTCCCTATTTCTGTCATGCACTGTGCTCTCTCCCTATTTCTGTCATGTACTGTACTCTCTCCCTATTTCTGTCATGTACTATGCTCTCTCCCTGTATCTGTCATGTACTGTCCTCTCTCCCTATTTCTGTCATACACTGTGCTCTCTCCCTATTTCTGTCATGTACTGTGCTCTCTCCCTATTTCTGACATGCAATGTGCTCTCTCCCTTTTTTTTTAATGCACTGTGCTCTCTCCCTATTTCTGTCATGCAATGTGCTCTCTCCCTATTTCTGGCACGCACTGTGCTCTCTCCCTATTTCTGTCATACACTGTGCTCTCTCCCTATTTCTGTCATACACTGTGCTCTCTATCTATTTCTGTCATGCACTGTGCTCTCTCCCTATTTATGTCATGCAATGTGCTCTCTCCCTATTTCTGGCACGCACTGTGCTCTCTCCCTATAACTGTCATACACTGTGCTCTCACCCTATTTCTGTCATACACTGTGCTCTCTATCTATTTCTGTCATGTACTGTCCTCCCTCCCTAAATCTGTCATTTACTGTGCTCTCTCTCTATTTGTCATGCACTGTGCTCTCTCTCTAATTCTGTCATGTACTGTGCTCTCTCACTATTTCTGTCATGTACTGTGCTCTCTCCCAAATTCTGTCATGTACTGTGCTCTCTCTCTATTTCTGCCATGTACTGTGCTCTCTCCCTATTTCTGTCATGCACTGCGCTCTCTCTCCCTATTTCTGTCATGGGCTGTGCTCGCTCCCTAATTCCGACATGCACTGTGCTCGCTCCATTTTTCTGTCATGTACTGTGCTCTCTCCCTATGTTTGTCATGCACTCTGCTCTCTCCCTATTTCTGTCATACACTGTGCTCTCCACATTTCTGTCATGTGCTGTGCTCTCTCCCTATTTCTGTCATGCACTGCGCTCTCTCTCCCTATTTCTGTCATGGGCTGTGCTCGCTCCCTATTTCTATCATGCACTTAGCTCTCTCCATATTCTGTCATGTACTGTGCTCTCTCCCTATTTCTGTCATGCACTGTGCTCTCTCCCAATTTCTGTCATACACTGTGCTCTCCCCATTTCTGTCATGTGCTGTGCTCTCTCCCTATTTCTGTCATGTGCTGTGCTCTCCCCCTTTTCTGTCATGTACTGTGCTCTCTCCCTATTTCTGTCATGTACTGTGCTCTCTCTCCCTATTTCTGTCATGCACTGTGCTCTCTCCCCTTTTTCTGTCATGTGCTGTGCTCTCTCTCTATAGCTGTCATGCACTGTGCTGTTTTCCCCTATTTCTGTCATGTACTGTGCTCTCTCCCTATTTCTGTCATACCATGTGCTCTCTCCCTATTTCTATCAGGCAGTGTGCTCTCTTCATATTCTGTCATGTACTGTGCTCTCTCTCCCTATTTCTGTCATGCACTGTGCTCTCTCCCCTTTTTCTGTCATGTGCTGTGCTCTCTCTCTATAGCTGTCATGCACTGTGCTGTTTTCCCCTATTTCTGTCATGTACTGTGCTCTCTCCCTATTTCTGTCATACCATGTGCTCTCTCCCTATTTCTATCAGGCAGTGTGCTCTCTTCATATTCTGTCATGTGCTGTGCTCTCTCCCTATTTCTGTCATGTGCTGTGCTCTCTCCCTTTTCTGTCAAGTACTGTGCTCTCTCCCTATTTCTGTCAGGCACTATGCTCTCTCCCTATTTCTGTCATGTACTGTGCTCTCTCCCAATTTCTGTCATGTGCTGTGCTCTCTCCATATTTCTGTCATGTGCTGTGCTCTCTCCCTATTTCTGTCATGCACTGTGCTCTCTCCCTATTTCTGTCATGCACTGTGCTCGCTCCCTATTTCTGTCATGCACTGTGGTTTCTCCCTATTCTGTCATGCACTGTGCTCTCTCCCTATTCGTCATGTACTGTGCTCTCTCCCTATTCTGTCATGCACTGTGCTCTCTCCCTATTTCTGTCATACACTGTGCTCTCTCCCTATTTCTGTCATGGGCTGTGCTCTCTCCCTATTTCTGTCATGTACTGTGCTCTCGTTATTTCTGTCATGCACTGTGCTCTTTCCCTATTTCTGTCATGCACTGTGCTCTCTCTCCCTATTTCTGTCATGGGCTGTGCTCGCTCCCTAATTCCGACATGCACTGTGCTCGCTCCATTTTTCTGTCATGTACTGTGCTCTCTCCCTATGTTTGTCATGCACTCTGCTCTCTCCCTATTTCTGTCAAGTGCTGTGCTCTCTCCATATTTCTGTCAGGTAATGTACTCTCTCCCTATTCTGTCATACTGTGCTCTCTCCCTATTTCTGTCATCTACTGTGCTCTCTCCTGTTTCTGTCATGTACTGTGCTCTCTCCCTCTATTTGTCATGTACTGTGCTCTCTCCTGAATTCCGTCATGTACAGTGCTCTCTCCCTATTTCTCTGATGTACTGTGCTCTCTCTCCCTATTTCTGTCATGTACTGTGCTCTCTCTCCCTATTTCCGTCATGTACTGTGCTCTCTCCCGAGTTCTGTCATTTGTTGTGCTCTCTCCCTATTTCTGTCATGTACTGTACTCTCTCCCTATTTCTGTCATACACTTTGCTCTCTCCTTATTTCTATCATACACTGCTCTCTCCCTATTTCTGTCATGTACTGTGCTCTCTCCTTATTTCTGTCATGTACTGTGCACTCTCCCTATTTCTGTCATACTGTGTGCTCGCTCCCTATTCTGTCATGCACTGTGCTCTCTCCCTATTTCTGTCATGCACTGTGTTCTCTCCCCTTTTTCTGTCATGCACTGTGCTCTCTCCCTATTTCTGTCATGCACTGTGCTCTCTCCCTAATTCTGTCATGCACTGTGCTCGCTCCCTTTTTCTGTCATGTACTGTGCTCTCTCCCTATGTTTGTCATGCACTGTGCTCTCTCCCAATTACTGTCAAGTGCTGTGCTCTCTCCCTATTTCTGTCAAGTGCTGTGCTCTCTCCCTATTTCTGTCAGGTACTGTACTCTCTCCCGATTTCTGTCATGCACTGCTCTCTCACTATTTCTGTCATGTACTGTACTCTCTCCCGATTTCTGTCATACACTGTGCTCTCTCCCTATTTCTGTCATGTACTGTGCTCTCCCTATTTCTGTCACGCACAGTGCTCTCTCCCTATTTCTGTCACGCACTGTGCTCTCTCCCTATTTCTATCATGTGCTGTGCTCTCTCACTACTGCTGTCATGTACTGTGCTCGCTCCCTAATTCTGTCATGTACTGTGCTCGCTCAATTTTTCCGTCATGTACTGTGCTCTCTCCCTATATTTGTCATGCACTGTGCTCTCTCCCTATTTCTGTCAAGTGCTGTGCTCTCTCCCTATTTCTGTCAGGTACTGTACTCTCTCCATTTTTCTGTCATGCACTGTGCACTCTCCCTATTTCTGTCATGCACTGTGCTCTCTCCCTATTTCTGTCATGTACTGTGCTCTCTCACTATTTCTGTCATGTACTGTGCTCTCTCCCAAATTCTGTCATGTACTGTGCTCTCTCTCTATTTCTGCCATGTACTGTGCTCTCTCCCTATTTCTGTCATGCACTGCGCTCTCTCTCCCTATTTCTGTCATGGGCTGTGCTCGCTCCCTAATTCCGACATGCACTGTGCTCGCTCCATTTTTCTGTCATGTACTGTGCTCTCTCCCTATGTTTGTCATGCACTCTGCTCTCTCCCTATTTCTGTCATACACTGTGCTCTCCACATTTCTGTCATGTGCTGTGCTCTCTCCCTATTTCTGTCATGCACTGCGCTCTCTCTCCCTATTTCTGTCATGGGCTGTGCTCGCTCCCTATTTCTATCATGCACTTAGCTCTCTCCATATTCTGTCATGTACTGTGCTCTCTCCCTATTTCTGTCATGCACTGTGCTCTCTCCCAATTTCTGTCATACACTGTGCTCTCCCCATTTCTGTCATGTGCTGTGCTCTCTCCCTATTTCTGTCATGTGCTGTGCTCTCCCCCTTTTCTGTCATGTACTGTGCTCTCTCCCTATTTCTGTCATGTACTGTGCTCTCTCTCCCTATTTCTGTCATGCACTGTGCTCTCTCCCCTTTTTCTGTCATGTGCTGTGCTCTCTCTCTATAGCTGTCATGCACTGTGCTGTTTTCCCCTATTTCTGTCATGTACTGTGCTCTCTCCCTATTTCTGTCATACCATGTGCTCTCTCCCTATTTCTATCAGGCAGTGTGCTCTCTTCATATTCTGTCATGTACTGTGCTCTCTCCCTATTTCTGTCATGCACTGTGCTCTCTCCCAATTTCTGTCATACACTGTGCTCTCCCTATTTCTGTCATGTGCTGTGCTCTTTCCCTATTTCTGCCATGTGCTCTCCCCCTTTTCTTTCATGTACTGTGCTCTCTCCGTATTTCTGTCATGCACAGTGCTCTCTCTCCCTATTTCTGTCATGTACTGTGCACGCTCCCTATTTCTGTCATACCGTGTGCTATCTCGCTATTTCTATCATGCACTGTGCTCTCTCCATATTCTGTCATACACTGTGCTCTCTCCCTATTTCTGCCATGTGCTGTGCTCTCTCCCTATTTCTGTCATGTGCTGTGCTGTCTCCCTTTTCTGTCAAGTACTGTGCTCTCTCCCTATTTCTGTCAGGCACTGTGCTCTCTCCCTATTTCTGTCATGTACTGTGCTCTCTCCCAATTTCTGTCATGTGCTGTGCTCTCTCCATATTTCTGTCATGTGCTGTGCTCTCTCCCTATTTCTGTCATGCACTGTGCTCTCTCCCTATTTCTGTCATGCACTGTGCTCGCTCCCTATTTCTGTCATGCACTGTGGTTTCTCCCTATTCTGTCATGCACTGTGCTCTCTCCCTATTCGTCATGTACTGTGCTCTCTCCCTATTCTGTCATGCACTGTGCTCTCTCCCTATTTCTGTCATACACTGTGCTCTCTCCCTATTTCTGTCATGGGCTGTGCTCTCTCCCTATTTCTGTCATGTACTGTGCTCTCGTTATTTCTGTCATGCACTGTGCTCTTTCCCTATTTCTGTCATGCACTGTGCTCTCTCTCCCTATTTCTGTCATGGGCTGTGCTCGCTCCCTAATTCCGACATGCACTGTGCTCGCTCCATTTTTCTGTCATGTACTGTGCTCTCTCCCTATGTTTGTCATGCACTCTGCTCTCTCCCTATTTCTGTCAAGTGCTGTGCTCTCTCCATATTTCTGTCAGGTAATGTACTCTCTCCCTATTCTGTCATACTGTGCTCTCTCCCTATTTCTGTCATCTACTGTGCTCTCTCCTGTTTCTGTCATGTACTGTGCTCTCTCCCTCTATTTGTCATGTACTGTGCTCTCTCCTGAATTCCGTCATGTACAGTGCTCTCTCCCTATTTCTCTGATGTACTGTGCTCTCTCTCCCTATTTCTGTCATGTACTGTGCTCTCTCTCCCTATTTCCGTCATGTACTGTGCTCTCTCCCGAGTTCTGTCATTTGTTGTGCTCTCTCCCTATTTCTGTCATGTACTGTACTCTCTCCCTATTTCTGTCATACACTTTGCTCTCTCCTTATTTCTATCATACACTGCTCCCTCCCTATTTCTGTCATGTACTGTGCTCTCTCCTTATTTCTGTCATGTACTGTGCACTCTCCCTATTTCTGTCATACTGTGTGCTCGCTCCCTATTCTGTCATGCACTGTGCTCTCTCCCTATTTCTGTCATGCACTGTGTTCTCTCCCCTTTTTCTGTCATGCACTGTGCTCTCTCCCTATTTCTGTCATGCACTGTGCTCTCTCCCTAATTCTGTCATGCACTGTGCTCGCTCCCTTTTTCTGTCATGTACTGTGCTCTCTCCCTATGTTTGTCATGCACTGTGCTCTCTCCCAATTACTGTCAAGTGCTGTGCTCTCTCCCTATTTCTGTCAAGTGCTGTGCTCTCTCCCTATTTCTGTGAGGTACTGTACTCTCTCCCGATTTCTGTCATGCACTGCTCTCTCACTATTTCTGTCATGTACTGTACTCTCTCCCGATTTCTGTCATACACTGTGCTCTCTCCCTATTTCTGTCATGTACTGTGCTCTCCCTATTTCTGTCACGCACAGTGCTCTCTCCCTATTTCTGTCACGCACTGTGCTCTCTCCCTATTTCTATCATGTGCTGTGCTCTCTCACTACTGCTGTCATGTACTGTGCTCGCTCCCTAATTCTGTCATGTACTGTGCTCGCTCAATTTTTCTGTCATGTACTGTGCTCTCTCCCTATATTTGTCATGCACTGTGCTCTCTCCCTATTTCTGTCAAGTGCTGTGCTCTCTCCCTATTTCTGTCAGGTACTGTACTCTCTCCATTTTTCTGTCATGCACTGTGCACTCTCCCTATTTCTGTCATGCACTGTGCTCTCTCCCTATTTCTGTCAAGTGCTGTGCTCTCTCCCTATTTCTGTCAGGTACTGTACTCTCTCCCTATTTCTGTCATGCACTGTGCTCTCTCCCTATTTCTGTCAAGTGCTGTGCTCTCTCCCTATTTCTGTCAGGTATTGTACTCTCTCCCTATTTCTGTCATGCACTGTGCACTCTCCCTATTTCTGTCATACACTGTGCACTCTCCCTATTTCTGTGATGTACTGTGCTCTCTCCCTTTTCTGTCATGTACTGTGCTCTCTCTCTGTTTCTTTCATGTACTGTGATCTCTCCCTATTTCTGTCATGTACTGTGCTCTCTCCCTATTTCTGTCATGTACTATGCTCTCTCTCTATAGCTGTCATGCACTGTGCTCTTCTTCCCTATTTCTGTCATGTACTCTGCTCTCTCCCTATTTCTGTCATACCATGTGCTCTCTCCCTATTTCTATCATGCACTTTGCTCTCTCCATATTCTGTCATGTACTGTGCTCTCTCCCTATTTCTGTCATGCACTGTGCTCTCTCCCAATTTCTGTCAAACACTGTGCTCTCCCTATTTCTGTCATGTGCTGTGCTCTCTCCCTATTTCTGTCATGTGCTGTGCTCTCCCCCTTTTCTGTCATGTACTGTGCTCTCTCCCTATTTCTGTCATGTACTGTGCTCTCTCTCCCTATTTCTGTCATGCACTGTGCTCTCTCCCCTTTTTCTGTCATGTGCTGTGCTCTCTCTCTATAGCTGTCATGCACTGTGCTGTTTTCCCCTATTTCTGTCATGTACTGTGCTCTCTCCCTATTTCTGTCATACCATGTGCTCTCTCCCTATTTCTATCAGGCACTGTGCTCTCTCCATATTCTGTCATGTACTGTGCTCTCTCCGTATTTCTGTCATGCACAGTGCTCTCTCTCCCTATTTCTGTCATGTGCTGTGCACGCTCCCTATTTCTGTCATACCGTGTGCTATCTCGCTATTTCTATCATGCACTGTGCTCTCTCCATATTCTGTCATGTACTGTGCTCTCTCCCTATTCCTGTCATGCACTGTGCTCTCTCCCTATTTCTGTCATACACTGTGCTCTCTCCCTATTTCTGTCATGTGCTGTGCTCTCTCCCTATTTCTGTCATGTGCTGTGCTCTCTCCCTATTTCTGTCATGCACTGTGCTCTCTCCCTATTTCTGTCATGCACTGTGCTCGCTCCCTATTTCTGTCATGCACTGTGGTTTCTCCCTATTCTGTCATGCACTGTGCTCTCTCCCTATTCGTCATGTACTGTGCTCTCTCCCTATTCTGTCATGCACTGTGCTCTCTCCCTATTTCTGTCATGCACTGTGCTCTCTCCCTATTTCTGTCATGGGCTGTGCTCTCTCCCTATTTCTGTCATGTACTGTGCTCTCGTTATTTCTGTCATGCACTGTGCTCTTTCCCTATTTCTGTCATGCACTGTGCTCTCTCTCCCTATTTCTGTCATGGGCCGTGCTCGCTCCCTAATTCCGACATGCACTGTGCTCGCTCCATTTTTCAGTCATGTACTGTGCTCTCTCCCTATGTTTGTCATGCACTCTGCTCTCTCCCTATTTCTGTCAAGTGCTGTGCTCTCTCCATATTTCTGTCAGGTAATGTACTCTCTCCCTATTCTGTCATACTGTGCTCTCTCCCTATTTCTGTCATCTACTGTGCTCTCTCCTGTTTCTGTCATGTACTGTGCTCTCTCCCTCTATCTGTCATGTACTGTGCTCTCTCCTGAATTCCGTCATGTACTGTGCTCTCTCCCTATTTCTCTGATGTACTGTGCTCTCTCTCCCTATTTCTGTCATGTACTGTGCTCTCTCTCCCTATTTCCGTCATGTACTGTGCTCTCTCCCGAGTTCTGTCATTTGTTGTGCTCTCTCCCTATTTCTGTCATGTACTGTACTCTCTCCCTATTTCTGTCATACACTTTGCTCTCTCCTTATTTCTATCATACACTGCTCTCTCCCTATTTCTGTCATGTACTTTGCTCTCTCCTTATTCCTGTCATGTACTGTGCACTCTCCCTATTTCTGTCATACTGTGTGCTCGCTCCCTATTCTGTCATGCACTGTGCTCTCTCCCTATTTCTGTCATGCACTGTGTTCTCTCCCCTTTTTCTGTCATGCACTGTGCTCTCTCCCTATTTCTGTCATGGGCTGTGCTCGCTCCCTAATTCCGACATGCACTGTGCTCGCTCCATTTTTCTGTCATGTACTGTGCTCTCTCCCTATGTTTGTCATGCACTCTGCTCTCTCCCTATTTCTGTCATACACTGTGCTCTCCACATTTCTGTCATGTGCTGTGCTCTCTCCCTATTTCTGTCATGCACTGCGCTCTCTCTCCCTATTTCTGTCATGGGCTGTGCTCGCTCCCTATTTCTATCATGCACTTAGCTCTCTCCATATTCTGTCATGTACTGTGCTCTCTCCCTATTTCTGTCATGCACTGTGCTCTCTCCCAATTTCTGTCATACACTGTGCTCTCCCCATTTCTGTCATGTGCTGTGCTCTCTCCCTATTTCTGTCATGTGCTGTGCTCTCCCCCTTTTCTGTCATGTACTGTGCTCTCTCCCTATTTCTGTCATGTACTGTGCTCTCTCTCCCTATTTCTGTCATGCACTGTGCTCTCTCCCCTTTTTCTGTCATGTGCTGTGCTCTCTCTCTATAGCTGTCATGCACTGTGCTGTTTTCCCCTATTTCTGTCATGTACTGTGCTCTCTCCCTATTTCTGTCATACCATGTGCTCTCTCCCTATTTCTATCAGGCAGTGTGCTCTCTTCATATTCTGTCATGTACTGTGCTCTCTCCCTATTTCTGTCATGCACTGTGCTCTCTCCCAATTTCTGTCATACACTGTGCTCTCCCTATTTCTGTCATGTGCTGTGCTCTTTCCCTATTTCTGCCATGTGCTCTCCCCCTTTTCTTTCATGTACTGTGCTCTCTCCGTATTTCTGTCATGCACAGTGCTCTCTCTCCCTATTTCTGTCATGTACTGTGCACGCTCCCTATTTCTGTCATACCGTGTGCTATCTCGCTATTTCTATCATGCACTGTGCTCTCTCCATATTCTGTCATACACTGTGCTCTCTCCCTATTTCTGCCATGTGCTGTGCTCTCTCCCTATTTCTGTCATGTGCTGTGCTGTCTCCCTTTTCTGTCAAGTACTGTGCTCTCTCCCTATTTCTGTCAGGCACTGTGCTCTCTCCCTATTTCTGTCATGTACTGTGCTCTCTCCCAATTTCTGTCATGTGCTGTGCTCTCTCCATATTTCTGTCATGTGCTGTGCTCTCTCCCTATTTCTGTCATGCACTGTGCTCTCTCCCTATTTCTGTCATGCACTGTGCTCGCTCCCTATTTCTGTCATGCACTGTGGTTTCTCCCTATTCTGTCATGCACTGTGCTCTCTCCCTATTCGTCATGTACTGTGCTCTCTCCCTATTCTGTCATGCACTGTGCTCTCTCCCTATTTCTGTCATACACTGTGCTCTCTCCCTATTTCTGTCATGGGCTGTGCTCTCTCCCTATTTCTGTCATGTACTGTGCTCTCGTTATTTCTGTCATGCACTGTGCTCTTTCCCTATTTCTGTCATGCACTGTGCTCTCTCTCCCTATTTCTGTCATGGGCTGTGCTCGCTCCCTAATTCCGACATGCACTGTGCTCGCTCCATTTTTCTGTCATGTACTGTGCTCTCTCCCTATGTTTGTCATGCACTCTGCTCTCTCCCTATTTCTGTCAAGTGCTGTGCTCTCTCCATATTTCTGTCAGGTAATGTACTCTCTCCCTATTCTGTCATACTGTGCTCTCTCCCTATTTCTGTCATCTACTGTGCTCTCTCCTGTTTCTGTCATGTACTGTGCTCTCTCCCTCTATTTGTCATGTACTGTGCTCTCTCCTGAATTCCGTCATGTACAGTGCTCTCTCCCTATTTCTCTGATGTACTGTGCTCTCTCTCCCTATTTCTGTCATGTACTGTGCTCTCTCTCCCTATTTCCGTCATGTACTGTGCTCTCTCCCGAGTTCTGTCATTTGTTGTGCTCTCTCCCTATTTCTGTCATGTACTGTACTCTCTCCCTATTTCTGTCATACACTTTGCTCTCTCCTTATTTCTATCATACACTGCTCCCTCCCTATTTCTGTCATGTACTGTGCTCTCTCCTTATTTCTGTCATGTACTGTGCACTCTCCCTATTTCTGTCATACTGTGTGCTCGCTCCCTATTCTGTCATGCACTGTGCTCTCTCCCTATTTCTGTCATGCACTGTGTTCTCTCCCCTTTTTCTGTCATGCACTGTGCTCTCTCCCTATTTCTGTCATGCACTGTGCTCTCTCCCTAATTCTGTCATGCACTGTGCTCGCTCCCTTTTTCTGTCATGTACTGTGCTCTCTCCCTATGTTTGTCATGCACTGTGCTCTCTCCCAATTACTGTCAAGTGCTGTGCTCTCTCCCTATTTCTGTCAAGTGCTGTGCTCTCTCCCTATTTCTGTGAGGTACTGTACTCTCTCCCGATTTCTGTCATGCACTGCTCTCTCACTATTTCTGTCATGTACTGTACTCTCTCCCGATTTCTGTCATACACTGTGCTCTCTCCCTATTTCTGTCATGTACTGTGCTCTCCCTATTTCTGTCACGCACAGTGCTCTCTCCCTATTTCTGTCACGCACTGTGCTCTCTCCCTATTTCTATCATGTGCTGTGCTCTCTCACTACTGCTGTCATGTACTGTGCTCGCTCCCTAATTCTGTCATGTACTGTGCTCGCTCAATTTTTCTGTCATGTACTGTGCTCTCTCCCTATATTTGTCATGCACTGTGCTCTCTCCCTATTTCTGTCAAGTGCTGTGCTCTCTCCCTATTTCTGTCAGGTACTGTACTCTCTCCATTTTTCTGTCATGCACTGTGCACTCTCCCTATTTCTGTCATGCACTGTGCTCTCTCCCTATTTCTGTCAAGTGCTGTGCTCTCTCCCTATTTCTGTCAGGTACTGTACTCTCTCCCTATTTCTGTCATGCACTGTGCTCTCTCCCTATTTCTGTCAAGTGCTGTGCTCTCTCCCTATTTCTGTCAGGTATTGTACTCTCTCCCTATTTCTGTCATGCACTGTGCACTCTCCCTATTTCTGTCATACACTGTGCACTCTCCCTATTTCTGTGATGTACTGTGCTCTCTCCCTTTTCTGTCATGTACTGTGCTCTCTCTCTGTTTCTTTCATGTACTGTGATCTCTCCCTATTTCTGTCATGTACTGTGCTCTCTCCCTATTTCTGTCATGTACTATGCTCTCTCTCTATAGCTGTCATGCACTGTGCTCTTCTTCCCTATTTCTGTCATGTACTCTGCTCTCTCCCTATTTCTGTCATACCATGTGCTCTCTCCCTATTTCTATCATGCACTTTGCTCTCTCCATATTCTGTCATGTACTGTGCTCTCTCCCTATTTCTGTCATGCACTGTGCTCTCTCCCAATTTCTGTCAAACACTGTGCTCTCCCTATTTCTGTCATGTGCTGTGCTCTCTCCCTATTTCTGTCATGTGCTGTGCTCTCCCCCTTTTCTGTCATGTACTGTGCTCTCTCCCTATTTCTGTCATGTACTGTGCTCTCTCTCCCTATTTCTGTCATGCACTGTGCTCTCTCCCCTTTTTCTGTCATGTGCTGTGCTCTCTCTCTATAGCTGTCATGCACTGTGCTGTTTTCCCCTATTTCTGTCATGTACTGTGCTCTCTCCCTATTTCTGTCATACCATGTGCTCTCTCCCTATTTCTATCAGGCACTGTGCTCTCTCCATATTCTGTCATGTACTGTGCTCTCTCCGTATTTCTGTCATGCACAGTGCTCTCTCTCCCTATTTCTGTCATGTGCTGTGCACGCTCCCTATTTCTGTCATACCGTGTGCTATCTCGCTATTTCTATCATGCACTGTGCTCTCTCCATATTCTGTCATGTACTGTGCTCTCTCCCTATTCCTGTCATGCACTGTGCTCTCTCCCTATTTCTGTCATACACTGTGCTCTCTCCCTATTTCTGTCATGTGCTGTGCTCTCTCCCTATTTCTGTCATGTGCTGTGCTCTCTCCCTATTTCTGTCATGCACTGTGCTCTCTCCCTATTTCTGTCATGCACTGTGCTCGCTCCCTATTTCTGTCATGCACTGTGGTTTCTCCCTATTCTGTCATGCACTGTGCTCTCTCCCTATTCGTCATGTACTGTGCTCTCTCCCTATTCTGTCATGCACTGTGCTCTCTCCCTATTTCTGTCATGCACTGTGCTCTCTCCCTATTTCTGTCATGGGCTGTGCTCTCTCCCTATTTCTGTCATGTACTGTGCTCTCGTTATTTCTGTCATGCACTGTGCTCTTTCCCTATTTCTGTCATGCACTGTGCTCTCTCTCCCTATTTCTGTCATGGGCCGTGCTCGCTCCCTAATTCCGACATGCACTGTGCTCGCTCCATTTTTCAGTCATGTACTGTGCTCTCTCCCTATGTTTGTCATGCACTCTGCTCTCTCCCTATTTCTGTCAAGTGCTGTGCTCTCTCCATATTTCTGTCAGGTAATGTACTCTCTCCCTATTCTGTCATACTGTGCTCTCTCCCTATTTCTGTCATCTACTGTGCTCTCTCCTGTTTCTGTCATGTACTGTGCTCTCTCCCTCTATCTGTCATGTACTGTGCTCTCTCCTGAATTCCGTCATGTACTGTGCTCTCTCCCTATTTCTCTGATGTACTGTGCTCTCTCTCCCTATTTCTGTCATGTACTGTGCTCTCTCTCCCTATTTCCGTCATGTACTGTGCTCTCTCCCGAGTTCTGTCATTTGTTGTGCTCTCTCCCTATTTCTGTCATGTACTGTACTCTCTCCCTATTTCTGTCATACACTTTGCTCTCTCCTTATTTCTATCATACACTGCTCTCTCCCTATTTCTGTCATGTACTTTGCTCTCTCCTTATTCCTGTCATGTACTGTGCACTCTCCCTATTTCTGTCATACTGTGTGCTCGCTCCCTATTCTGTCATGCACTGTGCTCTCTCCCTATTTCTGTCATGCACTGTGTTCTCTCCCCTTTTTCTGTCATGCACTGTGCTCTCTCCCTATTTCTGTCATGCACTGTGCTCTCTCCCTAATTCTGTCATGCACTGTGCTCGCTCCCTTTTTCTGTCATGTACTGTGCTCTCTCCCTATGTTTGTCATGCACTGTGCTCTCTCCCAATTACTGTCAAGTGCTGTGCTCTCTCCCTATTTCTGTCAAGTGCTGTGCTCTCTCCCTATTTCTGTCAGGTACTGTACTCTCTCCCGATTTCTGTCATGCACTGCTCTCTCACTATTTCTGTCATGTACTGTGCTCTCTCCCTATTTCTGTCATATACTGTGCACTCTCCCCACTTCTGTCATACACTGTGCTCTCTCCCTATTTCTGTCATGCACTGTGCTCTCCCTATTTCTGTCACGCACAGTGCTCTCTCCCTATTTCTGTCACGCACTGTGCTCTCTCCCTATTTCTATCATGTGCTGTGCTCTCTCACTACTGCTGTCATGTACTGTGCTCGCTCCCTAATTCTGTCATGTACTGTGCTCGCTCAATTTTTCTGTCATGTACTGTGCTCTCTCCCTATATTTGTCATGCACTGTGCTCTCTCCCTATTTCTGTCAAGTGCTGTGCTCTCTCCCTATTTCTGTCAGGTACTGTACTCTCTCCCTTTTTCTGTCATGCACTGTGCACTCTCCCTATTTCTGTCATGCACTGTGCTCTCTCCGTATTTCTGTCAAGTGCTGTGCTCTCTCCCTATTTCTGTCAGGTACTGTACTCTCTCCCTATTTCTGTCATGCACTGTGCTCTCTCCCTATTTCTGTCAAGTGCTGTGCTCTCTCCCTATTTCTGTCAGGTACTGTACTCTCTCCCTACTTCTGTCATGCACTGTGCACTCTCCCTATTTCTGTCATACACTGTGCTCTCTCCCTATTTCTGTGATGTACTGTGCTCTCTCCCTTTTCTGTCATGTACTGTGCTCTCTCTCTGTTTCTTTCATGTACTGTGATCTCTCCCTATTTCTGTCATGTACTGTGCTCTCTCCCTATTTCTGTCATGTACTATGCTCTCTCTCCTTATTTCTGTCATGCACTGTGCTCTCTCTCCCTTTTTCTGTCATGTGCTGTGCTCTCTCTCTATAGCTGTCATGCACTGTGCTCTTTTTCCCTATTTCTGTCATGTACTCTGCTCTCTCCCTATTTCTGTCATACCATGTGCTCTCTCCCTATTTCTATCATGCACTTTGCTCTCTCCATATTCTGTCATGTACTGTGCTCTCTCCCTATTTCTGTCATGCACTGTGCTCTCTCCCATTTTCTGTCATACACTGTGCTCTCCCTATTTCTGTCATGTGCTGTGCTCTCTCCCTATTTCTGTCATGTGCTGTGCTCTCCCCCTTTTCTGTCATGTACTGTGCTCTCTCCCTATTTCTGTCATGTACTGTGCCCTCTCTCCCTATTTCTGTCATGCACTGTGCTCTCTCCCCTTTTTCTGTCATGTGCTGTGCTCTCTCTCTATAGCTGTCATGCACTGTGCTGTTTTCCCCTATTTCTGTCATGTACTGTGCTCTCTCCCTGTTTCTGTCATACCATGTGCTCTCTCCCTATTTCTATCAGGCACTGTGCTCTCTCCATATTCTGTCATGTACTGTGCTCTCTCCGTATTTCTGTCATGCACAGTGCTCTCTCTCCCTATTTCTGTCATGTGCTGTGCACGCTCCCTATTTCTGTCATACCGTGTGCTATCTCGCTATTTCTATCATGCACTGTGCTCTCTCCATATTCTGTCATGCACTGTGCTCTCTCCCTATTCCTGTCATGCACTGTGCTCTCTCCATATTCTGTCATGCACTGTGCTCTCTCCCTATTTCTGTCAAGTGCTGTGCTCTCTCCCTATTTCTGTCAGGTATTGTACTCTCTCCCTATTTCTGTCATGCACTGTGCACTCTCCCTATTTCTGTCATACACTGTGCTCTCTCCCTATTTCTGTGATGTACTGTGCTCTCTCCCTTTTCTGTCATGTACTGTGCTCTCTCTCTGTTTCTTTCATGTACTGTGATCTCTCCCTATTTCTGTCATGTACTGTGCTCTCTCCCTATTTCTGTCATGTACTATGCTCTCTCTCTATAGCTGTCATGCACTGTGCTCTTCTTCCCTATTTCTGTCATGTACTCTGCTCTCTCCCTATTTCTGTCATACCATGTGCTCTCTCCCTATTTCTATCATGCACTTTGCTCTCTCCATATTCTGTCATGTACTGTGCTCTCTCCCTATTTCTGTCATGCACTGTGCTCTCTCCCAATTTCTGTCAAACACTGTGCTCTCCCTATTTCTGTCATGTGCTGTGCTCTCTCCCTATTTCTGTCATGTGCTGTGCTCTCCCCCTTTTCTGTCATGTACTGTGCTCTCTCCCTATTTCTGTCATGTACTGTGCTCTCTCTCCCTATTTCTGTCATGCACTGTGCTCTCTCCCCTTTTTCTGTCATGTGCTGTGCTCTCTCTCTATAGCTGTCATGCACTGTGCTGTTTTCCCCTATTTCTGTCATGTACTGTGCTCTCTCCCTATTTCTGTCATACCATGTGCTCTCTCCCTATTTCTATCAGGCACTGTGCTCTCTCCATATTCTGTCATGTACTGTGCTCTCTCCGTATTTCTGTCATGCACAGTGCTCTCTCTCCCTATTTCTGTCATGTGCTGTGCACGCTCCCTATTTCTGTCATACCGTGTGCTATCTCGCTATTTCTATCATGCACTGTGCTCTCTCCATATTCTGTCATGTACTGTGCTCTCTCCCTATTCCTGTCATGCACTGTGCTCTCTCCCTATTTCTGTCATACACTGTGCTCTCTCCCTATTTCTGTCATGTGCTGTGCTCTCTCCCTATTTCTGTCATGTGCTGTGCTCTCTCCCTATTTCTGTCATGCACTGTGCTCTCTCCCTATTTCTGTCATGCACTGTGCTCGCTCCCTATTTCTGTCATGCACTGTGGTTTCTCCCTATTCTGTCATGCACTGTGCCCTCTCCCTATTCGTCATGTACTGTGCTCTCTCCCTATTCTGTCATGCACTGTGCTCTCTCCCTATTTCTGTCATGCACTGTGCTCTCTCCCTATTTCTGTCATTGGCTGTGCTCTCTCCCTATTTCTGTCATGTACTGTGCTCTCGTTATTTCTGTCATGCACTGTGCTCTTTCCCTATTTCTGTCATGCACTGTGCTCTCTCTCCCTATTTCTGTCCTGGGCTGTGCTCGCTCCCTAATTCCGACATGCACTGTGCTCGCTCCATTTTTCTGTCATGTACTGTGCTCTCTCCCTATGTTTGTCATGCACTCTGCTCTCTCCCTATTTCTGTCAAGTGCTGTGCTCTCTCCATATTTCTGTCAGGTAATGTACTCTCTCCCTATTCTGTCATACTGTGCTCTCTCCCTATTTCTGTCATCTACTGTGCTCTCTCCTGTTTCTGTCATGTACTGTGCTCTCTCCCTCTATCTGTCATGTACTGTGCTCTCTCCTGAATTCCGTCATGTACTGTGCTCTCTCCCTATTTCTCTGATGTACTGTGCTCTCTCTCCCTATTTCTGTCATGTACTGTGCTCTCTCTCCCTATTTCCGTCATGTACTGTGCTCTCTCCCCAGTTCTGTCATTTGTTGTGCTCTCTCCCTATTTCTGTCATGTACTGTACTCTCTCCCTATTTCTGTCATACACTTTGCTCTCTCCTTATTTCTATCATACACTGCTCTCTCCCTATTTCTGTCATGTACTTTGCTCTCTCCTTATTTCTGTCATGTACTGTGCACTCTCCCTATTTCTGTCATACTGTGTGCTCGCTCCCTATTCTGTCATGCACTGTGCTCTCTCCCTATTTCTGTCATGCACTGTGTTCTCTCCCCTTTTTCTGTCATGCACTGTGCTCTCTCCCTATTTCTGTCATGCACTGTGCTCTCTCCCTAATTCTGTCATGCACTGTGCTCGCTCCCTTTTTCTGTCATGTACTGTGCTCTCTCCCTATGTTTGTCATGCACTGTGCTCTCTCCCAATTACTGTCAAGTGCTGTGCTCTCTCCCTATTTCTGTCAAGTGCTGTGCTCTCTCCCTATTTCTGTCAGGTACTGTACTCTCTCCCGATTTCTGTCATGCACTGCTCTCTCACTATTTCTGTCATGTACTGTGCTCTCTCCCTATTTCTGTCATATACTGTGCACTCTCCCCACTTCTGTCATACACTGTGCTCTCTCCCTATTTCTGTCATGCACTGTGCTCTCCCTATTTCTGTCACGCACAGTGCTCTCTCCCTATTTCTGTCACGCACTGTGCTCTCTCCCTGTTTCTATCATGTGCTGTGCTCTCTCACTACTGCTGTCATGTACTGTGCTCGCTCCCTAATTCTGTCATGTACTGTGCTCGCTCAATTTTTCTGTCATGTACTGTGCTCTCTCCCTATATTTGTCATGCACTGTGCTCTCTCCCTATTTCTGTCAAGTGCTGTGCTCTCTCCCTATTTCTGTCAGGTACTGTACTCTCTCCCTTTTTCTGTCATGCACTGTGCACTCTCCCTATTTCTGTCATGCACTGTGCTCTCTCCGTATTTCTGTCAAGTGCTGTGCTCTCTCCCTATTTCTGTCAGGTACTGTACTCTCTCCCTATTTCTGTCATGCACTGTGCTCTCTCCCTATTTCTGTCAAGTGCTGTGCTCTCTCCCTATTTCTGTCAGGTACTGTACTCTCTCCCTATTTCTGTCATGCACTGTGCACTCTCCCTATTTCTGTCATACACTGTGCTCTCTCCCTATTTCTGTGATGTACTGTGCTCTCTCCCTTTTCTGTCATGTACTGTGCTCTCTCTCTGTTTCTTTCATGTACTGTGATCTCTCCCTATTTCTGTCATGTACTGTGCTCTCTCCCTATTTCTGTCATGTACTATGCTCTCTCTCCTTATTTCTGTCATGCACTGTGCTCTCTCTCCCTTTTTCTGTCATGTGCTGTGCTCTCTCTCTATAGCTGTCATGCACTGTGCTCTTTTTCCCTATTTCTGTCATGTACTCTGCTCTCTCCCTATTTCTGTCATACCATGTGCTCTCTCCCTATTTCTATCATGCACTTTGCTCTCTCCATATTCTGTCAGGTACTGTGCTCTCTCCCTATTTCTGTCATGCACTGTGCTCTCTCCCAATTACTGTCATACACTGTGCTCTCCCTATTTCTGTCATGTGCTGTGCTCTCTCCCTATTTCTGTCATGTGCTGTGCTCTCCCCCTTTTCTGTCATGTACTGTGCTCTCTCCCTATTTCTGTCATGTACTGTGCCCTCTCTCCCTATTTCTGTCATGCACTGTGCTCTCTCCCCTTTTTCTGTCATGTGCTGTGCTCTCTCTCTATAGCTGTCATGCACTGTGCTGTTTTCCCCTATTTCTGTCATGTACTGTGCTCTCTCCCTGTTTCTGTCATACCATGTGCTCTCTCCCTATTTCTATCAGGCACTGTGCTCTCTCCATATTCTGTCATGTACTGTGCTCTCTCCGTATTTCTGTCATGCACAGTGCTCTCTCTCCCTATTTCTGTCATGTGCTGTGCACGCTCCCTATTTCTGTCATACCGTGTGCTATCTCGCTATTTCTATCATGCACTGTGCTCTCTCCATATTCTGTCATGCACTGTGCTCTCTCCCTATTCCTGTCATGCACTGTGCTCTCTCCCTATTTCTGTCATACACTGTGCTCTCTCCCTATTTCTGTCATGTGCTGTGCTCTCTCCCTATTTCTGTCATGTGCTGTGCTCTCTCCCTTTTCTGTCATGTACTGTGCTCTCTCCCTATTTCTGTCAGGCACTGCGCTCTCTCCCTATTTCTGTCATGTAATGTGCTGTCTCCCAATTTCTGTCATGTGCTGCGCTCTCTCCATATTTCTGTCATGTGCTGTGCTCTCTCCCTAATTCTGTCATGCACTGTGCTCTCTCCCTATTTCTGTCATGCACTGTGCTCGCTCCCTATTTCTGTCATGCACTGTGGTTTCTCCCTATTCTGTCATGCACTGTGCTCTCTCCCTATTCGTCATGTACTGTGCTCTCTCCCTATTCTGTCATGCACTGTGCTCTCTCCCTATTTCTGTCATGCACTGTGCTCTCTCCCTATTTCTGTCATGGGCTGTGCTCTCTCCCTATTTCTGTCATGTACTGTGCTCTCGTTATTTCTGTCATGCACTGTGCTCTTTCCCTATTTCTGTCATGCACTGTGCTCTCTCCCTATTACTGCAATGGGCTGTGCTCTCTCCCTATTCTGTCATCTACTGTGCTCTCTCCCTATTCCTCTCATGTACTGTGCTCTCTCCCTATTTCTGTCATGCACTGTGCTCTCTCCCTATACTGTCATGTACTGTGCTCTCTCCCTATTTCTGTCATGCACTGTGCTCTCTCCCTATTTCTGTCATGGGCTGTGCTCTCTCCCGATTCTGTCATGTACTGTGCTCTCTCCCTAATCCTGTCATGTACTGTGCTCTCTCCCTATTCTGTCATGTACTGTGCTCTCTCCCTAATTCTGTCATGAATTGTGCTCTCACCCTATTTCTGTCATGCACTGTGCTCTCTCCCTATTTCTGTCATGAGCTGTGCTCTCTCCCTATTTCTGTCATGCACTGTACTCTCTCCCAATTTCTGTCATGCACTGTGCTCTCTCCCTATTCCTGTCATGGGCTGTGCTGTCTCCCTATTCTGTCATGTACTGTGTTCTCTCTCTGTTTCTGTCATGTACTGTGATCTCTCCCTATTTCTGTCATGTACTGTGCTCTCTCCCTATTTCTGTCATGCACTGTGCTCTCTCCCTATTTCTGTCATGGGCAGTGCTCTCTCCCTATTTCTGTCATGCACTGTACTCTCTCCCTATTTCTGTCATACCATGTGCTCTCTCCCTACTTCTATCATGCACTGTGCTCTCTCCATATTCTGTCATGTACTGTGCTCTCTCCCTATTTCTGTCATGCACTGTGCTCTCTCCCAATTTCTGTCATACACTGTGCTCTCCCTATTCCTGTCATGTGCTGTGCTCTCTCCCTATTTCTGTCATGTGCTGTGCTCTCCCCCTTTTCTGTCATGTACTGTGCTCTCTCCTTATTTCTGTCATGCACTGTGCTCTCTCTCCCTATTTCTGTCATGTACTGTGCTCTCTCACTATTTCTGTCATACTGTGTGCTATCTCCCTATTTCTGTCATGTGCTGTGCTCTCTCCCTATTTCTGCCATGTGCTGTGCTCTCTCCCTATTTCTGTCATGTGCTGTGCTCTGTCCCTTTTCTGTCATCTACTGTGCACTCTCCCTATTTCTGTAAGGCACTGTGCTCTCTCCCTATTTCTGTCATGTACTGTGCTCTCTCCCTATTTCTGTCATGTGCTGTGCTCTCTCTCCCTATTTCTGTCATGCACTGTGCTCTCTCCCTATTTCTGTCATGTACTGTGCTCTCTCCCTATTTCTCTCATGTACTGTGCTCTCTCCCTATTCTGTCATGTACTGTGCTCTCTCCCTATTTCTGTCATGCACTGTGCTCTCTCCCTAGTCTGTCATGTACTGTGCTCTCTCCCTATTTCTGTCATGCACTGTGCTCTCTCCCTATTTCTGTCATGCACTGTGCTCGCTCCCTATTTCTGTCATGCACTGTGGTTTCTCCCTATTCTGTCATGCACTGTGCTCTCTCCCTATTCGTCATGTACTGTGCTCTCTCCCTATTCTGTCATGCACTGTGCTCTCTCCCTATTTCTGTCATGCACTGTGCTCTCTCCCTATTTCTGTCATGGGCTGTGCTCTCTCCCTATTTCTGTCATGTACTGTGCTCTCGTTATTTTTGTCATGCACTGTGCTCTTTCCCTATTTCTGTCATGCACTGTGCTCTCTCTCCCTATTTCTGTCATGGGCTGTGCTCGCTCCCTAATTCCGACATGCACTGTGCTCGCTCCATTTTTCTGTCATGTACTGTGCTCTCTCCCTATGTTTGTCATGCACTCTGCTCTCTCCCTATTTCTGTCAAGTGCTGTGCTCTCTCCATATTTCTGTCAGGTAATGTACTCTCTCCCTATTCTGTCATACTGTGCTCTCTCCCTATTTCTGTCATCTACTGTGCTCTCTCCTGTTTCTGTCATGTACTGTGCTCTCTCCCTCTATCTGTCATGTACTGTGCTCTCTCCTGAATTCCGTCATGTACTGTGCTCTCTCCCTATTTCTCTGATGTACTGTGCTCTCTCTCCCTATTTCTGTCATGTACTGTGCTCTCTCTCCCTATTTCCGTCATGTACTGTGCTCTCTCCCGAGTTCTGTCATTTGTTGTGCTCTCTCCCTATTTCTGTCATGTACTGTACTCTCTCCCTATTTCTGTCATACACTTTGCTCTCTCCTTATTTCTATCATACACTGCTCTCTCCCTATTTCTGTCATGTACTTTGCTCTCTCCTTATTTCTGTCATGTACTGTGCACTCTCCCTATTTCTGTCATACTGTGTGCTCGCTCCCTATTCTGTCATGCACTGTGCTCTCTCCCTATTTCTGTCATGCACTGTGTTCTCTCCCCTTTTTCTGTCATGCACTGTGCTCTCTCCCTATTTCTGTCATGCACTGTGCTCTCTCCCTAATTCTGTCATGCACTGTGCTCGCTCCCTTTTTCTGTCATGTACTGTGCTCTCTCCCTATGTTTGTCATGCACTGTGCTCTCTCCCAATTACTGTCAAGTGCTGTGCTCTCTCCCTATTTCTGTCAAGTGCTGTGCTCTCTCCCTATTTCTGTGAGGTACTGTACTCTCTCCCGATTTCTGTCATGCACTGCTCTCTCACTATTTCTGTCATGTACTGTGCTCTCTCCCTATTTCTGTCATATACTGTGCACTCTCCCCACTTCTGTCATACACTGTGCTCTCTCCCTATTTCTGTCATGCACTGTGCTCTCCCTATTTCTGTCACGCACAGTGCTCTCTCCCTATTTCTGTCACGCACTGTGCTGTCTCCCTATTTCTATCATGTGCTGTGCTCTCTCACTACTGCTGTCATGTACTGTGCTCGCTCCCTAATTCTGTCATGTACTGTGCTCGCTCAATTTTTCTGTCATGTACTGTGCTCTCTCCCTATATTTGTCATGCACTGTGCTCTCTCCCTATTTCTGTCAAGTGCTGTGCTCTCTCCCTATTTCTGTCAGGTACTGTACTCTCTCCCTTTTTCTGTCATGCACTGTGCACTCTCCCTATTTCTGTCATGCACTGTGCTCTCTCCGTATTTCTGTCAAGTGCTGTGCTCTCTCCCTATTTCTGTCAGGTACTGTACTCTCTCCCTATTTCTGTCATGCACTGTGCTCTCTCCCTATTTCTGTCAAGTGCTGTGCTCTCTCCCTATTTCTGTCAGGTACTGTGCACTCTCCCTATTTCTGTCATACACTGTGCTCTCTCCCTATTTCTGTGATGTACTGTGCTCTCTCCCTTTTCTGTCATGTACTGTGCTCTCTCTCTGTTTCTTTCATGTACTGTGATCTCTCCCTATTTCTGTCATGTACTGTGCTCTCTCCCTAATTCTGTCATGTACTATGCTCTCTCTCCTTATTTCTGTCATGCACTGTGCTCTCTCTCCCTTTTTCTGTCATGTGCTGTGCTCTCTCTCTATAGCTGTCATGCACTGTGCTCTTTTTCCCTATTTCTGTCATGTACTCTGCTCTCTCCCTATTTCTGTCATACCATGTGCTCTCTCCCTATTTCTATCATGCACTTTGCTCTCTCCATATTCTGTCATGTACTGTGCTCTCTCCCTATTTCTGTCATGCACTGTGCTCTCTCCCAATTTCTGTCATACACTGTGCTCTCCCTATTTCTGTCATGTGCTGTGCTCTCTCCCTATTTCTGTCATGTGCTGTGCTCTCCCTATTTCTGTCATGTACTGTGCTCTCTCCCTATTTCTGTCATGTACTGTGCCCTCTCTCCCTATTTCTGTCATGCACTGTGCTCTCTCCCCTTTTTCTGTCATGTGCTGTGCTCTCTCTCTATAGCTGTCATGCACTGTGCTGTTTTCCCCTATTTCTGTCATGTACTGTGCTCTCTCCCTATTTCTGTCATACCATGTGCTCTCTCCCTATTTCTATCAGGCACTGTGCTCTCTCCATATTCTGTCATGTACTGTGCTCTCTCCGTATTTCTGTCATGCACAGTGCTCTCTCTCCCTATTTCTGTCATGTGCTGTGCACGCTCCCTATTTCTGTCATACCGTGTGCTATCTCGCTATTTCTATCATGCACTGTGCTCTCTCCATATTCTGTCATGCACTGTGCTCTCTCCCTATTCCTGTCATGCACTGTGCTCTCTCCCTATTTCTGTCATACACTGTGCTCTCTCCCTATTTCTGTCATGCGTTGTGCTCTCTCCCTATTTCTGTCATGTGCTGTGCTCTCTCCCTTTTCTGTCATGTACTGTGCTCTCTCCCTATTTCTGTCAGGCACTGTGCTCTCTCCCTATTTCTGTCATGTACTGTGCTCTCTCCCAATTTCTGTCATGTGCTGTGCTCTCTCCATATTTCTGTCATGTGCTGTGCTCTCTCCCTAATTCTGTCATGCACTGTGCTCTCTCCCAATTTCTGTCATGCACTGTGCTCGCTCCCTATTTCTGTCATGCACTGTGGTTTCTCCCTATTCTGTCATGCACTGTGCTCTCTCCCTATTCGTCATGTACTGTGCTCTCTCCCTATTCTGTCATGCACTGTGCTCTCTCCCTATTTCTGTCATGCACTGTGCTCTCTCCCTATTTCTGTCATGGGCTGTGCTCTCTCCCTATTTCTGTCATGTACTGTGCTCTCGTTATTTCTGTCATGCACTGTGCTCTTTCCCTATTTCTGTCATGCACTGTGCTCTCTCCCTATTCCTGCAATGGGCTGTGCTCTCTCCCTATTCTGTCATCTACTGTGCTCTCTCCCTATTCCTCTCATGTACTGTGCTCTCTCCCTATTTCTGTCATGCACTGTGCTCTCTCCCTATACTGTCATGTACTGTGCTCTCTCCCTATTTCTGTCATGCACTGTGCTCTCTCCCTATTTCTGTCATGGGCTGTGCTCTCTCCCGATTCTGTCATGTACTGTGCTCTCTCCCTAATCCTGTCATGTACTGTGCTCTCTCCCTATTCTGTCATGTACTGTGCTCTCTCCCTAATTCTGTCATGAATTGTGCTCTCACCCTATTTCTGTCATGCACTGTGCTCTCTCCCTATTTCTGTCATGAGCTGTGCTCTCTCCCTATTTCTGTCATGCACTGTACTCTCTCCCAATTTCTGTCATGCACTGTGCTCTCTCCCTATTCCTGTCATGGGCTGTGCTGTCTCCCTATTCTGTCATGTACTGTGTTCTCTCTCTGTTTCTGTCATGTACTGTGATCTCTCCCTATTTCTGTCATGTACTGTGCTCTCTCCCTATTTCTGTCATGCACTGTGCTCTCTCCCTATTTCTGTCATGGGCTGTGCTCTCTCCCTATTTCTGTCATGCACTGTACTCTCTCCCTATTTCTGTCATACCATGTGCTCTCTCCCTACTTCTATCATGCACTGTGCTCTCTCCATATTCTGTCATGTACTGTGCTCTCTCCCTATTTCTGTCATGCACTGTGCTCTCTCCCAATTTCTGTCATACACTGTGCTCTCCCTATTCCTGTCATGTGCTGTGCTCTCTCCCTATTTCTGTCATGTGCTGTGCTCTCCCCCTTTTCTGTCATGTACTGTGCTCTCTCCTTATTTCTGTCATGCACTGTGCTCTCTCTCCCTATTTCTGTCATGTACTGTGCTCTCTCACTATTTCTGTCATACTGTGTGCTATCTCCCTATTTCTGTCATGTGCTGTGCTCTCTCCCTATTTCTGCCATGTGCTGTGCTCTCTCCCTATTTCTGTCATGTGCTGTGCTCTCTCCCTTTTCTGTCATCTACTGTGCACTCTCCCTATTTCTGTAAGGCACTGTGCTCTCTCCCTATTTCTGTCATGTACTGTGCTCTCTCCCTATTTCTGTCATGTGCTGTGCTCTCTCTCCCTATTTCTGTCATGCACTGTGCTCTCTCCCTATTTCTGTCATGTACTGTGCTCTCTCCCTATTTCTCTCATGTACTGTGCTCTCTCCCTATTCTGTCATGTACTGTGCTCTCTCCCTATTTCTGTCATGCACTGTGCTCTCTCCCTAGTCTGTCATGTACTGTGCTCTCTCCCTATTTCTGTCATGCACTGTGCTCTCTCCCTAATCTGTCATGTACTGTGCTCTCTCCATATTTCTGTCATGCACTGTGCTCTCTCCCTATTTCTGTCATGCACTGTGCTCGCTCCCTATATCTGTCATGCACTGTGCTTTCTCCCTATTCTGTCATGCACTGTGCTCTCTCCCTATTCGTCATGTATTGTGCTCTCTCCCTATTCTGTCATGCACTGTGCTCTCTCCCTATTTCTGTCATGCACTTTGCTCCCTCCCTATTTCTGTCATGGGCTGTGCTCTCTCCCTATTTCTGTGATGTACTGTGCTCTCGTTATTTCTGTCATGCACTGTGCTCTCTCCCTATTTCTGTCATGCACTGTGCTCTCTCCCTATTTCTGCAATGGGCTGTGCTCTCTCCCTATTCTGTCATCTACTGTGCTCTCTCCCTATTCCTCTCATGTACTGTGCTCTCTCCCTATTCTGTCATGTACTGTGCTTTCTCCCTATTTCTGTCATGCAATGTGCTCTCTCCCTATTCTGTCATGTACTGTGCTCTCTCCCTATTTCTGTCATGCACTGTGCTCTCTCCCTATTTCTGTCATGGGCTGTGCTCTCTCCCGATTCTGTCATGGGCTGTGCTCTCGCTATTTCTGTCATGCACTGTGCTCTCTCCCTATTTCTGTCATGCACTGTGCTCTCTCCCTATTTCTGTCATGGGCTGTGCTCTCTCCCTATTTCTGCCATGTCCTGTGCTCTCGCTATTTCTGTCATGCACTGTGCTCTCTCCCTATTTCTGTCATGCACTGTGCTCTCTCCCTATTTCTGTCATGGGCTGTGCTCTCTCCCTATTTCTGCCATGTACTGTGCTCTCGCTATTTCTGTCATGCACTGTGCTCTCTCCCTATTTCTGTCATGTACTGTGCTTTCTCCCTATTCTGTCATGCACTGTGCTCTCTCCCTATTCCTGTCATGTACTGCGCTCTCTCCCTATTTCTGTCATGTACTGTGCTTTCTCCCTATTCTGTCATGCACTGTGCTCTCTCCCTATTCCTGTCATGTACTGCGCTCTCTCCCTATTCCTGTCATGCACTGTGCTCTCTCCCTATTTCTGTCATGCACTGTGCTCTCTCCCTATTTCTGTCATGGGCTGTGCTCTCTCCCTATTCTGTCATGTACTGTGCTCTCTCTCTATTCCTGTCATGTACTGTGCGCTTTCCCTATTCTGTCATGTACTGTGCTCTCTCCCTATTTCGGTCATGCACTGTGCTCTCTCCCTATTCTGTCATGTACTGTGCTCTCTCCCTATTTCTGTCATGCAATGTGCTCTCTCCCTATTTCTGTCATGGGCTGTGCTCTCTCCCGATTCTGTCTTGTACTGTGCTCTCTCCCTATTCCTGTCATGTTCTGTACTCTCCCCTATTCTGTCATGTACTGTGCTCTCTCCATAATTTTGTCATGTACTGTGCTCTCTCCCTATTTCTGTCATGCACTGTGCTCTCTCCCTATTTCTGTCATGTGCTGTGCGCTCTCTTCCTATTTCTGTCATGTACTGTGCTCTCTCCCTATTTCTGTCATGTACTGTGCTCTCTCCCTATTTCTGTCATGTACTGTGCTCCCTCGCTATTTCTGTCATGCACTGTGCTCTCTCCCTATTTCTGTCATGTACTGTGCTCTCTCCCTATTTCTGTCATGTGCTGTACTTTCTCCCTATTTCTGTCATGCGCTGTGCTCGCTCCCTATTTCTGTCATGTACTGTGCTCTCTCCCTATTTCTGTCATGCACTTTGCTCTCTCTCTCTTTCTGTCATGTGCTGTGCTCCCTCTCCCTATTTCTGTCATGTACTGTGCTCTCTCCCTATTTCTGTCATGCACTGTGCTCTCTCCCTATCTCTGTCATGCACTGTGCTCTCTCCCTATTTCTGTCATGCACTGTGCTTTCTCCCTATTTCTGTCATGTACTGTGCTTTCTCCCTATTCTGTCATGCACTGTGCTCTCTCCCTATTTCTGTCATGCACTGTGCTCTCTCCCTATTTCTGTCATGCACTGTGCTCTCTCCCTATTTCTGTCATGTACTGTGCTTTCTCCCTATTCTGTCATGCACTGTGCTCTCTTCCTATTCCTGTCATGTACTGCGCTCTCTCCCTATTCCTGTCATGCACTGTGCTCTCTCCCTATTTCTGTCATGCACTGTGCTCTCTCCCTATTTCTGTCATGGGCTGTGCTCTCTCCCTATTTCTGTCATGTACTGTGCTCTCGCTATTTCTGTCATGCACTGTGCTCTCTCCCTATTTCTGTCATGCACTGTGCTCTCTCTCTATTTCTGTCATGGGCTGTGCTCTCTCCCTGTTCTGTCATGTACTGTGCTCTCTCCCTATTCCTGTCATGTACTGTGCGCTTTCCCTATTCTGTCATGTACTGTGCTCTCTCCCTATTTCTGTCATGCACTGTGCTCTCTCCCTATTCTGTCATGTACTGTGCTCTCTCCCTATTTCTGTCAATCAATGTGCTCTCTCCCTATTTCTGTCATGGGCTGTGCTCTCTCCCGATTCTCACATGTACTGTGCTCTCTCCATAATTCTGTCATGTACTGTGCTCTCTCCCTATTTCTGTCATGCACTGTGCTCTCTCACTATTTCTGTCATGGGCTTTGCTCTCTCCCTATTTCTGTCATGGGCTGTGCTCTCTCCCTACTTCTGTCGTGCACTGTAGTCTCTCCCTATTTCTGTCATACCTTGTGCTCTCTCCCTATTTCTATCATGCACTGTGCTCTCTCCATATTCTGTCATGGACTGTGCTCTCTCCCTATTTCTGTCATGCACTGTGCTCTCTCCCAATTTCTGTCATACACTGTGCTCTCCCTATTTCTGTCATATGCGGTGCACTCTCCCTATTTGTGTCATGTGCTGTGCTCTCCCCCTTTTCTATCATGTACTGTGCTCTCTCCCTATTTCTCTCATGCTCTGTGCTCTCTCTCCCTATTTCTGTCATGTACTGTGCTCTCTCCCTATTTCTGTCATACCGTGTGCAATCTCCCTATTTCTGTCATGTGCTGTGCTCTCTCCCTATTTCTGTCATGTGCTGTGCTCTCTCTCTATTTCTGTCATGTGCTGTGCTCTCTGCCTTTTCTGTCATGTACTGTGCTCTCTCCCTATTTCTGTCAGGCACTCTGCTCTCTCCCTATTTCTGTGATGTACTGTGCTCTCTCCCTATTTCTGTCATGTGCTGTGCTCTCTCTCCCTATTTCTGTCATGCACTGTGCTATCTCGCTATTTCTGTCATGTGCTGTGCTCTCTCCCTATTTCTGTCATGTGCTGTGCTCTCTCCCTATTTCTGTCATGTGCTGCGCTCTCTACCTTTTCTGTCATGTACTGTGCTCTCTCCCTATTTCTGTCAGGCACTGTGCTCTCTCCCTATTTCTGTCATGTACTGTGCTCTCTCCCTATTTCTGTCATGTGCTGTGCTCTCTCTCCCTATTTCTGTCATGCACTGTGCTCTCTCCCTATTTCTGGCATGTACTGTACTCTCTCCCTATTTCTGTCATGTGTTGTGCTCTCTCCCTATTTCTGCCATGCACTGTGCTCTCTCCCTATTGTTGTCATGTACTGTGCTCTCTACCTATTTCTGTCATGTACTGTGCTCTCTCCCTATTTCTGTCATGTACTGTGCTCTTTCCCTATTTCTGTCATGTGCTGTGCTCTCTCTCCCTATTTCTGTCATGCACTGTGCTATCTCGCTATTTCTGTCATGTGCTGTGCTCTCTCCCTATTTCTGTCATGTGCTGTGCTCTCTCCCTATTTCTGTCATGTGCTGCGCTCTCTACCTTTTCTGTCATGTACTGTGCTTTCTCCCTATTTCTGTCAGGCACTGTGCTCTCTCCCTATTTCTGTCATGTACTGTGCTCTCTCCCTATTTCTGTCATGTGCTGTGCTCTCTCTCCCTATTTCTGTCATGCACTGTGCTCTCTCCCTATTTCTGGCATGTACTGTAATCTCTCCCTATTTCTGTCATGTGTTGTGCTCTCTCCCTATTTCTGTCATGCACTGTGCTCTCTCCCTATTGCTGTCATGTACTGTGCTCTCTACCTATTTCTGTCATGTACTGTGCTCTCTCCCTATTTCTGTCATGTACTGTGCTCTCTCCCTATTTCTGTCCTGTGCTGTGCTCTCTCCCTGTTTGTGTCATGTGCTGTGCTCTCTCCCTATTTCTGTCATGCACTGTGCTCTCTCCCTATATCTGTCATGTGCTGTGCTCTCTCCCTATTTCTGTCATGTGCTGTGCTCTCTCCCGTTTCTGTCATGTACTGTGCTCTCTCCCTATTTCTGTCAGGCAGTGTGCTCTCTCCCTATTTCTGTCATGTACTGTGCTCTCTCCCTATCTCTGTGATGTGCTGTGCTCTCTCTCCCTATTTCTGTCATGCACTGTGCTCTCTCCCTATTTCTGTCATACACTGTGCTCTCCCTATTTCTGTCATGTGCTGTGCTCTCTCCGTATTTCTGTCATGTGCTGTGCTCTCCAACTTTTCTGTCATGTACTGTTATCTCTCCCTATTTCTGTCATGTACTGTGCTCTCTCTCACTATTTCTGTCATGCACTGTGCTCTCTCCCCCTTTTTCTGTCATGTGCTGTGCTCTCTCTCTGTAGCTGTCATGCACTGTGCTCTTTTCCCCTATTTCTGTCATGTACTGTGCTCTCTCTCTATTTCTGTCATACCATATGCTCTCTCCCTATTTCTATCAGGCACTTTGCTCTCTCCATATTCTGTCATGTACTGTGCTCTCTCCCTATTTCTGTCATGCACTGTCCTCTCTCCCAATTTCTTTCATGTACTGTTATCTCTCCCTATTTCTGTCATGTACTGTGCTCTCTCTCACTATTTCTGTCATGTGCTGTGCTCTCTCCCTATTTCTGTCATGTGCTGTGTTCTCCACCTTTTCTTTCATGTACTGTGCTCTCTCCCTATTTCTGTCATGTACTGTGCTCTCTCTCACTATTTCTTTCATGTACTGTGCTCTCTCCCTATTTCTGTCATGTACTGTGCTCTCTCCCTATTTCTGTCGTACCGTGTGCTATCTCCCTATTTCTATCATGCACTTTGCTCTCTCCATATTCTGTCATGTACTGTGCTCTCTCCCTATTTCTGTCATGCACTGTGCTCTCTCCCTATTTCTGTCATACACTGTGCTCTCTCCCTATTTCTGTCATGTGCTGTGCTCTCTCCCTATTTCTGTCATGTGCTGTGCTCTCCCCCTTTTCTGTCATGTACTGTGCTCTCTCCCTATTTCTGTCAATCACTGTGCTCTCTCCCTATTTCTGTCATGTACTGTGCTCTCTCCCTATTTCTGTCATGTGCTGTGCTTTCTCTCCCCATTTCTGTCATGTACTGTGCTCTCTCCCTATTTCTTTCATGCACTGTGCTCTCTCTCCCTATTTCTGTCATGTACTGTGCTCTCTCCCTATTTCTGTCGTACCGTGTGCTATCTCCCTATTTCTATCATGCACTGTGCTCTCTCCATATTCTGCCATGTACTGTGCTCTCTCCCTATTTCTGTCATGCACTGTGCTCTCCCTATTTCTGTCATACACTGTGCTCTCTCCCTATTTCTGTCATGTGCTGTGCTCTCTCCCTATTTCTGTCATGTGCTGTGCTCTCTCCCTTTTCTGTCATGTACTGTGCTCTCTCTCTATTTCTGTCAAACACTGTGCTCTCTCCCTATTTCTGTCATGTACTGTGCTCTCTCCCTATTTCTGTCATGTGCTGTGCTTTCTCTCCCTATTTCTGTCATGCACTGTGCTCTCTCCCTATTTCTGTCATTTACTGTGCTCTCTCCCTGTTTCTGTCAGGTGCTGTGCCCTCTCTCCCTATTTCTGTCATGTGCTGTGCTCTCTCTTCCTATTTCTGTCATGTACTGTGCTCTCTCCCTATTTCTGTCATGTACTGTGCTCTCTCCCTATTTCTGTCATGTGCTGTGCTCTCTCCCTATTTCTGTCATGCACTGTGCTCTCTCCCTATTTCTCTCATGCACTGTGCTCTCTCCCTATTTCTGTCATGCACTTTGGTTTCTCCCTATTTCTGTCATGCACTGTGCTCTCTCCCTATTTCTGTCATGGGCTGTGCTCTCTCCCTATTTCTGTCATGTACTGTGCTCTCGCTATTTCTGTCATGCACTGTGCTCTCTCCCTATTTCTGTCATGCACTGTGCTCTCTCCCTACTTCTGCAATGGGCTGTGCTCTCTAACTATTCTTTCATGTACTGTGCTCTCTCACTATTTCTGTCATGTTCTGTGCTTTCTCTTCCTATTTCTGTCATGCACTGTGCTCTCTCCCTATTTCTGTCATGTGCTGTGCTCTCTCCCGTTTCTGTCATGTACTGTGCTCTCTCCCTATTCCTGTCATGTACTGTGCTCTCTCCCTATTTCTGTCATGCACTGTGTTCTCTCCCTATTTCTGTCATGTACTGTGCTCTCTCCCTATTTCTGTCATGTGCTGTGCCCTCCCTATTTCTGTCATGTGCTGTGCTCTCTCTTCCTATTTCTGTCATGTACTGTGCTCTCTCCCTATTTCTGTCATGTACTGTGCTCTCTCCCTATTTCTGTCATGTACTGTGCTCTCTCCCTATTTCTGTCATGCACTGTGCTCTCTCCCTATTTCTGTCATGTACTGTGCTCTCTCCCTATTTCTGTCATGTGCTGTGCTCTCTCCCTATTTCTGTCATGCGCTGTGCTCTCTCCCTATTTCTGTCATGTACTGTGCTCTCCCTATTTCTGTCATGCACATTGCTCTCTCTATTTCTGTCATGTGCTGTGCTCCCTCTCCCTATTTCTGTCATGTACTGTGCTCTCTCCCTATTTCTGTCATGCACTGTGCTCTCTCCCTATCTCTGTCATGCACTGTGCTCTCTCCCTATTTCTGTCATGCACGGTGCTTTCTCCCTATTTCTGTCATGTACTGTGCTTTCTCCCTATTCTGTCATGCACTGTGCTCTCTCCCAATTTCTGTCATGCACTGTGCTCTCTCCCAATTTCTGTCATACTCTGTGCTCTCCCTATTTCTGTCATGTGCTGTGCTCTCTCCCTATTTCTGTCATGTGCTGTGCTCTCCACCTTTTCTTTCATGTGCTGTGCTCTCTCCCTTTTCTGTCATGTACTGTGCTCTCTCCCTATTTCTGTCAATCACTGTGCTCTCTCCCTATTTCTGTCATGTACTGTGCTCTCTCCCGATTTCTGTCATGCACTGTGTTCTCTCCCTATTTCTGTCATGCACTGTGCTCTCTCCCCATTTCTGTCATGCACTGTGCTCTCTCCCTATTTCTGTCATGCACTTTGGTTTCTCCCTATTTCTGTCATGCACTGTGCTCTCTCCCTATTTCTGTCATGGGCTGTGCTCTCTCCCTATTTCTGTCATGTACTGTGCTCTCGCTATTTCTGTCATGCACTGTGCTCTCTCCCTATTTCTGTCATGCACTGTGCTCTCTCCCTACTTCTGCAATGGGCTGTGCTCTCTAACTATTCTTTCATGTACTGTGCTCTCTCACTATTTCTGTCATGTTCTGTGCTTTCTCTTCCTATTTCTGTCATGTACTGTGCTCTCTCCCTATTTCTGTCATGTACTATGCTCTCTCTCCTTATTTCTGTCATGCACTGTGCTCTCTCTCCCTTTTTCTGTCATGTGCTGTGCTCTCTCTCTATAGCTGTCATGCACTGTGCTCTTTTTCCCTATTTCTGTCATGTACTCTGCTCTCTCCCTATTTCTGTCATACCATGTGCTCTCTCCCTATTTCTATCATGCACTTTGCTCTCTCCATATTCTGTCATGTACTGTGCTCTCTCCCTATTTCTGTCATGCACTGTGCTCTCTCCCATTTTCTGTCATACACTGTGCTCTCCCTATTTCTGTCATGTGCTGTGCTCTCTCCCTATTTCTGTCATGTGCTGTGCTCTCCCCCTTTTCTGTCATGTACTGTGCTCTCTCCCTATTTCTGTCATGTACTGTGCTCTCTCCCAATTTCTGTCATACACTGTGCTCTCCCTATTTCTGTCATATGCGGTGCACTCTCCCTATTTGTGTCATGTGCTGTGCTCTCCCCCTTTTCTATCATGTACTGTGCTCTCTCCCTATTTCTCTCATGCTCTGTGCTCTCTCTCCCTATTTCTGTCATGTACTGTGCTCTCTCCCTATTTCTGTCATACCGTGTGCAATCTCCCTATTTCTGTCATGTGCTGTGCTCTCTCCCTATTTCTGTCATGTGCTGTGCTCTCTCTCTATTTCTGTCATGTGCTGTGCTCTCTGCCTTTTCTGTCATGTACTGTGCTCTCTCCCTATTTCTGTCAGGCACTCTGCTCTCTCCCTATTTCTGTGATGTACTGTGCTCTCTCCCTATTTCTGTCATGTGCTGTGCTCTCTCTCCCTATTTCTGTCATGCACTGTGCTATCTCGCTATTTCTGTCATGTGCTGTGCTCTCTCCCTATTTCTGTCATGTGCTGTGCTCTCTCCCTATTTCTGTCATGTGCTGCGCTCTCTACCTTTTCTGTCATGTACTGTGCTCTCTCCCTATTTCTGTCAGGCACTGTGCTCTCTCCCTATTTCTGTCATGTACTGTGCTCTCTCCCTATTTCTGTCATGTGCTGTGCTCTCTCTCCCTATTTCTGTCATGCACTGTGCTCTCTCCCTATTTCTGGCATGTACTGTACTCTCTCCCTATTTCTGTCATGTGTTGTGCTCTCTCCCTATTTCTGTCATGCACTGTGCTCTCTCCCTATTGTTGTCATGTACTGTGCTCTCTACCTATTTCTGTCATGTACTGTGCTCTCTCCCTATTTCTGTCATGTACTGTGCTCTTTCCCTATTTCTGTCATGTGCTGTGCTCTCTCTCCCTATTTCTGTCATGCACTGTGCTATCTCGCTATTTCTGTCATGTGCTGTGCTCTCTCCCTATTTCTGTCATGTGCTGTGCTCTCTCCCTATTTCTGTCATGTGCTGCGCTCTCTACCTTTTCTGTCATGTACTGTGCTTTCTCCCTATTTCTGTCAGGCACTGTGCTCTCTCCCTATTTCTGTCATGTACTGTGCTCTCTCCCTATTTCTGTCATGTGCTGTGCTCTCTCTCCCTATTTCTGTCATGCACTGTGCTCTCTCCCTATTTCTGGCATGTACTGTAATCTCTCCCTATTTCTGTCATGTGTTGTGCTCTCTCCCTATTTCTGTCATGCACTGTGCTCTCTCCCTATTGCTGTCATGTACTGTGCTCTCTACCTATTTCTGTCATGTACTGTGCTCTCTCCCTATTTCTGTCATGTACTGTGCTCTCTCCCTATTTCTGTCCTGTGCTGTGCTCTCTCCCTGTTTGTGTCATGTGCTGTGCTCTCTCCCTATTTCTGTCATGCACTGTGCTCTCTCCCTATATCTGTCATGTGCTGTGCTCTCTCCCTATTTCTGTCATGTGCTGTGCTCTCTCCCGTTTCTGTCATGTACTGTGCTCTCTCCCTATTTCTGTCAGGCAGTGTGCTCTCTCCCTATTTCTGTCATGTACTGTGCTCTCTCCCTATCTCTGTGATGTGCTGTGCTCTCTCTCCCTATTTCTGTCATGCACTGTGCTCTCTCCCTATTTCTGTCATACACTGTGCTCTCCCTATTTCTGTCATGTGCTGTGCTCTCTCCGTATTTCTGTCATGTGCTGTGCTCTCCAACTTTTCTGTCATGTACTGTTATCTCTCCCTATTTCTGTCATGTACTGTGCTCTCTCTCACTATTTCTGTCATGCACTGTGCTCTCTCCCCCTTTTTCTGTCATGTGCTGTGCTCTCTCTCTGTAGCTGTCATGCACTGTGCTCTTTTCCCCTATTTCTGTCATGTACTGTGCTCTCTCTCTATTTCTGTCATACCATATGCTCTCTCCCTATTTCTATCAGGCACTTTGCTCTCTCCATATTCTGTCATGTACTGTGCTCTCTCCCTATTTCTGTCATGCACTGTCCTCTCTCCCAATTTCTTTCATGTACTGTTATCTCTCCCTATTTCTGTCATGTACTGTGCTCTCTCTCACTATTTCTGTCATGTGCTGTGCTCTCTCCCTATTTCTGTCATGTGCTGTGTTCTCCACCTTTTCTTTCATGTACTGTGCTCTCTCCCTATTTCTGTCATGTACTGTGCTCTCTCTCACTATTTCTTTCATGTACTGTGCTCTCTCCCTATTTCTGTCATGTACTGTGCTCTCTCCCTATTTCTGTCGTACCGTGTGCTATCTCCCTATTTCTATCATGCACTTTGCTCTCTCCATATTCTGTCATGTACTGTGCTCTCTCCCTATTTCTGTCATGCACTGTGCTCTCTCCCTATTTCTGTCATACACTGTGCTCTCTCCCTATTTCTGTCATGTGCTGTGCTCTCTCCCTATTTCTGTCATGTGCTGTGCTCTCCCCCTTTTCTGTCATGTACTGTGCTCTCTCCCTATTTCTGTCAATCACTGTGCTCTCTCCCTATTTCTGTCATGTACTGTGCTCTCTCCCTATTTCTGTCATGTGCTGTGCTTTCTCTCCCCATTTCTGTCATGTACTGTGCTCTCTCCCTATTTCTTTCATGCACTGTGCTCTCTCTCCCTATTTCTGTCATGTACTGTGCTCTCTCCCTATTTCTGTCGTACCGTGTGCTATCTCCCTATTTCTATCATGCACTGTGCTCTCTCCATATTCTGCCATGTACTGTGCTCTCTCCCTATTTCTGTCATGCACTGTGCTCTCCCTATTTCTGTCATACACTGTGCTCTCTCCCTATTTCTGTCATGTGCTGTGCTCTCTCCCTATTTCTGTCATGTGCTGTGCTCTCTCCCTTTTCTGTCATGTACTGTGCTCTCTCTCTATTTCTGTCAAACACTGTGCTCTCTCCCTATTTCTGTCATGTACTGTGCTCTCTCCCTATTTCTGTCATGTGCTGTGCTTTCTCTCCCTATTTCTGTCATGCACTGTGCTCTCTCCCTATTTCTGTCATTTACTGTGCTCTCTCCCTGTTTCTGTCAGGTGCTGTGCCCTCTCTCCCTATTTCTGTCATGTGCTGTGCTCTCTCTTCCTATTTCTGTCAGGTACTGTGCTCTCTCCCTATTTCTGTCATGTACTGTGCTCTCTCCCTATTTCTGTCATGTGCTGTGCTCTCTCCCTATTTCTGTCATGCACTGTGCTCTCTCCCTATTTCTCTCATGCACTGTGCTCTCTCCCTATTTCTGTCATGCACTTTGGTTTCTCCCTATTTCTGTCATGCACTGTGCTCTCTCCCTATTTCTGTCATGGGCTGTGCTCTCTCCCTATTTCTGTCATGTACTGTGCTCTCGCTATTTCTGTCATGCACTGTGCTCTCTCCCTATTTCTGTCATGCACTGTGCTCTCTCCCTACTTCTGCAATGGGCTGTGCTCTCTAACTATTCTTTCATGTACTGTGCTCTCTCACTATTTCTGTCATGTTCTGTGCTTTCTCTTCCTATTTCTGTCATGCACTGTGCTCTCTCCCTATTTCTGTCATGTGCTGTGCTCTCTCCCGTTTCTGTCATGTACTGTGCTCTCTCCCTATTCCTGTCATGTACTGTGCTCTCTCCCTATTTCTGTCATGCACTGTGTTCTCTCCCTATTTCTGTCATGTACTGTGCTCTCTCCCTATTTCTGTCATGTGCTGTGCCCTCCCTATTTCTGTCATGTGCTGTGCTCTCTCTTCCTATTTCTGTCATGTACTGTGCTCTCTCCCTATTTCTGTCATGTACTGTGCTCTCTCCCTATTTCTGTCATGTACTGTGCTCTCTCCCTATTTCTGTCATGCACTGTGCTCTCTCCCTATTTCTGTCATGTACTGTGCTCTCTCCCTATTTCTGTCATGTGCTGTGCTCTCTCCCTATTTCTGTCATGCGCTGTGCTCTCTCCCTATTTCTGTCATGTACTGTGCTCTCCCTATTTCTGTCATGCACATTGCTCTCTCTATTTCTGTCATGTGCTGTGCTCCCTCTCCCTATTTCTGTCATGTACTGTGCTCTCTCCCTATTTCTGTCATGCACTGTGCTCTCTCCCTATCTCTGTCATGCACTGTGCTCTCTCCCTATTTCTGTCATGCACGGTGCTTTCTCCCTATTTCTGTCATGTACTGTGCTTTCTCCCTATTCTGTCATGCACTGTGCTCTCTCCCAATTTCTGTCATGCACTGTGCTCTCTCCCAATTTCTGTCATACTCTGTGCTCTCCCTATTTCTGTCATGTGCTGTGCTCTCTCCCTATTTCTGTCATGTGCTGTGCTCTCCACCTTTTCTTTCATGTGCTGTGCTCTCTCCCTTTTCTGTCATGTACTGTGCTCTCTCCCTATTTCTGTCAATCACTGTGCTCTCTCCCTATTTCTGTCATGTACTGTGCTCTCTCCCGATTTCTGTCATGCACTGTGTTCTCTCCCTATTTCTGTCATGCACTGTGCTCTCTCCCCATTTCTGTCATGCACTGTGCTCTCTCCCTATTTCTGTCATGCACTTTGGTTTCTCCCTATTTCTGTCATGCACTGTGCTCTCTCCCTATTTCTGTCATGGGCTGTGCTCTCTCCCTATTTCTGTCATGTACTGTGCTCTCGCTATTTCTGTCATGCACTGTGCTCTCTCCCTATTTCTGTCATGCACTGTGCTCTCTCCCTACTTCTGCAATGGGCTGTGCTCTCTAACTATTCTTTCATGTACTGTGCTCTCTCACTATTTCTGTCATGTTCTGTGCTTTCTCTTCCTATTTCTGTCATGTACTGTGCTCTCTCCCTATTTCTTTCATGTACTGTGCTCTCTCCCTATTTCTGTCCTGTGCTTTGCTCATTCCCTATTTCTGTCATGTGCTGTGCCCTCTCCCTATTTCTGTCATGCACTGTGCTCTCTCCCTATTTCTGTCATGTGCTGTGCTCTCTCCATATTTCTGTCATGTGCTGTGCTCTCTCCCTATTTCTGTCATGTGCTGTGCTCTCTCCCGTTTCTGTCATGTACTGTGCTCTCTCCCTATTCCTGTCATGTACTGTGCTCTCTCCCTATTTCTGTCATGCACTGTGTTCTCTCCCTATTTCTGTCATGTACTGTGCTCTCTCCCTATTTCTGTCATGTGCTGTGCCCTCCCTATTTCTGTCATGTGCTGTGCTCTCTCTTCCTATTTCTGTCATGTACTGTGCTCTCTCCCTATTTCTGTCATGTACTGTGCTCTCTCTCTATTTCTGTCATGTACTGTGCTCTCTCCCTATTTCTGTCATGCACTGTGCTCTCTCCCTATTTCTGTCATGTACTGTGCTCTCTCCCTATTTCTGTCATGTGCTGTGCTCTCTCCCTATTTCTGTCATGCGCTGTGCTCTCTCCCTATTTCTGTCATGTACTGTGCTCTCCCTATTTCTGTCATGCACATTGCTCTCTCTATTTCTGTCATGTGCTGTGCTCCCTCTCCCTATTTCTGTCATGTACTGTGCTCTCTCCCTATTTCTGTCATGCACTGTGCTCTCTCCCTATCTCTGTCATGCACTGTGCTCTCTCCCTATTTCTGTCATGCACGGTGCTTTCTCCCTATTTCTGTCATGTACTGTGCTTTCTCCCTATTCTGTCATGCACTGTGCTCTCTCCCAATTTCTGTCATGCACTGTGCTCTCTCCCAATTTCTGTCATACTCTGTGCTCTCCCTATTTCTGTCATGTGCTGTGCTCTCTCCCTATTTCTGTCATGTGCTGTGCTCTCCACCTTTTCTTTCATGTGCTGTGCTCTCTCCCTTTTCTGTCATGTACTGTGCTCTCTCCCTATTTCTGTCAATCACTGTGCTCTCTCCCTATTTCTGTCATGTACTGTGCTCTCTCCCGATTTCTGTCATGCACTGTGTTCTCTCCCTATTTCTGTCATGCACTGTGCTCTCTCCCCATTTCTGTCATGTGCTGTGCTCTCCCTATTTCTGTCATGTGCTGTGCTCTCTCTTCCTATTTCTGTCATGTACTGTGCTCTCTCCTTATTTCTGTCATGTACTGTGCTCTCTCCCTATTTCTGTCATGTACTGTGCTCTCTCCCTATTTCTGTCATGCACTGTGCTCTCTCCCTATTTCTGTCATGTACTGTGCTCTCTCCCTATTTCTGTCATGTGCTGTGCTCTCTCCCTATTTCTGTCATGCGCTGTGCTCTCTCTCTATTTCTGTCATGTACTGTGCTCTCTCCCTATTTCTGTCATGCACTTTGCTCTCTCTCTATTTCTGTGATGTGCTGTGCTCTCTCTCCCTATTTCTGTCATACACTGTGCTCTCCCTATTTCTGTCATGTGCTGTGCTCTCTCCCTATTTCTGTCATGTGCTGTGCTCTCTCTCACTATTTCTGTCATGTGCTGTGCTCTCTCTCTATAGCTGTCATGCACTGTGCTCTTTTCCCCTATTTCTGTCATGTACTGTGCTCTCTCTCTATTTCTGTCATACCATGTGCATTCTCCCTATTACTATCAGGCACTTTGCTCTCTCCATATTCTGTCATGTACTGTGCTCTCTCCCTCTTTCTGTCATGCACTGTGCTCTCTCCCAATTTCTGTGATACACTGTGCTCTCCCTATTTCTTTCATGTGCTGTGCTCTCTCCCTATTTCAGTCATGTGCTCTGTTCTCCACCTTTTCTTTCATGTACTGTGCTCTCTCCCTATTTCTGTCATGCACTGTGCTCTCTCTCCCTATTTCTGTCATGTACTGTGCTGTCTCCATATTTCTGTCGTACCGTGTGCTATCTCCCTATTTCTATCATGCACTGTGCTCTCTCCATATTCTGTCATGTACTGTGCTCTCTCCCTATTTCTGTCATGCACTGTGCTCTCCCTATTTCTGTCATACACTGTGCTCTCTCCCTATTTCTGTCATGTGCTGTGCTCTCTCCCTATTTCTGTCATGTGCTGTGCTCTCTCCCTTTTCTGTCATGTACTGTGCTCTCTCCCTATTTCTGTCAATCACTGTGCTCTCTCCCTATTTCTGTCATGTACTGTGCTCTCTCCCTATTTCTGTCATGTGCTGTGCTTTCTCTCCCTATTTCTGTCATGCACTGTGCTCTCTCCCTATTTCTGTCATTTACTGTGCTGTCTCCCTGTTTCTGTCATGTGCTGTGCCCTCTCTCCCTATTTCTGTCATGTACTGTGCTCTCTCCCTATTTCTGTCATGTGCTGTGCTCTCTCCCAATTTCTGTCATGCACTGTGCTCTCTCCCTATTTCTGTCATGCACTGTGCTCTCTCCCTATTTCTGTCATGCACTTTGCTTTCTCCCTATTTCTGTCATGCACTGTGCTCTCTCCCTATTTCTGTCATGTACTGTGCTCTCGCTATTTCTGTCATGCACTGTGCTCTCTCCCTATTTCTGCAATGGGCTGTGCTCTCTCCCTATTCTTTCATGTGCTGTGCTCTCTCTTCCTATTTCTGTCATATGCTGTGCTCTCTCTTCCTATTTCAGTCATGTACTGTGCTCTCTCCCTATTTCTGTCATGTGCTGTGCTCTCTCCCTATTTCTGTCATGCGCTGTGCTCTCTCCCTATTTCTGTCATGTACTGTGCTCTCCCTATTTCTGTCATGCACATTGCTCTCTCTATTTCTGTCATGTGCTGTGCTCCCTCTCCCTATTTCTGTCATGTACTGTGCTCTCTCCCTATTTCTGTCATGCACTGTGCTCTCTCCCTATCTCTGTCATGCACTGTGCTCTCTCCCTATTTCTGTCATGCACGGTGCTTTCTCCCTATTTCTGTCATGTACTGTGCTTTCTCCCTATTCTGTCATGCACTGTGCTCTCTCCCAATTTCTGTCATGCACTGTGCTCTCTCCCAATTTCTGTCATACTCTGTGCTCTCCCTATTTCTGTCATGTGCTGTGCTCTCTCCCTATTTCTGTCATGTGCTGTGCTCTCCACCTTTTCTTTCATGTGCTGTGCTCTCTCCCTTTTCTGTCATGTACTGTGCTCTCTCCCTATTTCTGTCAATCACTGTGCTCTCTCCCTATTTCTGTCATGTACTGTGCTCTCTCCCGATTTCTGTCATGCACTGTGTTCTCTCCCTATTTCTGTCATGCACTGTGCTCTCTCCCCATTTCTGTCATGTGCTGTGCTCTCCCTATTTCTGTCATGTGCTGTGCTCTCTCTTCCTATTTCTGTCATGTACTGTGCTCTCTCCTTATTTCTGTCATGTACTGTGCTCTCTCCCTATTTCTGTCATGTACTGTGCTCTCTCCCTATTTCTGTCATGCACTGTGCTCTCTCCCTATTTCTGTCATGTACTGTGCTCTCTCCCTATTTCTGTCATGTGCTGTGCTCTCTCCCTATTTCTGTCATGCGCTGTGCTCTCTCTCTATTTCTGTCATGTACTGTGCTCTCTCCCTATTTCTGTCATGCACTTTGCTCTCTCTCTATTTCTGTGATGTGCTGTGCTCTCTCTCCCTATTTCTGTCATACACTGTGCTCTCCCTATTTCTGTCATGTGCTGTGCTCTCTCCCTATTTCTGTCATGTGCTGTGCTCTCTCTCACTATTTCTGTCATGTGCTGTGCTCTCTCTCTATAGCTGTCATGCACTGTGCTCTTTTCCCCTATTTCTGTCATGTACTGTGCTCTCTCTCTATTTCTGTCATACCATGTGCATTCTCCCTATTACTATCAGGCACTTTGCTCTCTCCATATTCTGTCATGTACTGTGCTCTCTCCCTATTTCTGTCATGCACTGTGCTCTCTCCCAATTTCTGTGATACACTGTGCTCTCCCTATTTCTTTCATGTGCTGTGCTCTCTCCCTATTTCAGTCATGTGCTCTGTTCTCCACCTTTTCTTTCATGTACTGTGCTCTCTCCCTATTTCTGTCATGCACTGTGCTCTCTCTCCCTATTTCTGTCATGTACTCTGCTGTCTCCATATTTCTGTCGTACCGTGTGCAATCTCCCTATTTCTATCATGCACTGTGCTCTCTCCATATTCTGTCATGTACTGTGCTCTCTCCCTATTTCTGTCATGCACTGTGCTCTCCCTATTTCTGTCATACACTGTGCTCTCTCCCTATTTCTGTCATGTGCTGTGCTCTCTCCCTATTTCTGTCATGTGCTGTGCTCTCTCCCTTTTCTGTCATGTACTGTGCTCTCTCCCTATTTCTGTCAATCACTGTGCTCTCTCCCTATTTCTGTCATGCACTGTGCTCTCTCCCTATTTCTGTCATTTACTGTGCTGTCTCCCTGTTTCTGTCATGTGCTGTGCCCTCTCTCCCTATTTCTGTCATGTGCTGTGCTCTCTCTTCCTATTTCTGTCATGTACTGTGCTCTCTCCCTATTTCTGTCATGTACTGTGCTCTCTCCCTATTTCTGTCATGTGCTGTGCTCTCTCCCAATTTCTGTCATGCACTGTGCTCTCTCCCTATTTCTGTCATGCACTGTGCTCTCTCCCTATTTCTGTCATGCACTTTGCTTTCTCCCTATTTCTGTCATGCACTGTGCTCTCTCCCTATTTCTGTCATGTACTGTGCTCTCGCTATTTCTGTCATGCACTGTGCTCTCTCCCTATTTCTGCAATGGGCTGTGCTCTCTCCCTATTCTTTCATGTGCTGTGCTCTCTCTTCCTATTTCTGTCATATGCTGTGCTCTCTCTTCCTATTTCAGTCATGTACTGTGCTCTCTCCCTATTTCTGTCATGTGCTCTGCTCTCTCCCTATTTCTGTCATGTGCTGTGCTCTCTCCCTATTTCTGTCATGTGCTGTGCTCTCTCCCGTTTCTGGCATGTACTGTGCTCTCTCCCTTTTCCTGTCATGTACTGTGCTCTCTCCCTATTTCTGTCATGCACTGTCTTCTCTAACTACTTCTGTCATGTACTGTGCTCTCTCCCCATTTCTGTCATGTGCTGTGCTCTCCCTATTTCTGTCATGTGCTGTGCTCTCTCCCTATTTCTGTCATGTACTGTGCTCTCTCCCTAATTCTGTCATGTACTGTGCTCTCTCCCTATTCCTGTCATGTACTGTGCTCTCTCCCTATTTCTGTCATGCACTGTCTTCTCTCCCTATTTCTGTCATGTACTGTGCTCTCTCCCCATTTCTGTCATGTGCTGTGCTCTCCCTATTTCTGTCATGTGCTGTGCTCTCTCCCTATTTCTGTCATGTACTGTGCTCTCTCCCTATTTCTGTCATGCACTGTGCTCTCTCCCTATTTCTGTCATGTACTGTGCTCTCGCTATTTCTGTCATGCACTGTGCTCTCTCCCTATTTCTGTCATGCACTGTGCTCTCTCCCTATGTCTGTCATGGGCTGTGCTCTCTCCCTATTCTGTCATGTACTGTGCTCTCTCCCTATTCCTGTCATGTACTGTGCGCTTTCCCTATTCTGTCATGTACTGTGCTCTCTCCCTATTTCTGTCATGCACTGTGCTCTCTCCCTATACTGTCATGTACTGTGCTCTCTCCCTATTTCTGTCATGCAATGTGCTCTCTCCCTATTTCTGTCATGGGCTGTGCTCTCTCCCGATTCTGTCATGTACTGTGCTCTCTCCCTATTCCTGTCATGTTCTGTGCTCTCTCCCTATTCTGTCATGTACTGTGCTCTCTCCATAATTCTGTCATGTACTGTGCTCTCTCATTATTTTTGTCATGCACTGTGCTCTCTCACTATTTCTGTCATGGGCTTTGCTCTCTCCCTATTTCTGTCATGGGCTGTGCTCTCTCCCTACTTCTGTCGTGCACTGTACTCTCTCCCTATTTCTGTCAAAGCTTGTGCTCTCTCCCTATTTCTATCATGCACTGTGCTCTCTCCATATTCTGTCATGTACTGTGCTCTCTCCCTATTTCTGTCATGCACTGTGCTCTCTCCCAATTTCTGTCATACACTGTGCTCTCCCTATTTCTGTCATATGCGGTGCACTCTCCCTATTTGTGTCATGTGCTGTGCTCTCCCCCTTTTCTATCATGTACTGTGCTCTCTCCCTATTTCTCTCATGCTCTGTGCTCTCTCTCCCTATTTCTGTCATGTACTGTGCTCTCTCCCTATTTCTGTCATACCGTGTGCAATCTCCCTATTTCTGTCATGTGCTGTGCTCTCTCCCTATTTCTGTCATGTGCTGTGCTCTCTCCCTATTTCTGTCATGTGCTGTGCTCTCTGCCTTTTCTGTCATGTACTGTGCTCTCTCCCTATTTCTGTCAGGCACTCTGCTCTCTCCCTATTTCTGTGATGTACTGTGCTCTCTCCCTATTTCTGTCATGTGCTGTGCTCTCTCTCCCTATTTCTGTCATGCACTGTGCTATCTCGCTATTTCTGTCATGTGCTGTGCTCTCTCCCTATTTCTGTCATGTGCTGTGCTCTCTCCCTATTTCTGTCATGTGCTGCGCTCTCTAACTTTTCTGTCATGTACTTTGCTCTCTCCCTATTTCTGTCAGGCACTGTGCTCTCTCCCTATTTCTGTCATGTACTGTGCTCTCTCCCTATTTCTGTCATGTGCTGTGCTCTCTCTCCCTATTTCTGTCATGCACTGTGCTCTCTCCCTATTTCTGACATGTACTGTGCTCTCTCCCTATTTCTGTCATGTGTTGTGCCCTCTCCCTATTTCTGTCATGCACTGTGCTCTCTCCCTATTGCTGTCATGTACTGTGCTCCCTACCTATTTCTGTCATGTACTTTGCTCTCTCCCTATTTCTGTCATGTGCTGTGCTCTCTCTCTATTTCTGTCATGCACTGTGCTCTCTCCCTATATCTGTCATGTGCTGTGCTCTCTCCCTATTTCTGTCATGTGCTGTGCTCTCTCCCGTTTCTGTCATGTACTGTGCTCTCTCCCTATTTATGTCAGTCAGTGTGCTCTCTCCCTATTTCTGTCATGTACTGTGCTCTCTACCTAAATCTGTGATGTGCTGTGCTCTCTCTCCCTATTTCTGTCATGCACTGTGCTCTCTCCCTATTTCTGTCATACACTGTGCTCTCCCTATTTCTGCCATGTGCTGTGCTCTCTCCGTATTTCTGTCATGTGCTGTGCTCTCCAACTTTTCTGTCATGTACTGTTATCTCTCCCTATTTCTGTCATGTACTGTGCTCTCTCTCACTATTTCTGTCATGCACTGTGCTCTCTCCCCCTTTTTCTGTCATGTGCTGCGCTCTCTCTCTATAGCTGTCATGCACTGTGCTCTTTTCCCCTATTTCTGTCATGTACTGTGCTCTCTCTCTATTTCTGTCATACCATGTGCTCTCTTCCTATTTCTATCAGGCACTTTGCTCTCTCCATATTCTGTCATGTACTGTGCTCTCTCCCTATTTCTGTCATGCACTGTGCTCTCTCCCAATTTCTGTCATACACTGTGCTCTCCCTATTTCTGTCATGTGCTGTGTTCTCCACCTTTTCTTTCATGTACTGTGCTCTCTCCCTATTTCTGTCATGCACTGTGCTCTCTCTCCCTATTTCTGTCATGTACTGTGCTCTCTCCCTATTTCTGTTGTACCGTGTGCTATCTCCCTATTTCTATCATGCACTTTGCTCTCTCCATATTCTGTCATGTACTGTGCACTCTCCCTATTTCTGTCATGCACTGTGCTCTCTCCCTATTTCTGTCATACACTGTGCTCTCTCCCTATTTCTGTCATGTGCTGTGCTCTCTCCCTATTTCTGTCATGTGCTGTGCTCTCTCCCTTTTCTGTCATGTACTGTGTTCTCTCCCTATTGCTGTCAATCACTGTGCTCTCTCCCTATTTCTGTCATGTACTGTGCTCTCTCCCTATTTCTGTCATGTGCTGTGCTTTCTCTCCCTATTTCTGTCATGTACTGTGCTCTCTCCCTATTTCTGTCATGTACTGTGCACTCTCCCTATTTCTGTCCTGTGCTGTGCTCTCTCCCTATTTGTGTCATGTGCTGTGCTCTCTCCCTATTTCTGTCATGCACTGTGCTCTCTCCGTATTTCTGTCATGTGCTGTGCTCTCTCCCTATTTCTGTCATGTGCTGTGCTCTCTCCCGTTTCTGTCATGTACTGTGCTCTCTCCCTATTTCTGTCAGGCAGTGTGCTCTCTCCCTATTTCTGTCATGTACTGTGCTCTCTCCCTCTTTCTGTGATGTGCTGTGCTCTCTCTCCCTATTTCTGTCATGCATTGTGCTCTCTCCCTATTTCTGTCATGTGCTGTGCTCTCCAACTTTTCTGTCATGTACTGTGCTCTCTCCCTATTTCTGTTATGTACTGTGCTCTCTCTCACTATTTCTGTCATGCACTGTGCTCTCTCCCCCTTTTTCTGTCATGTGCTGTGCTCTCTCTCTATAGCTGTCATACAATGTGCTTTCTCCCTATTTCTATCAGGCACTGTGCTCTCTCCATATTCTGTCATGCACTGTGCTCTCTCCCTATTTCTGTCATGCACTGTGCTCTCTCCCAATTTCTGTCATACTCTGTGCTCTCCCTATTTCTGTCATGTGCTGTGCTCTCTCCCTATTTCTGTCATGTGCTGTGCTCTCCACCTTTTCTTTCATGTAATGTGCTCTCTCCCTATTTCTGTCATGCACTGTGCTCTCTCTCCCTATTTCTGTCATGTACTGTGCTCTCTACCTATTTCTGTCGTACCGTGCTCTCTCCCTATTCTGTCATGTACTGTGCTCTCTCCCAATTCCTGTCATGCACTGTGCTCTCTCCCTATTTCTGTCATACACTGTGCTCTCCCTATTTCTGTCATGTGCTGTGCTCTCTCCGTATTTCTGTCATGTGCTGTGCTCTCCAACTTTTCTGTCATGTACTGTTATCTCTCCCTATTTCTGTCATGCACTGTGCTCTCTCTCACTATTTCTGTCATGCACTGTGCTCTCTCCCCCTTTTTCTGTCATGTGCTGTGCTCTCTCTCTATAGCTGTCATGCACTGTGCTCTTTTCCCCTATTTCTGTCATGTTCTGTGCTCTCTCCCTATTTCTGTCGTACCGTGCTCTCTCCCTATTCTGTCATGTACTGTGCTCTCTCCCAATTCCTGTCATGCACTGTGCTCTCTCCCTATTTCTGTCATACACTGTGCTCTCCCTATTTCTGTCATGTGCTGTGCTCTCTCCGTATTTCTGTCATGTGCTGTGTTCTCCACCTTTTCTTTCATGTACTGTGCTCTCTCCCTATTTCTGTCATGCACTGTGCTCTCTCTCCCTATTTCTGTCATGTACTGTGCTATCTCCCTATCTCTGTCGTACCGTGTGCTATCTCTCTATTTCTATCATGCACTTTGCTCTCTCCATATTCTGTCATGTACTGTGCTCTCTCCCTATTTCTGTCATGCACTGTGCTCTCTCCCTATTTCTGTCATACACTGTGCTCTCTCCCTTTTTCTGTCATGTGCTGTGCTCTCTCCCTATTTCTGTCATGTGCTGTGCTCTCTCCCTTTTTCTGTCATGTACTGTGCTCTCTCCCTATTTCTGTCAATCACTGTGCTCTTTCCCTATTTCTGTCATGTACTGTGCTCTCTCCCTATTTCTGTCATGTGCTGTGCTTTCTCTCCCTATTTCTGTCATGTACTGTGCTCTCTCCCTATTTCTGTCATGTACTGTGCTCTCTCCCTATTTCTGTCCTGTGCTGTGCTCTCTCCCTATTTCTGTCATGTGCTGTGCTCTCTCCCTAATTCTGTCATGCACTGTGCTCTCTCCCTATTTCTGTCATGTGCTGTGCTCTCTCCCTATTTCTGTCATGTGCTGTGCTCTCTCCCGTTTCTGTCATGTACTGTGCTCTCCCTATTTCTGTCATGCACATTGCTCTCTCTCTATTTGTGTCATATGCTGTGCACCCTCTCCCTATTTCTGTCATGTACTGTGCTCTCTCCCTATTTCTGTCATGCACTGTGCTCTCTCCCTATCTCTGTCATGCACTGTGCTCTCTCCCAATTTCTGTCATGCACTGTGCATTCTCCCTATTTCTGTCATGTACTGTGCTTTCTCCCTATTCTGTCATGCACTGTGCTCTCTCCCTATTTCTGTCATGCACTGTGCTCTCTCCCAATTTCTGTCATACTCTGTGCTCTCCCTATTTCTGTCATGTGCTGTGCTCTCTCCCTATTTCTGTCATGTGCTGTGCTCTCCACCTTTTCTTTCATGTACTGTGCTCTCTCCCTATTTCTGTCATGCACTGTGCTCTCTCTCCCTATTTCTGTCATGTACTGTGCTCTCTCCCTATTTCTGTCGTACCGTGTGCTGTCTCCCTATTTCTATCATGCACTGCGCTCTCTCCATATTCTGCCATGTACTGTGCTCTCTCCCTATTTCTGTCATGCACTGTGCTCTCCCTATTTCTGTCATACACTGTGCTCTCTCCCTATTTCTGTCATGTGCTGTGCTCTCTCCCTATTTCTGTCATGTGCTGTGCTCTCTCCCTTTTCTGTCATGTACTGTGCTCTCTCCCTATTTCTGTCAATCACTGTGCTCTCTCCCTATTTCTGTCATGTACTGTGCTCTCTCCCTATTTCTGTCATGTACTGTGCTCTCTCCCTATTTCTGTCATGTGCTGTGCTCTCTCCCTATTTCTGTCATGCACTGTGCTCTCTCCCTATTTTTGTCATGCACTGTGCTCTCTCCCTATTTCTGTCATGCACTTTGCTTTCTCCCTATTTCTGTCATGCACTGTGCTCTCTCCCTATTTCTGTCATGGGCTGTGCTCTCTCCCTATTTCTGTCATGTACTGTGCTCTCGCTATTTCAATCATGCACTGTGCTCTCTCCCTATTTCTGTCATGCACTGTGCTCTCTCCCTATTTCTGCAATGGGCTGTGCTCTCTCCCTATTCTTTCATGTACTGTGCTCTCTCCCTATTTCTGTCATGTGCTGTGCTCTCTCTTCCTATTTCTGTCATGTACTGTGCTCTCTCCCTATTTCTTTCATGTACTGTGCTCTCTCCCTATTTCTGTCCTGTGCTGTGCTCACTCCCTATTTCTGTCATGTGCTGTGCCCTCTCCCTATTTCTGTCATGCACTGTGCTCTCTCCCTATTTCTCTCATGTGCTGTGCTCTCTCCCTATTTCTGTCATGTGCTGTGCTCTCTCCCTATTTCTGTCATGTGCTGTGCTCTCTCCCGTTTCTGTCATGTACTGTGCTCTCTCCCTATTCCTGTCATGTACTGTGCTCTCTCCCTATTTCTGTCATGCACTGTGCTCTCTCCCTATTTCTGTCATGTACTGTGCTCTCTCCCTATTTCTGTCATGTGCTGTGCTCTCTCCCTATTTCTGTGATGCGCTGTGCTCTCTCCCGATTTCTGTCATGTACTGTGCTCTCCCTATTTCTGTCATGCACATTGCTCTCTCTCTATTTCTGTCATGTGCTGTGCTCCCTCTCCCTATTTCTGTCATGGACTATGCTCTCTCTCTATTTCTGCCATGCACTGTGCTCTCTCCCTATCTCTGTCATGCACTGTGCTCTCTCACTATTTCTGTCATGCACTGTGCTCTCTCCCTATTTCAGTTATGCACTCTGCTCTCTCCCTATTTCTGTCATGGACTGTGCTCTCTCCCTATTCTGTCATGTACTGTGCTCTCTCCCTATTCCTGTCATGTACTGTGCTCTCTCCCTATTCTGTCATGTACTGTGCTCTCTCCCAATTCCTATCATGCACTGTGCTCTCTCCCTATTTCTGTCATACACTGTGCTCTCCCTATTTCTGTCATGTGCTGTGCTCTCTCCGTATTTCTGTCATGTGCTGTGCTCTCCAACTTTTCTGTCATGTACTGTTATCTCTCCCTATTTCTGTCATGCACTGTGCTCTCTCTCACTATTTCTGTCATGCACTGTGCTCTCTCCCCCTTTTTCTGTCATGTGCTGTGCTCTCTCTCTATAGCTGTCATGCACTGTGCTCTCTCCCTATTTCTGTCATGTACTGTGCTCTCTCCCTATTTCTGTCCTGTGCTGTGCTCTCTCCCTATTTCTGTCATGTGCTGTGCTCTCTCCCTATTTCTGTCATGTACTGTGCTCTCTCCCTATTTCTGTCATGTGCTGTGCTCTCTCCCTATTTCTGTCATGCGCTGTGCTCTCTCCCGATTTCTGTCATGTATTGTGCTCTCCCTATTTCTGTCATGCACGTTGCTCTCTCTCTATTTCTGTCATGTGCTGTGCTCCCTCTCCCTATTTCTGTCATGGACTATGCTCTCTCCCTATTTCTGTCATGCACTGTGCTCTCTCCCTATCTCTGTCATGCACTGTGCTCTCTCCCTATTTCTGTCATGCACTGTGCTTTCTCCCTATTTCTGTCATGTACTGTGCTTTCTCCCTATTCTGTCATGCACTGTGCTCTCTCCCTATTTCTGTCATGCATTCTGCTCTCTCGCTATTTCTGTCATGCACTGTGCTCTCTCCCTATTTCTGTCATGTACTGTGCTTTCTCCCTATTCTGTCATGCACTGTGCTCTCTCCCTATTCCTGTCATGTACTGCGCTCTCTCCCTATTCCTGTCATGCACTGTGCTCTCTCCCTATTTCTGTCATGGGCTGTGCTCTCTCCCTATTTCTGTCATGTACTCTGCTCTCGCTATTTCTGTCATGCACTGTGCTCTCTCCCTATTTCTGTCATGCACTGTGCTCTCTCCCTATTTCTGTCATGGGCTGTGCTCTCTCCCTATTCTGTCATGTACTGTGCTCTCTCCCTATTCCTGTCATGTACAGTGCGCTTTCCCTATTCTGTCATGTACTGTGCTCTCTCCCTATTTCTGTCATGCACTGTGCTCTCTCCCTATTCTGTCATGTACTGTGCTCTCTCCCTATTTCTGTCATGCACTGTGTTCTCTCCCTATTTCTGTCATGGGCTGCGCTCTCTCCCGATTCTGTCATGTACTGTGCTCTCTCCCTATTCCTGTCATGTACTGTGCTCTCTCCCTATTCTGTCATGTAGTGTGCTCTCTCCCTAATTCTGTCATGTACTGTGCTCTCTCCCTATTCTGTCATGTACTGTGCTCTCTCCCTATTCCTGTCATGTACTGTGCTCTCTCCCTATTCTGTCATGTACTGTGCTCTCTCCCAATTCCTGTCATGCACTGTGCTCTCTCCCTATTTCTGTCATACACTGTGCTCTCCCTATTTCTGTCATCTGCTGTGCTCTCTCCGTATTTCTGTCATGTGCTGTGCTCTCCAACTTTTCTGTCATGTACTGTTATCTCTCCCTATTTCTGTCATGCACTGTGCTCTCTCTCACTATTTCTGTCATGCACTGTGCTCTCTCCCCCTTTTTCTGTCATGTGCTGTGCTCTCTCTCTATAGCTGTCATGCACTGTGCTCTTTTCCCCTATTTCTGTCATGTACTGTGCTCTCTCTCGATTTCTGTCATACCATGTGCTCTCTCCCTATTTCTATCAGGCACTGTGCTCTCTCCATATTCTGTCATGTACTGTGCTCTCTCCCTATTTCTGTCATGCACTGTGCTCCCTCCCAATTTCTGTCATACACTGTGCTCTCCCTATTTCTGTCATGTGCTGTGCTCTCTCCCTATTTCTGTCATGTGCTGTGTTCTCCACCTTTTCTTTCATGTACTGTGCTCTCTCCCTATTTCAGTCATGCACTGTGCTCTCTCTCCCTATTTCTGTCATGTACTGTGCTCTCTCCCTATTTCTGTTGTACCGTGTGCTATCTCCCTATTTCTATCATGCACTTTGCTCTCTCCATATTCTGTCATGTACTGTGCTCTCTCCCTATTTCTGTCATGCACTGTGCTCTCTCCCTATTTCTGTCATACACTGTGCTCTCTCCCTTTTTCTGTCATGTGCTGTGCTCTCTCCCTATTTCTGTCATGTGCTGTGCTCTCTCCCTTTTCTGTCATGTACTGTGCTCTCTCCCTATTTCTGTCAATCACTGTGCTCTCTCCCTATTTCTGTCATGTACTTTGCTCTCTCCCTATTTCTGTCATGTGCTGTGCTTTCTCTCCCTATTTCTGTCATGTACTGTGCTCTCTCCCTATTTCTGTCATGTACTGTGCTCTCTCCCTATTTCTGTCCTGTGCTGTGCTCTCTCCCTATTTGTGTCATGTGCTGTGCTCTCTCCCTATTTCTGTCATGCACTGTGCTCTCTCCCTATTTCTGTCATGTGCTGTGCTCTCTCCATATTTCTGTCATGTGCTGTGCTCTCTCCCGTTTCTGTCATGTACTGTGCTCTCTCCCTATTTCTGTCAGGCAGTGTGCTCTCTCCCTATTTCTGTCATGTGCTGTGCTCTCCAACTTTTCTTTCATGTACTGTGCTCTCTCCTTATTTCTGTCATGTACTGTGCTCTCTCTCACTATTTCTGTCATGCACTGTGCTCTCTCCCAATTTCTGTCATACTCTGTGCTCTCCCTATTTCTCTCTTGTGCTGTGCTCTCTCCCTATTTCTGTCATGTGCTGTGCTCTCCACCTTTTCTTTCATGTACTGTGCTCTCCCCCTATTTCTGTCATGCACTGTGCTCTCTCTCCCTATTTCTGTCATGTACTGTGCTCTCTCCCTATTTCTGTCGTACCATGTGCTATCTCCCTATTTCTATCATGCACTGTGCTCTCTCCATATTCTGCCATGTACTGTGCTCTCTCCCTATTTCTGTCATGCACTGTGCTCTCCCTATTTCTGTCATACACTGTGCTCTCTCCCTATTTCTGTCATGTGCTGTGCTCTCTCCCTATTTCTGTCATGTGCTGTGCTCTCTCCCTTTTCTGTCATGTACTGTGCTCTCTCCCTATCTCTGTCAATCACTGTGCTCTCTCCCTATTTCTGTCATGTACTGTGCTCTCTCCCTATTTCTGTCATGTGCTGTGCTTTCTCTCCCTATTTCTGTCATACTCTGTGCTCTCCCTATTTCTCTCTTGTGCTGTGCTCTCTCCCTATTTCTGTCATGTGCTGTGCTCTCCACCTTTTCTTTCATGTACTGTGCTCTCCCCCTATTTCTGTCATGCACTGTGCTCTCTCTCCCTATTTCTGTCATGTACTGTGCTCTCTCCCTATTTCTGTCGTACCATGTGCTATCTCCCTATTTCTATCATGCACTGTGCTCTCTCCATATTCTGCCATGTACTGTGCTCTCTCCCTATTTCTGTCATGCACTGTGCTCTCCCTATTTCTGTCATACACTGTGCTCTCTCCCTATTTCTGTCATGTGCTGTGCTCTCTCCCTATTTCTGTCATGTGCTGTGCTCTCTCCCTTTTCTGTCATGTACTGTGCTCTCTCCCTATCTCTGTCAATCACTGTGCTCTCTCCCTATTTCTGTCATGTACTGTGCTCTCTCCCTATTTCTGTCATGTGCTGTGCTTTCTCTCCCTATTTCTGTCATGCACTGTGCTCTCTCCCTATTTCTGTCATTTCCTGTGCTCTCTCCCTGTTTCTGTCATGTGCTGTGCCCTCTCTCCCTATTTCTGTCATGTGCTGTGCTCTCTCTTCCTATTTCTGTCATGTACTGTGCTCTCTCCCTATTTCTGTCATGTACTGTGCTCTCTCCCTATTTCTGTCATGTGCTGTGCTCTCTCCCTATTTCTGTCATGCACTGTGCTCTCTCCCTATTTCTGTCATGCACTGTGCTCTCTCCCTATTTCTGTCATGCACTTTGCTTTCTCCCTATTTCTGTCATGCACTGTGCTCTCTCCCTATTTCTGTCATGGGCTGTGCTCTCTCCCTATTTCTGTCATGTACTGTGGTCTCGCTATTTCTGTCATGCACTGTGCTCTCTCCCTATTTCTGCAATGGGCTGTGCTCTCTCCCTATTCTTTCATGTACTGTGCCCTCTCTCTATTTCTGTCATGTGCTGTGCTCTCTCTTCCTATTTCTGTCATGTACTGTGCTCTCTCCCTATTTCTTTCATGTACTGTGCTCTCTCCCTATTTCTGTCCTGTGCTGTGCTCACTCCCTATTTCTGTCATGTGCTGTGCCCTCTCCCTATTTCTGTCATGCACTGTGCTCTCTCCCTATTTCTGTCATGTGCTGTGCTCTCTCCCTATTTCTGTCATGTGCTGTGCTCTCTCCCTATTTCTGTCATGTGCTGTGCTCTCTCCCGTTTCTGTCATGTACTGTGCTCTCTCCCTATTCCTGTCATGTACTGTGCTCTCTCCCTATTTCTGTCATGCACTGTGTTCTCTCCCTATTTCTGTCATGCACTGTGCTCTCTCCCTATTTCTGTCATGTGCTGTGCTCTCCCTATTTCTGTCATGTGCTGTGCTCTCTCTTCCTATTTCTGTCATGTACTGTGCTCGCTCCCTATTTCTGTCATGTACTGTGCTCTCTCCCTATTTCTGACATGTGCTGTGCTCTCTCCCTATTTCTGTCATGCACTGTGCTCTCTCCCTATTTCTGTCATGTGCTGTGCTCTCTCCCTATTTCTGTCATGTGCTGTGCTCTCTCTCTATTTCTGTCATGCGCTGTGCTCTCTCCCTATTTCTGTCATGTACTGTGCTCTCCCTATTTCTGTCATGCACATTGCTCTCTCTCTATTTCTGTCATGTGCTGTGCTCCCTCTCCCTATTTCTGTCATGTACTGTGCTCTCTCCCTATTTCTGTCATGCACTGTGCTCTCTCCCTATCTCTGTCATGCACTGTGCTCTCTCCCTATTTCTGTCATGCACTGTGCTTTCTCCCTATTTCTGTCATGTACTGTGCTTTCTCCCTATTCTGTCATGCACTGTGCTCTCTCCCTATTTCTGTCATGCACTGTGCTCTCTCCCTATTTCTGTCATGCACTGTGCTCTCTCCCTATTTCTGTCATGTACTGTGCTTTCTCCCTATTCTGTCATGCACTGTGCTCTCTCCCTATTCCTGTCATGTACTGCGCTCTCTCCCTATTCCTGTCATGCACTGTGCTCTCTCCCTATTTCTGTCATGGGCTGTTCTCTCTCCCTATTTCTGTCATGTACTCTGCTCTCGCTATTTCTGTCATGCACTGTGCTCTCTCCCTATTTCTGTCATGCACTGTGCTCTCTCCCTATTTCTGTCATGGGCTGTGCTCTCTCCCTATTCTGTCATGTACTGTGCTCTCTCCCTATTCCTGTCATGTACTGTGCGCTTTCCCTATTCGGTCATGTACTGTGCTCTCTCCCTATTTCTGTCATGCACTGTGCTCTCTCCCTATTCTGTCATGTACTGTTCTCTCTCCCTATTTCTGTCATGCACTGTGCTCTCTCCCTATTTCTGTCATGGGCTGTGCTCTCTCCCGATTCTGTCATGTACTGTGCTCTCTCCCTATTCCTGTCATGTACTGTGCTCTCTCCCTATTCTGTCATGTACTGTGCTCTCTCCCTAATTCTGTCATGTACTGTGCTCTCTCCCTATTTCTGTCATGCACTGTGCTCTCTCCCTATTTCTGTCATGGGCTTTGCTCTCTCCCTATTTCTGTCATGCACTGTACTCTCTCCCTATTTCTATCATGCACTGTGCTCTCTCCCTATTTCAGTTATGCACTGTGCTCTCTCCCTATTTCTGTCATGGGCTGTGCTCTCTCCCTATTCTGTCATGTACTGTGCTCTCTCCCTATTCCTGTCATGTACTGTGCTCTCTCCCTATTCTGTCATGTACTGTGCTCTCTCCCAATTCCTGTCATGCACTGTGCTCTCTCCCTATTTCTGTCATACACTGTGCTCTCCCTATTTCTGTCATGTGCTGTGCTCTCTCCGTATTTCTGTCATGTGCTGTGCTCTCCAACTTTTCTGTCATGTACTGTTATCTCTCACTATTTCTGTCATGCACTGTGCTCTCTCCCCCTTTTTCTGTCATGTGCTGTGCTCTCTCTCTATAGCTGTCATGCACTGTGCTCTTTTCCCCTATTTCTGTCATGTACTGTGCTCTCTCTCGATTTCTGTCATACCATGTGCTCTCTCCCTATTTCTATCAGGCACTGTGCTCTCTCCATATTCTGTCATGTACTGTGCTCTCTCCCTATTTCTGTCATGCACTGTGCTCTCTCCCAATTTCTGCCATACACTGTGCTCTCCCTATTTCTGTCATGTGCTGTGCTCTCTCCCTATTTCTGTCATGTGCTGTGTTCTCCACCTTTTCTTTCATGTACTGTGCTCTCTCCCTATTTCTGTCATGCACTGTGCTCTCTCTCCCTATTTCTGTCATGTACTGTGCTCTCTCCCTATTTCTGTCGTACCGTGTGCTATCTCCCTATTTCTATCATGCACTTTGCTCTCTCCATATTCTGTCATGTACTGTGCTCTCTCCCTATTTCTGTCATGCACTGTGCTCTCTCCCTATTTCTGTCATACACTGTGCTCTCTCCCTTTTTCTGTCATGTGCTGTGCTCTCTCCCTATTTCTGTCATGTGCTGTGCTCTCTCCCTTTTCTGTCATGTACTGTGCTCTCTGCCTATTTCTGTCAATCACTGTGCTCTCTCCCTATTTCCGTCATGTACTGTGCTCTCTCCCTATTTCTGTCATGTGCTGTGCTTTCTCTCCCTATTTCTGTCATGTACTGTGCTCTCTCCCTATTTCTGTCATGTACTGTGCTCTCTCCCTATTTCTGTCCTGTGCTGTGCTCTCTCCCTATTTGTGTCATGTGCTGTGCTCTCTCCCTATTTCTGTCATGCACTGTGCTCCCTCTCACTATTTCTGTCATGCACTGTGCTCTCTCCTCCTTTTTCTGTCATGTGCTGTGCTCTCTCTCTATAGCTGTCATACAATGTGCTTTCTCCCTATTTCTATCAGGCACTGTGCTCTCTCCATATTCTGTCATGTACTGTGCTCTCTCCCTATTTCTGTCATGCACTGTGCTCTCTCCCAATTTCTGTCATACTCTGTGCTCTCCCTATTTCTGTCATGTGCTGTGCTCTCTCCCTATTTCTGTCATGTGCTGTGCTCTCCACCTTTTCTTTCATGTACTGTGCTCTCTCCCTAATTCTGTCATGCACTATGCTCTCTCTCCCTATTTCTGTCATGTACTGTGCTCTCTCCCTATTTCTGTCGTACCGTGTACTATCTCCCTATTTCTATCATGCACTGTGCTCTCTCCATATTCTGCCATGTACTGTGCTCTCTCCCTATTTCTGTCATGCACTGTGCTCTCCCTATTTCTGTCATACACTGTGCTCTCTCCCTATTTCTGTCATGTGCTGTGCTCTCTCCCTTTTCTGTCATGTGCTGTGCTCTCTCCCTTTTCTGTCATGTACTGTGCTCTCTCCCTATCTCTGTCAATCACTGTGCTCTCTCCCTATTTCTGTCATGTACTGTGCTCTCTCCCTATTTCTGTCATGTGCTGTGCTTTCTCTCCCTATTTCTGTCATGCACTGTGCTCTCTCCCTATTTCTGTCATTCACTGTGCTCTCTCCCTGTTTCTGTCATGTGCTGTGCCCTCTCTCCCTATTTCTGTCATGTGCTGTGCTCTCTCTTCCTATTTCTGTCATGTACTGTGCTCTCTCCCTATTTCTGTCATGTACTATGCTCTCTCCCTATTTCTGTCATGTGCTGTGCTCTCTCCCTATTTCTGTCATGCACTGTGCTCTCTCCCTATTTCTGTCATGCACTGTGCTCTCTCCCTATTTCTGCAATGGGCTGTGCTCTCTCCCTATTTTTTCATGTACTGTGCTCTCTCCCTATTTCTGTCATGTGCTGTGCTCTCTCTTCCTATTTCTGTCATGTACTGTGCTCTCTCCCTATTTCTTTCATGTACTGTGCTATCTCCCTATTTCTGTCCTGTGCTGTGCTCACTCCCTATTTCTGTCATGTGCTGTGCCCTCTTCCTATTTCTGTCATGCACTGTGCTCTCTCCCTATTTCTGTCATGTGCTGTGCTCTCTCCCTATTTCTGTCATGTGCTGTGCTCTCTCCCTATTTCTGTCATGTACTGTGCTCTCTCCCGTTTCTGTCATGTACTGTGCTCTCTCCCTATTCCTGTCATGTACTGTGCTCTCTCTCTATTTCTGTCATGCACTGTGTTCTCTCCCTATTTCTGTCATGTACTGTGCTCTCTCCCTATTTCTGTCATGTGCTGTGCTCTCCCTATTTCTGTCATGTGCTGTGCTCTCTCTTCCTATTTCTGTCATGTACTGTGCTCTCTCCCTATTTCTGTCATGTACTGTGCTCTCTCCCTATTTCTGTCATGTACTGTGCTCTCTCCCTATTTCTGTCATGCACTGTGCTCTCTCCCTATTTCTGTCATGTACTGTGCTCTCTCCCTATTTCTGTCATGTGCTGTGCTCTCTCCCTATTTCTGTCATGCGCTGTGCTCTCTTCCTATTTCTGTCATGTACTGTGCTCTCCCTATTTCTGTCATGCACATTGCTCTCTCTCTATTTCTGTTATGTGCTGTGCTCCCTCTCCCTATTTCTGTCATGTACTGTGCTCTCTCCCTATTTCTGTCATGCACTGTGCTCTCTCCCTATCTCTGTCATGCACTGTGCTCTCTCCCTATTTCTGTCATGCACTGTGCTTTCTCCCTATTTCTGTCATGTACTGTGCTTTCTCCCTATTCTGTCATGCACTGTGCTCTCTCCCTATTTCTGTCATGCACTGTGCTCTCTCCCTATTTCTGTCATGCACTGTGCTCTCTCCCTATTTCTGTCATGTACTGTGCTTTCTCCCTATTCTGTCATGCATTGTGCTCTCTCCCTATTCCTGTCATGTACTGCGCTCTCTCCCTATTCCTGTCATGCACTGTGCTCTCTCCCTATTTCTGTCATGGGCTGTGGTCTCTCCCTATTTCTGTCATGTACTGTGCTCTCGCTATTTCTGTCATGCAGTGTGCTCTCTCCCTATTTCTGTCATGCACTGTGCTCTCTCCCTATTTCTGTCATGGGCTGTGCTCTCTCCCTATTCTGTCATGTACTGTGCTCTCTCCCTATTTCTGTCATGCACTGTGCTCTCTCCCTATTCTGTCATGTGCTGTGCTCTCTCCCTATTTCTGTCATGCACTGTGCTCTCTCCCTATTTCTGTCATGTGCTGTGCTCTCTCCCTATTCTGTCATGTACTGTGCTCTCTCCCTAATTCTGTCATGTACTGTGCTCTCTCCCTATTTCTGTCATGCACTGAGCTCTCTCCCTATTTCTGTCATGGGCTGTGCTCTCTCCCTATTCTGTCATGTACTGTGCTCTCTCCCTATTTCTGTCATGCACTGTGCTCTCTCCCTATTTCTGTCATGTACTGTGCTCTCTCCCTATTTCTGTCATGTGCTGTGCTCTCTCCCTATTTCTGTCATGCGCTGTGCTCTCTTCCTATTTCTGTCATGTACTGTGCTCTCCCTATTTCTGTCATGCACATTGCTCTCTCTCTATTTCTGTCATGTGCTGTGCTCCCTCTCCCTATTTCTGTCATGTACTGTGCTCTCTCCCTATTTCTGTCATGCACTGTGCTCTCTCCCTATCTCTGTCATGCACTGTGCTCTCTCCCTATTTCTGTCATGCACTGTGCTTTCTCCCTATTTCTGTCATGTACTGTGCTTTCTCCCTATTCTGTCATGCACTGTGCTCTCTCCCTATTTCTGTCATGCACTGTGCTCTCTCCCTATTTCTGTCATGCACTGTGCTCTCTCCCTATTTCTGTCATGTACTGTGCTTTCTCCCTATTCTGTCATGCACTGTGCTCTCTCCCTATTCCTGTCATGTACTGCGCTCTCTCCCTATTCCTGTCATGCACTGTGCTCTCTCCCTATTTCTGTCATGGGCTGTGCTCTCTCCCTATTTCTGTCATGTACTGTGCTCTCGCTATTTCTGTCATGCAGTGTGCTCTCTCCCTATTTCTGTCATGCACTGTGCTCTCTCCCTATTTCTGTCATGGGCTGTGCTCTCTCCCTATTCTGTCATGTACTGTGCTCTCTCCCTATTTCTGTCATGCACTGTGCTCTCTCCCTATTCTGTCATGTGCTGTGCTCTCTCCCTATTTCTGTCATGCACTGTGCTCTCTCCCTATTTCTGTCATGTACTGTGCTTTCTCCCTATTCTGTCATGCACTGTGCTCTCTCCCTATTCCTGTCATGTACTGCGCTCTCTCCCTATTCCTGTCATGCACTGTGCTCTCTCCCTATTTCTGTCATGGGCTGTGCTCTCTCCCTATTTCTGTCATGTACTGTGCTCTCGCTATTTCTGTCATGCAGTGTGCTCTCTCCCTATTTCTGTCATGCACTGTGCTCTCTCCCTATTTCTGTCATGGGCTGTGCTCTCTCCCTATTCTGTCATGTACTGTGCTCTCTCCCTATTTCTGTCATGCACTGTGCTCTCTCCCTATTCTGTCATGTGCTGTGCTCTCTCCCTATTTCTGTCATGCACTGTGCTCTCTCCCTATTTCTGTCATGTGCTGTGCTCTCTCCCTATTCTGTCATGTACTGTGCTCTCTCCCTAATTCTGTCATGTACTGTGCTCTCTCCCTATTTCTGTCATGCACTGAGCTCTCTCCCTATTTCTGTCATGGGCTGTGCTCTCTCCCTATTCTGTCATGTACTGTGCTCTCTCCCTATTCCTGTCATGTACTGTGCTCTCTCCCTATTCTGTCATGTACTGTGCTCACTCCCAATTCCTGTCAAGCACTGTGCTCTCTCGCTATTCTGTCATGTACTGTGCTCTCTCCCTATTTCTGTTATGGGCTGTGCTCTGTCACTATTTCTGTCATGTACTGTGCTCTCTCCCTATTTCTGTTATGGGCTGTGCTCTCTCACTATTTCTGTCATGCACTGTGCTTTCTCCCTATTTCTGTCATGTCATCTGCACTCTGTTCCTTTTTTGTATCAAAGGGACTCGACCAAGGGGAGGTTGTTTTTAGGTAATTTTAATCAAATTATAAAGAAAGTCTTACAGGAAGACAAATTGTATTGCAACCATTGAATCGATCGTACGGCTCCGGGAAGAGCTCAGGAAACATTTTAGCTAAGAGCTAAAACTCTGGATACTAAAAGGACGCATCGCTGTCACAAACCACAGACAGTTAAAACCACACACCATTCACTGAGGAACGAAACTTCGAGGAGTTTTGAACAGAAACACACCCACTGCACTGAAATTCAAACACTAGGTTCGGTGGCTTAATGGCCCCTACTACATCTTGGAGACTGGGTCTACGGTGGGAGGTCCTCGCTGCTCTATGGGAGTTTTGCACTGTCTACAAGAAGCAATTGAGTGCATTTCTAATGCGGGATGACGGACATTGACCATCAAGGTTGATTGGCACCTCTGCCATTCATTAACACAAAGCATGGCATCAGTCGACTAAGATTCCCTGTTCAAATATAGTCTTTGCAAAGTTCTCGCCGCTTTTGCCCACTGGTCTTCGTTGGACGTTTTCGTTCAAGAATTATTTCTTTTAAAATTTCTCTTTTAGGATTGTGCAGCAGTCCGTTGGTCCTTTTGCCCTCTGCCCTCTCGCTGATGGGTGGGCTCAAATGGGGCGATGGCGGCAAAGGGAGAGAGAGTGGACTGTAGGCCCATCACCCCCAAGGTCACGTAAACCAAACCTCGCTGGACCGGCCTGTTCTCCAGCCCCTCCTCACAGAGTTCCAGCTGAGTGACACTCTCGAGAGTCTTTGTGCAATTAATACAAACGCAGAGCACATCAAGTAATGTGTAAAGCTCTCTTTACGACGTCAGTTTCAAAGCCCTATGTTTTCATTATTCAGATCAATAAAAAAAATAGATATGACAATCCATTGTAAAATTATGTGTTAAATATGTGGTACTATATAGAATGTATTGCACATATGTTAACATTAGAAACACTTTTTTTGTAAGCACAGTGAAGATCCATCAGGATTGTGGATCTGTTAGATACACAAACTTAAATATATTTGTTTTATGCGGGGCAGGTGGCGGGGGGAATTATTGATAGGTAACAGGATTTCTAAGTCTAGAAGTCAAAACCATAGCAACAGCCTAGCAACTGTAAGCATGGTAAAGTGTTGTACAGGAAACTTTGTGATATCCGGCACCGACAGAACCGGCGTGTTGCCGATCTATCAAAACTGCCGGACATACAAAGTTAATGTTGAAGCATACGGAGGTTTTCATCTCCGTATCTGACAACAAACCCTGTTGCTTAGCAACAACTTCTAAAGAGTCGGCTGCAGCTGCAAGCGTCTCTCGCTGAAGCTGTTGCTATAGCTACAGACCTTGCAGTGCCTGACTGGGAAAAAAAAAGAACGAGAACTAAAAAAACTTATAGAAAATGGCTCCTGATTTTTGCCGTTAGATCGAGTATTCCGGACACACAACCTCAGATAAACCAAAGTTTCCTGTAATGCCAAAAGGTCAACTGTCCCCTCAAATGGTTGCTACAAGTCGGATCGTGTAGATGTCTTTACTGCTCGCTAACTCTTGCTCTAGCGGCCTGAGATACAATAGACCCAATGGCCTTTCCTCATCCTGTTTTTTTTTTTACGCTGTTAACTGGATTCCTTCCCAGCAGGCAAAGTTGATATTCAACAATCTGATTGGCCGGCAGGCCTTTTGTTAAGTTTAATGTAAAAGTACACAGTGCCCGTTAGCCGGCTTGGCAGAAGGCAAGAGGATCGGCTGACTGGAAGATACTGACTGACAATGCCAACTGGTCCCAGAAGGACCATGCCAACTGCCCACAGCTGAGAGAATGAGCTTCATCACAAGAACAACAATGGGGGTGTCATTTTAAGACCCCTTTACTAACACTGGACACATAACTCATTTGCCGCCACCCACTGTAAAATTACACATATGCCTGTAAGCTGTTCTGGCCTCAGTAACAATGATATGTAAAGCCAGATCTCCCAGACTCCATCACCTTCAGACCAAAACACATGAAGAACAATGAATGAGAATTTCCTAACTGCAGGTGTCACTCCATAGTCTGAGCTCAGTGCTCCTCACCCACAATCCATGCACCAAACGTGATTGAGTCTGAGAGAGATAATAAAATCACATGCCCCACCAGAGAAGTCTCATGTTAATCACCCTTTAGACTATATCTGGAGTTGGCTGCCATTTAATGGGTGGACTATATAGGGCGCCCATCATCTGGGCTTCATAAAGCAGAGGGTTGACTCAACTCTTTTGGACATTTTGTGGAGCAAGTGCTTGTTGAATTGAGTGAGTTTCATTGCAGTCTCCTTCTCCTGTCCCTTTAACCCAAAACGCACCGAATGTCTTCTGCATTCATTTCTCATTATTCCAAACTAGCCTTCTCCATCTTCTGGTCTCTCGACAGATAAGCTCCCCGTGAACCAGTGGGTTAGCTGGCCAACACAGACACTGGTGATTACACATGAGCTCACCACTAGCATAATCCTCACTGTTACAGATGCGGTGAAGCAGAAACCGGTACGGTGGGCAGGGACCAAGCCTGTTCAGGCCTCACTGTTATGGTCACAGTGGGACACAGAAGGAGAGGCGATGCAGCAACGAGCCTTCTCAAGCACACAGTGATGCAAAAGAGAGACATACAGCACAGAAACAGGCCATTCATGCCTGGACGACGGGGGTTGTTGGGGGGCGGTGGGTGGGGAAATATTTGGGGAGATTTGAGTACTTTGGAGCTTCACTAATAATAATTATTTTTAAATTGTCACAAGAGGACATCCCTTTGCCTGTGATTGTTGCACTGGGCTAATTGATCTCTTGACTTCTGTAATTCTAGCAATTATCTCAAATGTTATTTGTTTATGTTCAATAAGTATTGACTTCATAGTGTTGTAAAGTCAGGCCATTACTGGTTATTAAATGAGATGTTAGGACATTTAGCAGCTTAACATGCTGGCAGTGCCAGGGGGAAGGGTAGATAGAGGCTGAAGGCTGCAAGGTGAAAAAAAGGTTAAAGTTGACATTTTAAAATTCAGAAAGAACAAATTAGCATGATCTGATACGGGAAGTCACAGTCATATTAGTGAAAGGCTAGTGTAAATAATGAAGACTTGTGCCGAGTGATCACCCCTCCCGGTGAACACTACCCAGCCCTTAGGAAGAAAGTCATCTGAACAGTAGCAGCTGCCACAACTTGATCATTGGGCAATACCCTTAACTTTCGCTCTTAACATATAATAAAAAAAACGGATCCTTGCACAGGAACCGATCCTAATCGGTCGAGATCCTCGCTACGGTTGTGCCCAGTTCTTGGGACCGTTGTGCTGCTTCCTCTCTTGCTGTCCACCCATTGCGTCAACACGAATTGAGCATATTGCTTTAAAAGTGTTAGGACTGGGCCAAGTGCCACGCCATGGCACCTCTCACTTTGACTGGCCCAAAGACACAAAGCAACTCAGTCACAACTGGTAAGAATCAGCTTAGGGTGAAGGCTCCGAAGAGCCATGTCTGACACAAAGCCCCACTGGAAGTCTGAGTCTGAGCCCCAGTCGGCAGTTCGCGTTGACTCCAGAAGCAACAAACGACCATTTCCTTCGGTAATAATAAGTTTGTTACTCTTTAAAACACGTTTCCTATCACATTTAAAGCCGCCCACATCTTGGACACAGTACAGTGTAATCTAGACGCAGATCTCAATGGGTGTGGCAACCGGAATCCTGGTGTTGCTGCTCTCCCTCGATACTCTCTCGTAGCTGCTGGTAGATGAGAGGGAGCTAGATGTTGTCATGGAGGAGAAGCGTGAGGATGGCGTTTCCACGGCAATGGTGTTCTTGCCAACATTGCACACAGGGGACAGGCTCTGTTGCTTCATCCTGGCCACCAGGTCTTCTTCAGAGGACGAGCTCACATCAGCAATGCTATTGCTACAATCTGTGTCCAGCATCCACCGATAACTCAGGTACCTGAAGATCTCCTTGACAGAGCATCTCCTCTCTGGTTCAACAGGCAGAAGTTTCCGGAACATGCGGAGAGCATCGTCGGTGAACCGCCTCCATTGTGATGGCACGCTGGATCCTCTGCGCTTCTGCCATCTCACAAACTCATCGTAGAAAGAGTCTGAAAGTAGGGCTTTCTCCCAGGGGAAATTTCCTGTGAGCATGCAGAAGAGCAGCACCCCAAAAGCCCAGACATCAATGCTGTAATCCACTGAGAAGCCCTCATGTTTGGAGGCATCGCAGAGCTCTGGGGCAGTGTAAGGGATGGTACCACTCACCCGCTTGACAGGAGTGCCAGCCCGACGAGTCATCCCAAAATCAGACAGTTTAACCTTGCGGCACTCCTTGTCAAAGATGAGGATGTTCTCTGGTTTGATGTCACGGTGAACCAGCTTCCTGCTGTGAAGATAGTCCAGAGCTAAGGCAACTTGGTGCACACAGCGCTTGGCAATCTGTTCAGGAAGGCCAACCTTTGTGAGAAAACAATAAAGCATATGTTACCAATATTGTACTCCTCATCAACTACACGTGACTTCAGACACAGGAACATTGGGATGTAGGACCTCAAACCTAACACTAATGGGTTGGAGGACCCCAAATCCAAGGATAATGAGATGGAGGCCCAGAGCTAGTGAGATGGAGAGTCTTGAGTCCAGGGAGCGTGGAAAAGAGAACTTGAAACCTAATGATGGTGGGATGAAGGAATTCCAAACCAGCGATAGTGGGATGGAGACCTCAAATTAAGGAAGGTGGAATGGACAATTCTAAAAACTAGATGTTAGATTGGAGGATCATAAACCCAAGAAAAATGGGATGGAGAACCTCAAACTTAGGGATAATGGGATGGAAGGCCTGAAATTCAGGAATAGCGGAATAGAGGAATTCAGACTTAGGACTAATGGGAATGGGTGACCTGGGTATAACATAACAAGTCTTCAAACTTAAGTATAACGAGATAACAGATTTCAAGCAATGATTCTCCATTTTACCTTAATTTAAAGAAAACCCTCATACACTTATTTTTAACCATGAGTTTATAAATGAACGAGTCTTGCACAAAGTAGATAACTGGATAGCAGAAAATGGCCAAAAGAAGTAAAGGAAGCGACAGAGAAGGTACAACATTGTTTGGTGTCTGATTGCTGATGAAGGTGTTGTGTACCTGGGGAGGAATGATGTCAAACAGGTCCCCCGCAGTCGCATATTCCTGGGCAAACACATAATACTCATCGGTTTCAAAGGCTATCCCAAACATGTCAATGATGAAGGGTGAAGCTGACAGATAGAGGGAGATGCTGTACTCTCTGAGGAAGCTCTTCAGTTTGGTCGTCTTCTTCCTCAGGAACTTCAAGGCCATTTTGGTACCTGGAGCGAGAAAAGAATAAAGTGGATAATTTTATTCACTGACCCATCATTTACATGCATGCCATTCGACCTGAGGAACCTTGGGTCCAATTTTAACTTTTTTGGATACATGAGTTTTTTTGCACTGTTGGCAATGAATGGGGTTGGTGGGGGTGAGGGGGGGAGGGGGTGTTGGGGGAATCTAGGCCCAGACATTCAGTATGTTAGAGAGTTAGATAAGTCTGTGGAGGGGCAATCACAGAATCACAGAAACCCCACAGTGCGGATAGAGGCCATTTCGGCCCATCGAGCCTGCACCGACACATATCCCACCCGATCCCCGTAACCCCTACACCAACACATATCCCACCCTATCCCCGTAACCCCACGTATTTAATCCCCCTAACACTAAGGGTTAATTTATCATAGCCAATCAACCTAACCCGCACATCTTTGGACTGTGGGAGGAAACCAGAGCACCCGGAGGAAACCCATGCAAACACGGGGAGAATGTACAAACTCCACACAGACAGTCACCCGAGGCCAGATTCGAACCCGGGTCCCTGGCGCTGTGAGACAACAGTGCTAACCACTATGCCACCGTGCTGCCCTCTATGCCACCGTGCTGCCTCTCGAATCAGGTTAGGAAGAGAAATAAGAGAATAATGTGGGGAGTGTGCAACATAGTGAACAGCCACCAGAAACCCTCCCACCCATGAATGGGCCATGGGCCTTCTTGGGGTATTTGCAGCAGGCTGCAGGATTTTAAACAGGAAATGGGTATATCGCATTGCCTCCATAGCAACAGTCATTGCCCTTAATAAAAGGAATTCATTCTGTATGTTTTGACATAGGAGGCACTGTATAAATGTGAGTATTTATTACTTACAAAGGAATGCAGGCCCACTCCAACTGAATGACGTCTGCACTATTATACACAGAGTATAATCAGGAACAAGATCTTTTATTGGAGTTTCTGGTACTCCTGCAGCACCGTGCTGGTTCTTAAAGCAAAGTAAATGCCTGTCAACCATAGATCAATACATGCTGCATGGCATCCATTGAGTATTCAGACTGTGGGCTTTCCTAACAGCCCGTCCTGTATTTTTTGGTATGAAAGAAAGGACAATGCCTTATCACATCTCTCAGAAATGTCTCAAAAATGCTTTGCGCGCAATGAATTTGTTTGGAATGCGGTGACTGACAGTTGTTACGTGGGCAGGTCAGATTAATGTAGGGAAATGTGAGGTTATTCACTTTGGTAGGAAGAATAGAAAAACAGAATATTTTTTTAAATGGTGAGAAACTTTCAAATGTTGGTGTTCAGAGAGATTTGGGTGTCCTTGTGCAAGAAACACAGAAAGCTAGCATGCAGGGACACCAAGCAATAAGGAAGGCAAATGGCATGCTGGCCTTTATTGCAAGGGGGTTGGAGTATAAGAGTAAGGAAGTCTTGCTACAATTGTACAGGGCTTTGATGAGACCACACCTGAAGTACTGTGCACAGTTTTGGCCTCCTTATCTGAGGAAGGATATACTTGCCTTGGAGGCGATGCAACAAAGGTTCACTAGATTGATTCCTGGGATGAGAGGGCTGTGATGAGAGATTGTGTAGAATGGGCCTATACTCTCTGGAGTTTAGAAGAATGAGAGGTGATCTCATTGAAACATACAAGATTCTGAAGGGGATTGACAGGGTAGATGCCGAGAGGTTGTTTCCCCTGGCTGGAGAGTCTAGAACTAGGCGGCATAGTCTTAGGATAAGGGGTCGGCCATTTAAGACTGAGATGAGGAAGAATTTCTTCACTCAGAGGGTTGTGAATCTTTGGAATTCTCTGCCCCAGAGGGCTGTGAATGCTGAGTCTTTGAGTATATTCAAGGCTGAGAACGATAGAGTTTTGGACTCTAGGGAAATCAAGGGATATGGAGATTGGGCGGGAAAGTGGAGTTGAGGTCGATGATCAGCCATGATCTTATTGAATGGCGGAGCAGGCTCGAGGGGCCGTATGGCCTACTCCTGCTCTTATTTCTTATGTTCTTACGTAATCAGGCCACGTGACAGTGTTTCCGTGGTTACACTGACAATGGGATTGGCTCACAGCTCCTCAAGCCAACTCAAAGTGCGGCCCTAATTCTGAAGAGGGCAACTATGCTGCCTCTGTACAGCCTGCAACTTCCTGAGGCGAGGCTCCTGCCAGCAACGTAAACTCAGGAAATGATCCCACCAGAGTCCATTCAGACTACAAGCTTGGATATTCCAGTGTCCAAAATTGGATCCAATGGAGTCAATATAGAAAAACTCTACCTCCAGAAACACAGGTCATGTTTTGTAAATATATTCTCATCTTCTATAATACATTAAAAATCTTTTGTCTGTGCTCACTTTCTGTGTACAAAACCTTACTTCCTGTTGTCACACATTTGTGTCTTCTTTGCCATTATAAATTCCCATGTCCCCATTTCTAATGGAAATTGCCAATGTAAACTTTACATGCTGTAATTATACCCTCCTACCAGCAGTGATGCTCTAGCACCTCATATTGCATCTCCCAGCTACTCAGTCTGTACTGCAGAGAAATTCCTATTCTCCAACCAACTCTACTTCTCTGCTTCCCAAATTGCCATTAAGTTAAATAATATAAAATCAAAGTATTACATAAAAATGTCTGATTAGAAACCTTATACCTGTTGTTGGATCCGTGGTTCAGTGGATAAATAATCCCACGGATGCTGTACATTAACAAATAACAGGTCTTTACTGGAGGAGGGTAATCTCTAGACTGGTGGTACAGAGGCATGCGCAAAGCTTATATACCGGTGTGGTCACTGCCGGTACTATAGTATACAGGAGCTGTAAAAGTAGTTCTGACTTAAAGGCACATACACTACAATTCCTCCCCTTTTAGATCAGTAATACCCCTTAATATTCAAATAACAATTAACATTTTTAACATGTACATTAAACAACAAAAGTCCATTTATAGATTCAGTCTTTGGGGTGGCTTCCTGACCCTTTCGGGATAGCACCTTTCCAGAGGTTCTTGTTCTTGGTGCAGAGGCGATTCTGACCCCTTTTTATCGGGTAGTCCATCGGGGTCCACTGCTACTGGGTCTGAAGTAGAGGCTACCGGTATGTCGGGTTCAACCCCAGGTACTCGAGACATGGGGTTGACGCGTTCCTGTGACGCTAAGATCTGATCGACGTGGCGTCTCACAATGTTCTCCCCGACATCCACTGTGTACATTAATGGCCCCTGCCTTGTACATATCGTTCCGGGTTGCCACTTCTCTGTTCGATAGTCACGGGCCAAGACTGGTTGCCCTACATTGAAGCTCCTTGTCGGCTTCTCATTGATGTGCTGGAATTGTTTGTCCTCAACATTTCTTCGCATATTTGGTCTGAGCAAGTCCAGACGAGATCTCAACCTTCGGTTAAAGAACATCATGGCCGGGGTCTGGTTGGTAACTGCATATGTCGTGTTTCGGTAGGCTAATAAGAAATTGTCCATCTTATGCTGTAGTGGAATTTCATCGTCGCACATGGCCTTTATCGCCTTCTTAAAGGTTTGTACGAACCTCTCAGCCAATCCATTTGTGGCTGGGTGATACGGGGCGGATGCCTTACCCCATTCCTTTTCATGAATTTTTGGAACTCGTCGGACACAAACTGTGGTCCATTATCAGAGCAATTCTGCTCTGGCAAACCGTTTCTGGCAAATATGGTCCGTAGGACTGCAATCGTTTTCTCTGTAGTGGTTGAAGACATCTTTATCACCTCAGGCCACTTTGAATGAGCATCCACTGCTATTAAGAACATTGAGTCCATGAATGGACCAGCGAAATCAATATGCACCCGTTGCCATGGAGAGGAGGGCCACTCCCATGGGTGTAGAGGGGCATGTGGTGGTGCATTTTGGACCTTCTGGCATCCTAAGCAGCTCTTAGTTAGGTCTTCGATTTGTTGATCGATTCCCGGCCACCACACATAAGCCCTAGCAAGGCTTTGCATTTTCACTCCCCCCAGATGACCTTCATGTAGCTCATTTAGCACTCTCTCCCTTAACTTGGGTGGAATCACCACTCTGGATCCACACATCACTGTCCCCTGGCATACTGACAGCTGTTCTCTTCTGGATGAGAATGCTGGCAACAGTGAGTCGCCATGTGTTGGCCATCCCCTCACCGTCAATTCATATACCCGTGACAGCGTCGGATCATTGCGGGTCTCCTTCTCTATATCCGCGTTTGTTACTGGCAATCGTTCAATTATTGACGAATAAAATATCTCGATAGGGTCCACTGCTGGTGCTTCCTCCACAGTAGGCAGTGGCAGGCGCGATAGCCCATCAGCGTTCCCATGCTGTTTCGTGCCTTTATATTCTATTTCATATTGATTCGCCCCTAGAAACAGGGACCATCTTTGTAACCGCTGTGCAGTCATCACTGGAACGCCCTTCTTAGGATTAAAGATGGAGACAAGTGGTTGGTGGTCAGTCAGCAAGGTAAACTTCTGCCCATGCAGATAGTGGTTGAATTTTTTTACTCCCCATACTAGGCTGAGGGCCTCCCTGTCAATCTGGGCGTAGTTGCACTCGGCTGAGGTTAGTGACTGAGACGTAAAGGCTACTGGCCTCTCCAACCCGTCTGGGAATTTGTGTGACAGCACCGCTCCAATACCGTAGGGTGATGCATCACATGCCAAACGAATTGATAGTGCTGGGTTGAAATGGGCCAACACCTCTTTTGATGTGATCAATTCTTTACACTTCTGGAAAGCTCATCTACGTTCGTCATCCCACTTCCATGGTACCCCTGTTTGCAGTAGGGTGTTCAGCGGGTGTAATACCGTAGACAAATTTGGTAAGAACCTGTGGTAGTAGTTTACCAGCCCGAGGAACGACCTCAGTTGTGGCACATTTTCCGGTGCTGGAGCCTTGACTACTGCCTCAATCTTGTCAGGGGACTTATGTAACCCCTCTTCATCGATGACGTGGCCACAATATGAGATCTGTTTCTGGAAAAACTCGCGCTTGTGGCGATTAGCTCGTAGCCCATACTCCTTTAATCTGGTGAGCACCTTCTCTAAGTTGGCGAGGTGATCACCGTCGTTTTCGCCCGTGACCAAGATGTCGTCCAAATAACACTGGGTCCCTGGAATCCCTTGCAGGACCTGATCCATCACCCTTTGCCAGATAGCCGGAGCCGAGGCTACTCCAAACACCAGCCGGTTGTATTGATAGAGACCTTTATGAGTGTTGATCGTAAGGTAATGTTTCGAAGCTTCTTCTACCTCCATTTGCAAGTACGCCTGGGCTAGATCAACTTTGGTGAAGCGTTTACCTCCAGATAGCGAGGCGAAAATATCCTCAATTCGTGGAAGTGGATATTGCACCGTGTGAAGGACTGGGTTCACTGTCACCTTAAAATCCCCACAGATGCGGACCTTCTTTGGTTCCCCAGGCGTATTACTCAACGACCTCTTCATTACAGGAATGATGGGTGTAGCCCACTCGCTCCAGTCCACTTTGGACCGTACTCCTGAACGTTCCAACCCTTCCAGCTCTGCTTCAACAGCTGGTCTGATCGCATAAGGCACTGGTCTGGCCTTCAGAAACTTTGGGCTTGCATTTTCCTCTATTTTAATCGTTGCTGTTATTCCTTTTAGTGTTCCTAGTCCCTCCTGGAACACTTCTTTTGTGTCAGTTAGCATTTTTGACAGTCGTCCAGGTGTGACGTCGTCATCCTTTTTGGCCTCAACCTTCAGTGCCTGTATGGAATGCCAATCTAATTGTATCTTCCGGATCCATTCACGTCCTAGACGGGTGGTCCTCCATTTGGCAATACATATATATCCATTTTAGGTATTTCCTGGCCTTTATATGTCACTTTCACCCTTATTTTTCCTTTGGGGTAGACTTTTTTGCCCCGTATACGTCTTCAAGACAATCTCTGTAGCTTTCAAGGGTATGTGTGAAAATAGCCGCTTGTAGTCTCTTTGATTTATGACTGTTAGAGCTGACCCTGTGTCCAATTCCATTTCTACTTGGACTCCGTCTTTCTTGAGTGTAACCCAGATAGTCTGGTGATCCTCCATTTCGGTTACCTTATGTAGTTTCAGACAACCCAGCTCCTTGCTTCCGGAGTCTGTATCACTTTTCTGTTCATCTGAACCACTGTCCATCACCTGGTGTACCTTTTTGTACTTCTCCTGTGGAGATTGCTTACTATTGGTTTTCTTCCCAGACCTGCAGACTCTTGCTATGTGTCCTGCTTTCCCACACTGTCTGCACACTTGGTCCTTGAACCAACAATCTTTCTGGTCATGTGTTGTTCTGCCGCAGCGATAGCACTTTCCTGTTCCATAGGACATTTCATTGGTGCCATATTCTTGCGGTCTCCGTTGTATCTCTGCAGCGCCCCTTGCGGCTGCTTCATGTGATACTGCCATACTGAAAGCTTTGTCCAGCGTAAGGTCCTTTTCTGATAGAAGCCGTTTCTGGGTTCCTTCACTTTGTAGCCCACACACAAACTTGTCCCTTAACGTGTCTGCTAGTCCCGCTCCAAACTGACAGTGTTTCGATAGCTTGCGCAGTTCCGTTAGGTACTCAGCATTGCTTTCGTCTTTGTGTTGGTTCCTTTTATGGAACTTAAATCGTTCTGCTATCAGCAGCGGTGTGGGGTTTAAGTGGTCCTGTAGGATTTCCACTATGCTTTCAAAATTCTTGTTTACCGGCTTCTCTGGGGTTATTAGATTTTGCAGTAACCCATAAGTTTTTGCACCCATGGAATTTAACAGAACCAGTGCTTTATTAACATCTGGCACTTCATTCGCCCTGCAGTACACCTCAATACGTTCCACATGTCGCCCAATCTTCGACTTCATTGTCGAACGTAGAGATACTGCCACTCTTCGGCATCCTTGGGTGTGCGTTAACTATCACAACTGGCGCCTCCCGCGCTTCCCCTTCTTCTCCGCTGGCACAAAATGGCATCTCCCGCGCTTTCTTTCCTTCCCGCGGTAGCCCTTCTAAAAAATGGCGTCTCCCGCGCTCTTCCTTCTTCTCCGTGGCTCAATGGCATCTCCCGCGCTCTCCCTTCTTCTCCGCGGCTCAATGGCGCCTCCCCTTGCTTCGCCCCGCGGACCCTGTTCAGCCCGTGAACACTGGCTGTACTCTGCGCGTTCTTCTTTTAATTTTTTTAAAAAAAATTTCCGACGCCGCTCAGTCTAGAACCCGGCTGTCTCTTGCCCTCTCTCTCTCCAGTTTGTTTTATTTTTCTCGACGCCGCTCGGTGTTCAACCCCCGGCTGCGCCCTGCGCTCTTCACCCTCTGTCTTACCCCGTCGACGCTGCTCGGCTCTCTCTCCGCCGTCGGTCGGCTCCAGCCGCCGCTGCTCAGGAAGGGTCTGCGCTGGACCTGTCGTCGGTCTCTTACTGCTCGTTGTGGCTAGGGAACCAAGCCCGGCTCTCCACAGCCTCCCCTGCGAAGTTGGGTCTCTGCCTGACTGCTGGGCGGTTGCTCGTGGTCGACGCCCGTGTTCCTGGCCTCGACTATTTTTTTTTTTTTTAATGTTGCAGGTAGATTGGAATCGACACTCGTCGCCACTGTTGGATCTGTGGTTCAGTGGATAAATAATCACACGGATGCTGTACATTAACAAATAACAGGTCTTTACTGGAGTAGGGTAATCTCTAGACTGGGGTACAGAGGCATGCGCAAAGCTTATATACCGGTGTGGTCACTGCCGGTACTACAGTATACAGGAGCTGTAAAAGTAGTTCTGACTTAAAGGCACATACACTACACCTGTGCATCCTGATACAATTATTCCCCCGCCCTCGAACCCTGCTTTCGTGTGAAGGCTACTTGGGCTTGACTTCCCGTATGCAACACCACAGGAGATGGACTAGTTTATAGTAATTATTACTAAAGGGGTTCTAAGGACCTCTGTTGAAAATAACCGAGCCCTATAATGTTCAATTAGGATGTCAGCAGTCTATGGGATGGTTGGATGTATGGTACATCTAGGGCTATATGCAGCCTCAATCATCCCTCAGTAAACTCTCAGGTTATGTTTGGGGTTGTTTTTCTCCACTTCTCTTGCTCTCCCTGTGCCACGCACCATCTGCAGATGGAAGGGTGCACAAATAACCTTGACTGACTACAAGAAGGTGTGCAACAGTGCCCTATCAAGACTTTCCACCTCAGATGTCCCATCTTCACTCTGGTTCAACTTCCACTTGGTGATTCCCAGCAGTGGCCTCGCTGAGATTGGCGACTCCATGTGCCACAGAGTGTAGGTGGAAACCACATCCCACTAACTTTTGTGGCACGACACAGAGGAGCTCCAAGCCGAAACATAAATATGCAATCATTTGCCCGTCAATTTGCCCTATCGTTAGCTTAATGGAGACTGAATACCAAATCCATATCATATTTGGTCAAAATAACCAATGCAACAATCAGATTATGCCAGCTTGACCCAGCTGGTAGTCAAATGCTCAATGGTAGCGCTGAACTCCATCCCATTTATATTTCCACATCTCACCCTCCAGCAACCATGGCAGTGCAAAGAGCTGGATGCTGTTAACAATGTCTGCTGTGTGTCTGCTCTCCCACCCACCCTCGTACTCTCCTTCCCTGATGAGGATGGCTACGTGAAGCAACAACAAACCCACCACCTCCCCCTGAGGAGAACATAGAGGAGAAATAAGAAAACAAGACACATAAAGCTGTAGCAGCACCTAATCAGTCCCATTTCTGTGTGGGCGGTGTGAGCTATGAGGGCGGTTTGTGGTGGATGGACGGTATGTAGCCACCAGATGGAGACAAAGTCCCCCTCTCCTTTTTGTACAAACCAAAAAAAAAGACATTAAACAAATAAACTATAACTAAAGGTCTGACAACCCTTTAAATAGACCTGATAAATCAAATTAAAATTTGGCCCCTTAAATCAATTACGCACTCCAGTCCCCGCGGCGCCCACCGGTCACGAAAGAGCTCGAGCTCGCCGGCGGACACCGCGTGCTCCATCTCCAGGGCCACCCGGCCGCGAACAAAGTCCCCCTCTCACTCCAATTCAGGTGAAGGCCACACCCACCTCCAACACACCTGAGGCAAATCTACCCATTAGCTCAGGAGTTCAAAAGGCAAACTAGTGCATCCCTTCAGGGCCAGTACCTGAGGGGAAAGCCAAGACAGCTGTTGAAAACCAGCTTGCAGCTGCCACAGAGAGGTCTACTATTGAACCCGGGTGGAATATTGTTTAGTTCTGAGAGCCTGATATGATCCCTGGACCGGCTGAGAAAGATCCAGTGGTAAAGTAACCTTGGCTTATTGTTTTTTGGAGGAAATTGATTTAAGGACTGGCTTCCTAACCAGGTGAAGGTTTTGTTCTTTTTTTTTTGAACGTTGTATGGTTTTTTGGATTTTGACAGACGTGAACCTTTTTCCCCGTTTCCTAAAAATAAAACACAGCTAACTGCTGTATTTCATTTACCAATCTTGTGACTGTGCTTGTGTCCTCCACCCCCCCCCCCCTCCCTTGCATCAACACACCCTTCGGTCTAGGTGGTGGTTGATTACAGCGGGTAGCCTGTTGAAGAAGCCACTCTTGCCGTGCCATTCTGGAACTATTGGTGAGGAGATACATGACAATAGCCCAATTGAGTCTCACTCTAATTACCTCCATTCCTCTATGGATGCTGCTCAGCCCTGCTCACCAGCTCCCACAGCTGAGAGCAGAAACTCACAGTGCAATAGGTTAAGGGACAGTCCAAATCGCACCAGTATTTCTACTCTCCTCAAAGCATTGAATCCGTGCGGGAATCAGGGTGCCCCTCACCCTCTGGTATTTTGGTCACGTGTCCTAACATGGTGACCCCAGGCAGCATGCGTCAGCAGGACAATCGAAAACAAGTGGATGTCACAGCCAAGCTCGGCCCTGCCCTCGCCTGGGTCAGTAGACAGCACTTGGCTTCCGCTTGCTCCTGGCGAAGAGACTCGAGTTGTTCGGCGCCTTCCCGGATGCTTCTCCTCCACTTTGTGCGGTCTTGGGCCAGGGATTCCCAGGTGTCGGTGGGGATGTTGCACTTTTTCAAGGAGGCTTTGAGGGTGTCCTGGAAGCGTTTCCTCTGCCCACTGGGGCTCTCTTGCCGTGTCGTAGCTCCGAGTAGAGCGCTTGTTTTGGGAGTCTTGTATCAGGCATGCAGACGATGTGGCCCGTCCATCAGAGCTGATCCAGCATGGTCAAAGCTTCGATGCTGGGGATGTTGGCCTGAGCGAGAACACTGATGTTGGTGCGCCTATCCTGCCAATGGATTTGCAGGATCTTGCGGAGGCAGCGTTGGTGGTACCTCTCCAGTGCTTTGAGGTACATGGTCCATGTTTCTAAAGCATACAGGAGGGCAGGTATCACTACTGCTCTGTAGACCATGAGCTTGGTGCTGGGTTTGAGATCCTGGTCTTCAAACACTCTCTTCATCAGGTGACCGAAGGCTGCACTGGCACACTGAAGGCGGTGTTGGAATTCATCATCGACGTCTGCCCTTGTTGACAGTAGGCTCACGAGGTATGGAAAGTGGTCCACGTTATCCAAGGCCTCGTCATGGATTTTGATAATCGGGTCTCTTCACCGGGAGCAAGCGGAAACCAAGTGCAAACAGCGGAAGGAGTGCACGTCAACCCAAGCACCCCACCCACCTGCCCCTTCAATCACTGTCTGCCCCACCTGTGACAGAGACTGTAGGTCCCGCATTGGACTCATCAGTCGCCTGAGAACTCATTTTCAATGTGGAAGCAAGTCATCCTCGGTTCCGAGGGACTGCCTAAGAAGAAGAAGTAGATGATAGCAACCAGGAGATAGTCCAATTCTCCATCCACAACTCGGGAGCTCCAAAGCCAATTCTTACCACCTGACTGATATCAGGTAACTTAGTACAACCAGGGGATCAGATCCAGGACTTTCCTGATCTGCATGGCTCAGATACTCATTGCCTTAAGGCCTGAGCCAGCTGAGGAGCCAATCTACTTCTCTGTCTGTGTACCTAACATTTCATTGTCTCGTGCTCAGAAACCCAATCGCTTCAGCAGAGGTTGTGGGCAGGCTTGATGGATCAGCTGGTCTTTTCCTGCCTATCAAATTTCATATGTTCGTAAGCTTAACATTAATATCACCACAAATAACAACAACAACAACATGCATTTATACAACGCATTTACTGTAGCAAAGCATCCCAAGGCGTGTCACAGGAGCGTAATCAAGCAGAAATTGACACCGAGCCAAAGAAGGAGACATTAGGTCAGGTGAACCAAAAGCATGGTCAATGAGGTGCCTTAAAGGGAGAGAGAGAGGTGGAGGTGGGAGGGAATTCCAGAGCTTAGGGTTTACACAGCTGAGGGTGCGGCCACCAATGGTGGGGTGATGGGGGTGGGGATGCACAAGAGGCCAGAATTGGAGGAATGCAGAGTTCTCGGAGAGTTGCAGGGCTGGAGATGGTTACAGAGATAGGGTGGTGCGAGGCCTGGGAGGGATTTGAAGACAAGGATGAGGTTTTAAGAAGGGTATTAAAGGAGGAGAGATGGGTGCAGATAAAACTATGATTTTTGTTTCCAGAATGAATCCCACTGGTGGGGAGATCTGAGCTGTATTTTCTACTCTTTTTGATGTTGAGGAGTTTCAATACCTGCAGAAAGTATCAAGTGTAGATCATTGGACCAGTAATACTGAAATACTGTAGTACCTCTTCCTGCCATTTGAGGGAGCTCACTGTCTAAATGGGACCTCTGGTGGATGCAATTTGGGAATGCAGAACTACAACCATTTGAAGGGCCCATGTCTTAAGACCTGAAGATTTTGACATAGTCTGGCCCTGGAACAGCATCAGTCACAAACACACTTCCCAGCCCACTATACGGAGGTTTGACTATCTTAAAATGTTTAATTAACTATGAGGGAACAAGGCTATAAAACCTGGTATATTGGGCAGTGTCAGGGCTGTCTTTCAAACTAGGGTTGCCAGCCCGAGTCTCCAGGAATCAAGGGTTAATCTCCAGGACACTGCTGTGCGCAATCTCGGGAGAAAAATCACAGGGGCGCTCAAGAAAATTGTGCGTTCTATTTTTTCCAGTTTTGTTGAACCCTTATTTTTATTATAAAAATATTGGAGGTGGAAAAAAAAAGCCTGTTTGACTGGGCAGGGCAGTTGGAGGTGGGAGGTCATGTGATGAACTCTCCAGGAATACATCCAACCAGAGTTGGCAACCCTATTTCGAGCCTAGTGCTCAGAAATGCAGATAGTCGGGTAGACAACAAGGCCTGGACGACGTTCAGGCTTGGGCTGATAAGGGTAACATTCGCGCCACAGAAGTGCCAGGCAAGGACTATCTCCAACAAGCGGGAGTCTAACTGCTGCCCATTGACATTCAACGGCATTATCACTACAAGTGTCAAACTGGGCATCACTAGATAGCAATACATAGGTCAACTGGCCATCACTAGTTAGATATCACTACATGTTTCAGACTGGGTATCGTTACTACGAGGCCTCTGGATTACCAGTCCAGTAATATAGCCACTACACTACCATATCCAGTAAATGGCATATAGTAATGTTCTTGGTTTTAGCTTATATCTCTGTGCACACCCTTGGCACTGCCAAGCTGCATCTAAGGTTCTCTGGGCGAAGGCAAATGGAGCATGTACCTTCAGGGAGAGAGTGTGCTAGGTGTCATCAGCGGTAGCACTCTTGCCTCTGAGTCAGAAGGTCGTGGGTTCAAGTCGCACATTAGAGACCTGAGTCCAAAATCTAGGCTGACACTTCAGTGCCGCACTGAGGGAGTGCTGCACCATCTTTCGGATGAGACGTTAAACTGCCCCCTCAGGTGGACATAAAGGGCTGGATTTTCATTGAGGAGGCGGGACTACAACTTTCGAGATTGTAGTCGAGTTGCAGCCAATCCACGCGATTTTGACTTGATTGACCTTGTTGAGCCTGCCCAGCGGGCTCAGCAGGCCAATTAAAGGCCACCTGGCAACAGGTGACTGTACTGTATGTACCCGTCTACCTTTAAGAGAACTATTGTATGTAACCGTTCACCTTTAAGAGAACTATTTTAGGTGTGGCACTACTTTGTTTCGCTTCTGTATACTGTAATACCGACGGTGACCACACCAGTATATAAGTGTTGTGTCAGGATTTATTGGGCAGATTCGCCCCGACCTTCGAATAGTAAAGTCCTGTTTTAAGTTACTCTTGGAGTCTGTGTATTAATTAACTAAACAACCCACAGACTTTACAGTGGCGACGAGTCCGATCGTACCCTGCGGCAACAATACCTCCGAAGCAGTTAACCAGCGTCGAGAAGAGGCAACCGCCCTCGTCATTCTGCTGGGAGAAAACTCGAGGCTGCAGAACTAGAAAGGAGGAAGAATTCAGAGACAACGACTTCCCTCCGCAACAGGCACTGACTGTCCCTTCTGCCACGGTGAGGAGTGAGCCGATCAGCACGAGAGGCAAGGCGGCCACGGTGACTGTGAGTAAGGGAAAGTAAAAAGAATAACCGGAGGATAAGGGCGGTGCACTCGACCACGGTCGAGGGGGAAAGGAGCCAGACAGAAGTCGGGTCCAGAGGCGCTGAGACAGCGTGGAGCAAGGAAGCCGCGGTACAGACAGGCTGGGGGACGCAACGGCGTCGTGAGACAGCTAGACCGCGACTGGCGAAAAAGGCCGGGCAGCGACCGAAGCCACGAAGCGCTGCGACCGGGAACGTAGGCGCGGGAAGAGAAACTCAGCCGCAGCCGGGGAGGGAAGCACCGGACTGCGAGAGGGCTGGGAGGCGCGATTGGGAGCCGAGCGAGCGGGAGAGGCAGAGCCGACCAAGGGAGACTGAGCGAGAGCCAGCTCAGCGGCTGAAACTGTTCTCCGTCAACGGGGTGTACCCAGCGCCGGTAGAGCCGAGTGAGCGGGAGAGAGACAGAGCCCGAGCAAGGGGAACTGAGCGAGAGCCAGCCCAGCGGCTGAAACTGTTCGCCGTCAACGGGGTGTACCCAGCGCCGGTTGCCCTGCCGAGAAAAGGGAAAGCACTGAAGCCGACGCGCAGGCTGTGAACCTGAAAGTCAGCGGCCGTCGCCCGTGGGGAAAGTGTACCCCTTCCGCTAGGGAAGAAACGCGGGAAGCCGCCATTAAGCGGGGAAGAAGACAGAAGCGGGAAACCGCCATTTTCGCGGGAACCGCCATCTTGGAAAAAATAAATAAATAAATAAAAGAAAATTTAAAGAAATAATTCGTGGTGTTATCAGGAAGAGAGGAAGATGCCTAAGCATGGTAACATCAACGATTTTAATTCCGAGGTAGAAGACTGGGCCACGTATGTGGAACGCAATGAGATCTATTGTGAGGCCAATAAAATAGAAGAAGATGACAAAGCTATAACCTTGCTAAACTCGATGGGCGCGAAGACATACGGGCTCTTGAAGCATCTACTAGCACCAGCTAAACCGGCGGATCAGACTTTCGATGATATTGTGACTGTTCTGAAGGATCACTTGAACCCCACACCGTTGATGTTGGCGGAACGATTCAAATTCTATGCGAGAACGCAACGGAAAGACGAAAGCAACGCAGAATACTTGGTCGAACTGCGTAGACTAGCGAAATACTGCCAGTTTGGAGGGAATCTGACAGAGGCATTGCGAGACAAGTTCGTGTGCGGATTGGCAAAGGAAGGAACGCAAAAGCGACTACTCGAAAAGAACGACCTTACACTTGACAGGGCTGTCCTTATTGCAGCATCGCACGAAGCCGCAGCGAAGGGAACTGCGGAAATGCAGCTAAAGACAGCGGCACTCAGTGTGGATCAAATTACCTCGACAACAACAAAATGCTATCGTTGTGGGAAGACAACACACGACCAGAACCAATGCTGGTTTAAGAACCAGGAATGTAGGAAATGTGGCAAACTGGGTCACATAGCTAAGGTATGCCGGTCAGGGAAGAAGACCAACAACCAAAGGACCAACAACCAAAGGAAGCCATCACAGGAAGAGTACAACAAGGTACACAAGGTGGCTGAGAAGAGTTCAGACGAACAGAATTCGGACTCCGACCCAAACGGCCAGGAGCTGGGTAGTCTGAGAATTCACAATGTGAGTAAGGAAGCTGACCTACAAACTATCTGGGTCATGCTAAAAATAGCTGGAGTCCAAGTGAAAATGGAGCTGGACACTGGATCAGCTCTATCAGTCATAAATCGAAGGGATTACCACCAGCTATTCTCACATATACCCTTAAGGGATACCAAGTTCGTATTGCAGACATACACGGGGCATAAAGTATACCCCATGGGAAAGATAAGAGTCAAGGTGAGAGATAGGGGTAAAGAACACCCAAGAATGAACTTATACGTACTACCTGAGGGAGGACCACCACTTCTAGGATGGGAGTGGATCAAGAAAATAGACATGGAATGGCACTATCTAAAAGCCATAACGAGTGAGGACTCGGTGCAGACAATCAGCTCAGATTCTGAATCGGATGACGATAAGACCAACCCAAATGTGAAAGACAAGGCTAAAATGGACTTGCCGACTAAGGTTGGAAAAACGAAGGCATGCAGAAAGGCTTATGCTTCAGAGAAGAACAAAGTTTCAGAACAGATCTCCACCGAACAACGACAACATAGTTTGACAGAGAATTCTGAGTCTGTTCGGTTTAAGGACATATCCATGACGGAAGAACACCGAGCTCGGACTCAACTTTATTTCAAATCACGACAACAATTAGAACAATTGAGTTACCGTCTCGTACAAGAGATGAAAACAATGAAAAAGTTCTATGACACCGAATGGGAGAATCTGGAAAGACAACAGAAGCAGCTAGCTCAAGCAGAGAGCGACCATAGAGCCATTGTGACCAATTACCGATCACATCTCCCTTATGCTGTTCAGGAACTAGAATATTTGCAGAAAGAAGCAAATGAAGAGGAATCTTCAGGAAGCCAGGATTTTATTCCAGTTCTTCTCTACGACTCCTTACAAGCAGAGTTTGAGAAGTTGAAGGAACAGTATGAACAGGCCCAGGCTACAATCCTGGAGGGGGTTAATTTGGCAACCTCCGAAAAGCTAGTTTCAGTGGAAGCATATGAGCAACTAAAGGTTGAACATGAACAAGAAGTCCAAAGGCTGCAGGAAATTCTTAATGAGCTCAAGGCCAAGACAGACTCATCGGTAGAAGTTCCATCCATAGATGAGAAATTAGAGGTGAAAGACATGGCAGAACATGAAAGTCAAGATGTCCAAGAACTCATAAAAATATTGAAGGAAACCCAAGACAAATATGAGGCGGCAATGACCGAGGTTCAACAACTTGAAGAACAGATTCAACTGGGAATTCTTTCAGTGAAAGAAAAGGCAACTGTAAGAAACACAGAGACTGTAAGAATGGCCCCTGAACATGAGCTAGAGAGCATCAAGGCGCAACTTCTCCGAGCGCTTAAAGCCAAAGTACAAGAGGAAAAAAAGGTGAAGGCATTGGAGGAAAAGGTGGATGAAATGGAGAAGACTCTGATCCACAGGGTCCCCGTGGAAGAGTTAACGGTCAGCCAACTCCTTCATATGCTGAGAGACAAGACTCTGCAATGGGAACCATTTGAACACGAGCTTCAATCTTCAAAGGGAAGGGGTTCGGAGCTCTCAAAAGTTTGGGGAATAGTTGAGGTTGCAACACAGATTTTACGGGGCTGCCGAAAGTACGCTGAATCACGTCAATGTGAACTACAGAATGTTGAAACAGCTGCTCCAGTAGAAGGATTGAATAGCCCGATCAATCAATCCCCGATGGAAGGGGAAGTATTGGAATCACAAATGAGGTCATTAGTGAAGGATTGGCAAGAAACCCAGGAAGAGCGGGATGAATATGAACGCATGAAGAAGTCTCTTCAGGAAAGATGTCTAGGGTAAGGAAGAAGTAGCAGGCCCTCTCGCTAGACTAGCTCAGGACGACACCGAATATTACCATGACCTGTTGAGTGACACGGAATATTACGATGACTTGGTCTGCCCAGCTTGTGATGAAAACTCCCAAAGTGCAGAAATCAGGATGAAGCACTTAAAGTCTAAGGAACATAGGGAGATGGTGGCGCTACAGCTGGCAGCAGATAAGGGAGCCCCGAGAGTCTCCAAGAAGCAGAAAAGAAAAAGACAAAGCAGAAGACGATAACCATCTAAATCATTATCACTTCTATCAGATCATGCACGTGGGCCCTACGAAGGGGGCCAAATCAGTTGGAAAGTAGGAAAAATTACCAAGGCAGTCCAGCTGTTTGTAAAAGTCAGCACTGCTGGTTCAGCAGGACGGAAGTTCAAGCTGTTAAGCCAAGGAAAAGACTATTGGATGAGTCACGCTAGAAATGTGAACCGGCTACCCCACAGAGATGTTGTTCGGACCGAGTCAAGACCAGAGACTGAATCTGTGAACTGTTCCCGCAGAGACTGAATCTGTAAACTGTTTCCCGCAGAGACTATATCTGTGAATTGTTTTACATGAAGTTGATGTTATGTTTAATGGGGAATAAGTATGTTGTAAGCTAAAAAGGGAGGATTGTAGTGTATGTACCCGTCTACCTTTAAGAGAACTATTGTATGTAACCGTTCACCTTTAAGAGAACTATTTTAGGTGTGGCACTACTTTGGCTTCTGTATACTGTAATACCGACGGTGACCACACCAGTATATAAGTGTTGTGTCAGGATTTATTGGGCAGATTCGCCCCGACCTTCGAATAGTAAAGTCCTGTTTTAAGTTACTCTTGGAGTCTGTGTATTAATTAACTAAACAACCCACAGATTGACATTTCATCTGGCAAGACCTTTTGACAGATGACATATATCAGCATTTCACAGCTGTTTGAAGCTGTCAAACACTGACAATCTGTACTCTAAGTTAATTCCTCCCTCTCGGGATGATTTAGAGATCTCCCCGGAACAGAAAGCTGAATGCTGCAATTTTTGACAGATCGCAGCCATAGAGTCAGAGTCATAGAGTTATACAGCACGGATAGAGGCCCTTCGGCCCATCGTGTCCGCGCCGGCCATCACGCCCTGTCTAATCTAATCCCATATTCCAGCATTTGGTCCGTAGCCTTGTATGCTATGGCATTTCAAGTGCTCATCCAAATGCTTCTTGAATGTTGTGAGGGTTCCAGCCTCCACAACCCTTTCGGGCAGTGAGTTCCAGACTCCAACCACCCTCTGGGTGAAAAAGTTCTTTCTCAAATCCCCTCTAAACCCCCCGCCCTTTACCTTGAATCTATGCCCTCTAGTTATTGACCCTTCTACTAAGGGAAAAAGCTCCTTAGTATCCATCCTATCTATGTCCCTCATAATTTTGTACACCTCAATCATGTCCCCCCTCAGCCTCCTCTGCTCCAAGGAAAACAAACCCAATCTGCCCAGTCTCTCTTCATAGCTGAAGCGTTCCAGCCCTGGTAGCATCCTGGTGAATCTCCTCTGCACCCTCTCCAAAGCTATCACATCCTTCCTGTAGTGTGGCGACCAGAACTGCACACAGTATTCCAGCTGTGGCCTAACCAGTGTTTTATACAGCTCCATCATAACCTCCTTGCTCTTGCCTTCATTAGCCGAGGCATAGAATATAAGTATCCCATATGCCTTTTTTACCACCTTATCCACCTGTTCCGCCGCCTTCAGGGATCTGTGTACTTGCACACCCAGATCCCTCTGACCCTCCGTCTTGCCTAGGGTCTTACCATTCATTGTGTATTCCCTTGCCTTGTTAGTCCCCCCAAAGTGCATCACCTCGCACTTTTCCGGGTTAAATTCCATTTGCCACTGTTCCGCCCATCTGACCAACCCATCGATATCGTCCTGCAGACTGAGACTACCCTCCTCGCTATTTACCACCCTACCAATTTTTGTATCATCCGCGAACTTACTGATCATACCTTTTACATTCATATCCAAGTCATTAATATAGACCACAAACAGCAAGGGACCCAGCACCGATCCCTGTGGTACCCCACTGGCCACAGGCTTCCAGTCACAAAAACAACCTTCGACCATCACCCTCTGCCTTCTGCCACTAAGCCAGTTTTTTTATCCAACGTGCCAAGGCACCCTGGATTCCATGGGCTCTTACCACCTTGACCAGTCTCCTGTGCGGGACTTTATCGAAGGCCTTACTGAAATCCATGTATACCACATCCACTGCGTTGCCCTCATCCACACACCTAGTCACCCCCTCAAAAAATTCAATCAAATTAGTCAGACATGATCTTCCCTTGACAAAGCCATGTTGACTATCCCTGATTAATCCTTGCCTCTCCAAGTGGAGACTGATTTTGTCCCTCAGAATTTTTTCCAATAATTTTCCCACCACTGATGTTAGGCTCACTGGCCTGTAGTTCCCTGGTTTTTCCCTACTCCCCTTCTTGAATAATGGAACTACATTAGCGGTTCTCCAGTCCTCTGGCACATCCCCTGTGGCCAGAGAGGTTCTGAATATGTGTGTTAGAGCCCCCGCAATCTCTTCCTTTGCCTCACACAGCAGCCTGGGATACATTTCGTCCGGGCCTGGGGATTTATCCATTTTTAGGCCTGCTAAAACCGCCAATACTTCCTCCCTCTCGATGTTAATGTGTTCGAGCATATCGCAGTCCCCCCGCCCTATTTCTATGTCTACATCGTCCCTCTCCATAGTGAAAACAGATGCAAAAAATTCATTTAGAACCCCTCCTACATCTTCCGGCTCCACACACAGATTGCCACTTTTGTCCCTAATGGGCCCTATTTTTTCCCTAGTTATCCTCTTACCCTTAATATACTTATAAAACATCTTAGGATTTTCCTTTATTTTGCTTGCCAGTGTTATTTCATGGCCCCTCCTTGATCTCCTAATTTCTTTTTTAAGTATCCCCCTGCACTTTTTGTACTCCTCTAGGGCTTCCTCCGTCTTTAGCCTTTTGTATCTGCCAAAAGCTCTCCTTTTTTTTCTAATCCATTCTCGTATATCCCCTGACATCCAAGGTTCCCTGTGGTTTTTGGAACCACCCTTGACCTTTACGGGAATATGTTGCCATTGTATGATCTCAATCTCCCTTCTGAAAGCCTCCCATTGCTCCGATGCGGATTTTCCTACAAGTAGCTGATCCCAGTCCATTTTGGCCAGATCCTGCCTTATCCTATTAAAATCGGCCTTCCCCCAATTTAGAACCTTTATTTCCGGCCCATCCCTGTCCTTTTCCATGACCACCTTAAATCTCACCATATTATGGTCACTGTCACCAAAGTGCTCACCTACTAGCACTTCTTCCACTTGGCCGGCCACATTCCCTAGAATTAGGTCCAGTACCGCCCCCTCTCTTGTAGGACCTTCTACATGCTGGCTCAAAAAGCTCTCCTGGATGCACTTTAAGAATTCTACACCCTCTGTGCCTTTCACACTCTGACTATCCCAGTTAATATTGGGGAAGTTGAAATCCCCCATTATTATTACCCTATTATTTGCACATTTCTCTGAGATTTGCCTACATATCTGTTCCTCTATCTCCCCCTGACTGTTTGGAGGCCTATAGTACACTCCCAGCAAAGTGCTTGCCCCCTTCTTGTTTTTAAGCTCCACCCATATGGCCTCATTTGAGGAACCTGCTAATATATCATCCCTCCTTACTGCAGATTCTGCTTTCTGTGCCGGTGAGATGAGGGACTCCCGAGACCTGAAGGAAGGAAGGCTGTGAAGGTAAGTACATGTAAGTAAAACTTCTTTAAACACGCCAAACACACTAACCTTTTCACTCATGCACCCATCACTCACCTGAACACCTGACATCTCGATCCCTCCAAGCCCTTCAGTCCGACGGCCCGCCTCGCTAACTTGGCGTGGTTTGGAGCCGTCGGGAATCCCACACTTCAAGAATGAAAATAGGGATTAGGCTAAAAACTGCCTGTTAACTACTTGTTAACAGGCAGTTAATTGGCACTAATCCCCTTCCCGCCTCGGGGAGGCGGGTCCCAGCGCGGGTCGGGTACCCGCCTCCTTTGAAACTGGCATGGAGGCGGGTTGGGGGTGGGATGGGTCCGTGCCCCTGATTTTGGGATTTTAACCCCCCACACGCCTCCAATCCCGCCTCCACGGCCCAATGAAAATCCTGCCCAAAAGATCCCATGGCACTATTTCGAACAAGAGCAGGGGAGTTCTCCAATATTTGTCCCTCAGCCAACATCAATAAAAACAGATTATCCAGTCATTATCACATTGCTGTCTGTGGGAGCTTGCTGTGCACAATTTGGCTGCCGCGTTTCCTACATTACAACAGTGACTACACTTCAAAAAGTACTTCATTGGCTGTAAAGAGCTTTGGGGGTGTCCTGAGATTGTGAAAGGCGCTATATATTTTTTTTCCATATCAGGCAGACAGAATCTCTCCCTGTGTGCATTCCCCGCCGGCTTTAAATGTGAATAACAGGCAGCTGAGCAGAAACAAATGCACACATACAATTTCACAATGCACACACACAGCCAAGAGGTGGAAGTGTAAGTAGGAACACATGCAAACAGGGCAGGTCCACAGAATCAATAATTCGACTATCAGATCGCTATATAACGCTCATTCATTAAATTACTGCTGAACAGCTCATCACCCTGAATAGCTGGACCTCTCTCCACCCAAGGTGTGGCTCCTCAACAGGTTTCTAATTCCGAAACTCTCGGCTGTGTTAAAACACGTTAGCTGTCACATCTCTGTTTAGTTCGTGCACTTACAGAAAGGAGCTGAGAATTCTGCTGCCACACCCAGAGAAGGGAACACCTAGGATAAGAACAGAAACTACTCCCCTTTAAATAAACTGCGTAAACAGCAAAAAGAAGATACAGAAAACACTGGAAATGCACCACAGGTAGCTCAACATATGGCAAGTTGGGATTTTACTTTTACGTAGCGCCTTATTGTGTGTCAAGAGTGCTTCACGCAATGAATTACTTTCAAATATAGTGACTATGTAGTAAAATACAGCAGCCATGTTGTGCACAGCAAGATTCCATAAACAATAATGAGATGAATGGCCAATTAATCTGGGCTTTTATTGGGTTGGTAGAGGATTAAACGTTGCCCAGGACATGAGCAGAATTCCCAGATCTTCTTCAGTTCCTAATGTGGGATATTTAAGATCTACCTGGACCTATCAACATGCAGACAAGGTGTCTCATCTGAAGGAGGAGGGTAGAGGTATAGCCCAGGCTTCACCAGTGCCAGAAGATAATTAGTGCCATGGTTCAAATAGACAGAGCCTTGGGTTAACACCTCATCGGAGGGACTGCACCTCCCTCAGTGCAGTGCTCCCTCAGCTGTCGCTCAGTGTTCTGAGTCCGAAGGTTGTGGGTTCAAGCCCCACTCCAGAGCCTTGAGCACAAAATGTAGGCTGACACTCCCAGTGCAATGCTGAGGGAGTGCTGCAGTGTCGGAGGAGGCTGTCTTTTGGATGAGATGTTAAACCAAGGCCCCCATCGCCCTCTCAGGTGGACATAAAAGGCCCCTATTTAGGAGAAGATTAGGGGAGTTCTGGCCAATATTATCCCTCAACCAACATCATTAAAACATCAGATCATAACCTCGGCCCCTATCCAATTTTTATATATTTTTTATTCACACCTTTGGTTTGTGCCTTTTCCTTTTCTCTCTCCCACATGGCAGCTGTCTCTCACTCTGCCAGCGCATTTCACACTTCATCTAGAGCCATCCTTTGTCTCTTTACCTGTCCTATTACCATCTCGTCTCGCCTTGAATATCTCTTAATGTCCCTTCACCCCTCCCAGACTTTCCCTTTTGTTCTTTCATCCCCTCCTCCATTTCCCAGCCCCCCTACTTGCTTATTAATCTGTTTCATTTCCTGCTCTTTTCTCAGTCCTGACGAAGGGTCTTCGACCTGAAACGTTGACTCTAATTTCTCTCCACGGATGTTGCCGGACCTGCTGAGTTTTTCCAGCATTTTCTGCTGTTATTTCACTAAAACATTATCTGGTCATTGATGTTTGTGGGAGCTTGCTGTGCGTAAATTGACTGGTGCCATTCCTACATTACAACAGTGACTACATTTCAAAAGTACTTCATTGGCTGTAAGCTTTGGGACATCCTGAGGTCACGAAAGGCGCTATAGAAATGCAAATTGTTCTTTTATCCTTGTCAACACCTAGGCTGACACTCCAGCACAGTGCTGAGGGAGTGCTGCACTGTCAGAGTTACCATCTTTCAGGTGAGACGTTAACCCAATGTCCTGAGTGCCTGTTAAAGTGAACGGATAAGGTCCTCTCGCACAATTCAAAGAACTGCCGACACTTATTCTAGCACCCTGATTAATATTCTTCCCTCAAACAATGGATTTCCGAGCCATTAATCTAATTTTCTGTTTGTGGGATCTTGCTATGTGGAAATTAGCTGCCATCTTTCCTAAATTACAACAATGACTGCCCTTCAAAAGTAATTTATTGCTTGTGAACAGAAGATATGGCCTCCGCCACATTCCTACATTACAGCAGTGACTACACTTCATTGGCTGTAAAGCGCTTTGGGATGTCCTGAGGTCCTGAAAGGCGCTATAGAAATGCAAGTTCTTCCTTTCTTTAGTACTGCACAGCAGTGAAGTGCCAGCTCCGATCAGTCCAGCAGTGAGACCTGAACATACACCATTTAGATTCTGAGATGCGGGTCAGCCAACTTGACACCACAGGCCATTTTTATGAAGGGACACTCCTGGCAAGGAGCCTCGCCCAATGGGAGGGGGGAGGGGGGTGGGGCAATTCTACAAATTGTAAGTGCACTCTCCGCCATTTTCCATTCATTTATTTTAATGGATATTAAACCTTGGGCTGCGTGACCACCATTTCCTGATGCGCGCTCCCGATAGGTAAAGCTTAGAATCTCAGGAGAGCAATTCCGTAAAGCCAGACTCAATATTGCAAGCTCCTGATGAAGGGTCTCGACCCAAAATACAAACCTTTCTTTTCTCTTTCAGACGCTGATGGACCTGCTTTGTATGTCTGTTTTTTTTTTTCTCTCTTGTGTAGAAGCATCTCTGGATTCATAGGTCCTGATCCAGTCTAGACAGAGGTAACTTATTGAGGGAGTCTGGGTTGGTACAATGTGCCAGATCTAGTCACCTCATGGAACTGGGTATCCAATCTAGGCGAAACTGTGCTGGGGGTGGGGAAATGAAGACCTCCTCCCTCTGATGGCTGCTGAAGCTGCCAACACCTCAATGCCTAGCTGATGTTAACAGCACAAAATGAGTCTGAAGTTCAGCACTACTCTTACACGAATTCAACAATCTGAACCAAAGCAGCCACAACGATGTTGTATCAGATTTAGGCTGAGACACTGCACGTTGCCAGGGAAACACAGAGCGAGCTCTGTTTTGTAATGTACCTGTGTTACACTTAGCCTGACGTACTCCATTATTTAATTAGGTATGATGTGAAGTCGCAGAGGCAGGGAACTTTGTATTGCAACTGAACAATAACAGCAACAGCAGCAACTTGTGTTCATATCGCACCCTTTAACGCAAAAAACATCCCAAGGAGCGTCGCAGGAGCATAATCAGACAAAAATGGAGGCCGAGACCAAAAAAAAAGGAGACATTAGGGCAGGTGATCAAAAGCTTGGCCAAAGAGCTGGGTTATAAGTGGCGTCTTAAAGGAGGAGAGAGAGGTGGAGGGGTTTAGGGAAGGAATTCCAGAGTTTAGGGTCTCGGCAGCTGAAGGCACGGCCGCCAATGGTGGGCAGAAGTTGGCGGGTGGTTGGGGGGTGTGGAATGCACAAAAGGCCAGAGTGGAAGAAACGCTTTGTTCTCAGAAGGTCATAGAGCTGGGGGAGGCTACAGAAACAGGGAAAGATGAGACCATGAAGGGGTTTAAATACAAGCATGATAATTGGAGTTGTTAGGGGGATAGGTGGGAATTGTAGGCCAGTGAGGACAGGGGCGATGGGTTGGGGGTCGGGGGGGGGGTTCAGTAACAAACTTGACTCATGCTTGATGCCAGGAATTGGTGTGAAGGGAGAGGACATTTCAGTGCAGTCCCAAGTGTCTGCGTACAAAGAAAAAAAAGTGCGGCTGCAATCGCTACATACCTCTGACCTTATGGATAACCAGGTCAACCTTGCCATAGGTGCCTTTTCCCAGCTCTCTGATCACCTCGTAGTACTTATTCACCTCCAGCCTCTCCAGGTTCTGAGCCGTCAGTAGCTGGAGCTCCTCCAGAACATCGCTCGCTCCTCGGGTCATCAGCGAAGAATTCATGGCTGTTAAAGGACGCAGAGTGGGTCAAAGCCAACCCCAGCTCTGAATTCAGATCTTTCTCCCTATGGGAAAGATGAAACATTTGTCAATACACCTCCATCATCACTAGTTTAAATCCCGACACTCCATTGAAAATCAGGATTGTAGAACTAAACTGATCTTAGCAATAATCTATTCTGTGCTGCTCACCCATCACTGTGCTTCTCTGTGGCAACAATCATTCCTAGGACTAGGACAGGTGATTTGCTATCACTGAGGCACCACTATTTCCATTGCTCCTGGTGCTTGTTATGTAAAATTGCAATACTCTGGCAACAAATGGCAGTACACAAAGTAAGTGTAGAAATGTGCAGGTTTGTCCAGAAGGTGTTGCACCAAACCACTTCCCTAACGTTCTTTTTTCAATCACTTTCCATTTAATTTCCATTTTTTTGAGTCAACCCCTAAATATTCAATCTAAGTTTCACCATGCCAATCACAGACAACTGCCCAATATCACCCAGTCTGCCATCCACTGTTGCCCACACAGCCAATCAGTGATATCTGCCCAGTAATGTCTGGTCAGCCAATTACAGTGATATCTGCCCAGTAATATCTGGTCAGCCAATCACAGTGATATCTGCCCAGTAATGTCTGGTCAGCCAATCACAGTGATATCTGCCCAGTAATATCTGGTCAGCCAATCACAGTGATAGCTGCCCAGTAATGCCTGGTCAGCCAATCACAGTGATATCTGCCCAGTAATGTCTGTCCCATACACTCTAATTTACCAAATAGTCATCCCATCCCGGTGTGTTTGAAATTCCTTGTCATGTCTGCATCACTAAGACTGGGCATCACTAGATATCACTACATGGGTCAGATTGGGCATTACTAGGCAGGTATCAAATAAAGCAGAAAATCCTCTTATCTCTGGGTGAAAAAGTTTTTCCTCAAATCCCCTCTAAACCTCCTGCCCCTTACCTTGAAACTATGCCCCCTGATTATTGACCCTTCTACTAAGGGGAAAAGTTCCTTTCTATCTACCCTATCTATGCCCCTCATAATTTCGAGTACAGGAACAAGGATGTCTTGCTGCAGTTGTACAGGGCCTTGGTGAGACCGCACCTAGAGTATTGTGTGCAGTTTTGGTCGCCTTACCTGAGGAAGGATGTTCTTGCCATGGAAGGAGTGCAGCGAAGATTCACCAGGCTGAGGGGATTTGAGGAAAAACTTTTTCACCCAGAGGGTGGTTGGAATCTGGAACTCACTACCTGAAAGGTGGTAGAGGCAGGAACCCTCACAACATTCAAGAAGCATTTAGAAGCCATAGCATACAAGGCTACGAACCAAGTCCTGGAAAATGGGATTAGAATAGACAGGGCTTGATGGCCGGCATGGACACGATAGGCCGAAGGGCCTCTTTCTGTGCTGTATAACTCTATGACTCTATCTCTGATGTCCTGATGAAACTTAATTTCTGGGTTCCTGTGTGAAGATTGACCACTTGTCATGAGACAGCGCCCTCAGAGAGGAGGAGGAGGGAAACTCTCAGGACAGCTACCATCTTACACTCCTTTAAACCGAACCCCCCCCCCCCCCCAATGGTAACATCTCATTTTCCAGCTGCCTAATCGTTTCCAGTTACAATTCTGTGCAGTTGCAGTGAATATGGAGAGCCGGGTCTAACCTAACACGTTCCTTAGA